>NC_045440.1:70222030-70372837 GCF_002776525.5 Piliocolobus tephrosceles
TTTTTTTTTTTTTTGAGATGGAGTCTCACTCTGTCACCCAGCCTGGAATGCAACAGCATGGTCTCGGCTCACTGCAACCTTCACCTCCCAGGTTAAAGTGATTGTCCTGCCTCAGCCTCTGGAGTAGCTGGGACTACAGGTGCACGCCACCACACCCAGCTAATTTTTGTACTCTAGGACAGGTGGGGTTTCACTATGTTGGCCAGGCTGGTCTCGAACTCTTGACCTCATGATTCGCCCAATAATGGCTGGATTCTTATGAAAATAATAAAAAACAAAAGACAATGGAAAACATTTTTAACATGCTAAAAACCAAAAATTTGTCAATCCAGAATTATATAGCCAATAAAAATATCTTTCACAGAAGAGTAGAAAGGGGACATCACAGACAAATAAAAGCTGTGCAACTTTGTCACCAGCTGATCTAAAGAACAAATGGGAAAAATAAAAGCTAATAACAAGATTATAGACTTAAATGTAACCATAGCAATAATTATAGTAAATGTAAATGGATTGTTCATTTTTTAAGGATTGGATTTAAAAAGAAGTCCCAATTGTATGATATTATTAGAAACACATTTTATATATAAGCACTGAGAAAGATTAAAACTTAAAGGAGAAAGGGAAATAAAATAATCTGCCAAAACTAATCATAAGAAAGCTAGTGTAATTATATTAATATGAGAAAAAGTCAATTTTAAGAAAAGAATATTATCAGAGACAAAGTGAGATATTTCATAATAAAAAAGTTAATTTATCAGGAGAACAAAACAATCATACCTAGTGAAATATTTACCTAGTAAAATAACTTCAAAATATATAAGGCAAGGATTGACAACGTGAAGAAATTTAAAAATCTGCAATTATAGACATTTTAATTTAACTCTCAGTAACTGATAGAAAAATATAGAGAAATTAATCAGTAAGAACACAGAATGTTATACAGCACCATTTAAACTAATCAACACTTGTAGTACACTTCATCTAACAACTGAAGAAACCAATATTTTCAAACTGGATATGGAACATTCACTGAAATATACTATATATTATTCCATAAAGCTATTATCATTTAATATTTAAAAACTGAAATAATAGAGAGTATTTATCACTACAATGAAATTAGAAATAATAGAGAGTATTTATCACTACAATGAAATTAAGTTAGAAATAAATAACAAAAAGAAAATGAAAAAATTCCAATATTAGAAATAAAATAACACTCTTTTAAATAATCCACATTTCAATGAGGAGCTAACAACAGAAAATTAGAAAACATTTTAAACTAAATAAAAATAAAAACACAATATATTACCATTAATGGAATCCAGCCAAAACAGTGTTCAGAGGGAAATGCATAAAGGCTTTTTTTTTTTTTTTTTTTAAACTGAGCCTTGTACTGTTGCCCAGCCTGGAGTGCAGTGGCATGATCTCAGCTCCCTGCAAGCTCCGCCTTCCAGGTTCACTATTCTCCTGCCTCAGTCTCCCGAGTAGCTGGGACTACCTGCCACCACGCCTGGCTAATTTTTTTTTTTTTTTTTTTTTGTATTTTTAATAGAGACGGGGTTTCATCATGTTAGCCAGGATGGTCTCGATATCCTGACCTCGTGATCCACTCGCCTCAGCCTCCCAAAGTGCTGGGATTACAGGTGTGAGCCCCCGCGTCTGGCCCAGGCTTATCTTAAATATAAAGAAACGTTTAAAAACAATAATCAAAGTTTCATACTCAGAAAATTAGAAAAAGAAGAGAAAATGAAATACAAAGAAAATAGAAGGAAATAACAAAGAGTAGAAATCAATAATAGAGAAAACATGAACAGTGAAGAAATACCAACAAAGCCAAAATATGAATCTTTGAAAATGACACAATTTTTCAATCTAATGAGAGAGAGAGAGAGGGAGAAAGAGAGAAGAAAGAGAGAGAGAACATGAATTACCAACTATCAGGAATGAAAAGAGAGACATTACTACAAACATTAAGATAAGAATAAAAAGTATTATAAATAACTTTATCAACACATTTGGCAACTTAGAAATAAGGATAAATATATTGTAAACCATAAATTTTTAAAACTGACATTAGAATAAATAGAAATTTTGACTAGTTCTATATCTATTACAGCAATTAGACTCATCACTCAAAACATCCTACAAAGAAAACTCCAGGTCCACATGGTGGAAATGATATTAAACCTATTAAAGCTTAAAAAATAATTATCTAAAAAATAAAAATACAACTCATTTAGGAAAACCTAATTAAAATAACCATCTCCTCTCCTCACTCCTAAGTCCTCAGCTCAAGAATCACCTGTACATTATTTTTTCTACTTCTTTATTCCTTTTCATGATCAAAGTTATCTTTTACTGTTTTATGTACTAGACTCTTATTTCATATATTTAACATCTTATTTCAAATAATTCCATTTTCCAAGTTACAATAATGTTAATGATTTACTACTTACTATATCTTACTATATCCCAACCCCATGTTAAGTGTAATATATACATATATATAGACATATAAAATTTCATCCTCATAAATGTGTGTATATTTTTCTAGTTTTACAAAGAAACTAAGAAAGTCCCAGAAAACTCAAACCACTGTCTGATTCAAAAACCCACAACTTTTCCAACACATCATCCTGCCATTAATAGTCAATGACATTCTCAAACAGCCTGTCAAGAAAAAGTGTCATATAAGTTTTGTATTTGGTAGTGTTTTAATTATTAATTGAACCAGAAAAAAATAAGAACTTCAGAAGGAATGTTTATCCAGCTGCTTTTATTCTTGTGAGCCAATCTGCCATGCTTCAAACTACAGAATTTTTCAGAGGGTAAATAAACCTTACTTACTTTATCATTTGTAAACTTCTAAGGATTGCTGAGTGAGAGTATTCTAACCCCATATGTTTTTATGTAAAATATTGGATTAATTTAAAACAGACAAATGAGAAAAATCTGTCTTATAAAATGGTGTAATTTTGCTGACTGCCTACTCAAAATCATCTCCCACTACCACTCTGGGCTTCATATTTTTACTGTTATCTCCTCCTTTACCTCGTAGTTACACCTTTAGAAGTATTTATAACACTGGTCAAAAGCAAACTCACTGAATTCAGAAACTGGATCTTCTTTACGACTGTATATACTCAACGTGCCTAATGCCTGGCACATAGTGGGCACTCAATAACTATTAGCTACATGAATTAATTAATAAGATATTTTTATCTCTAATTATATTATTAAAAACTTGTTTTGCATCCCTTGCTTTAAAATTTCAATTTTGTCAAATTTGTTTTTTAATGTTTATTATACTTAACCTAATTTTTAAAATTCTAGGCCAGTTTGGTTTAGCTAACAAATATCTTTGGAGTATCTACAGTTTTCCAGATCATTAAGAAAAAAAAATTCAGTTAAAACTTATGAAGAACAGCACTGTTCAATAGAAATATATATGTAACAGGCTGGGTGCGGTGGTTCACACCTGTAATTCCAGCACTTTGGGAGGTCAGGATGGTCTTGATCACAAGGCCAAGAGATCAAGACCATCCTGGCCAACATGGTGAAACCCCGTCTCTACTAAAAATACAAAAATTAGCTGGGCATGGTGGCACGTGCCTGCAGTCCCAGCTAGTCGGGAGGCTGAGGCAGGAGAATCGTTTGAACCTGGGAAGTATAGGTTGCAGTGAGCAGAGATTGTGCCACTGCACTTCAGCCTGGTGACAGAGTGAGAGTCTGTCTTGGGGGAAAAAAATAAGAATATAATTATATATATAACAACGTAATTGTGACACAAATACGAGTCACATATGCAATTTTAGATTTTCTGGTTTCCCCATTAAAAATGAAAAACAAATGAATTTAATTTTAATAATACATTTTATTTAACCCAATATATATGATATTATTTTAGTATGTAGTCATTATAAAGTTATTGAGAAGTTTTACATGTTCTTGTTCATATTAAGTCTTAGAAGCATATTTTTACATTTCTAGAATATTTTCATTTGGACTAGTCATTTTTCAATTGCTCAATAGCCCCACCTTGGTAGCAACTACTGTATGAAACACCACAGTTAGAAACTTATTGATAAGACAATTTTATGTGGGCAGGAATGAGATTTCTTGGAACAAATAATGTGGAAATTAAAAGGAGAGAAGTGGAAATTACTTACTTCTGATTGGAAGAACACACTGATGGTGATTCACACTGGAAGAAAAATACAGAGCATGGCTTTTTTCTCTCTTCTACCTTTTGCCAGGCAGCGTGAGTCAGAAAAGACTTCTAAAGAGATTGGCACAGAAATATCTCTGAAGAATCAATTCCATAATTAAAAGAAACCTGACTCCATAATTTGGGTATAGTGCATATTCTAAGATTCTGGAATTGATCAGTAATTACCAGGAAGAGAAAGGGAGACAGAGACCGTCATGCCATCAGAAAGACATGCAGACACAAGTGTCAGAACCCGTACCACTTACATGAAGTGGAAATCAACAGGACCGTTAGTAAACTGGATCACAGTTATGTGATTGAGACTGTGAATAAATCACAGTAACTTGCTGATATTATTTGTTTCTATGCTCCCACTCAAATCTCATGTCGAATTGTAATACCCAGTGTTGGGGGAGGGACCCTGTGAGAGGTAATTGGATCATGGGGGCGGATTTCCCCCTTGTAGTTCTTGTAATAATGAGTTCTCACAAGATATGGTTGTTTAAAAGTGTGTGGCACTCCCGCCTTCTCTCTCTCTCTCCTGCTCCGCCATGGTAAGTCGTGCTTGCTTCTTCACCTTCCGCCATGATTATAAGTTCCTGAGGCCTCCCAGCCATGCTTCCAGTACAGCCTGTGGAACTGTGAGTCAATTAAACCTCTTTTCTTCGTAAATTACCCAGTCTCAGGTAGTTATTTATAGCAATGAGAGAACGGACTAATAACTTGTGTTTTTCTGAACTCTAAAAAATAGATTGCAGATTGTTGGGAATTTATCACATGCATGCCATGAATAAAATAGATAAAAGATCTTATTTCCTTGGAAAATTGTTAACCTTTCATCCATTAGTAGCTGTCTTTTCATTAAAATTTGACATATCCTGGCACCTCAAAGATTGTCTTATTTCCTAGCCCAGCTCTGACTTAATCATGAGATTCACACCGTGAAATCTAAATTACCACAGATGATTCCAGTTTGAGCAAATTACCCACAATTAAGGACAGGAGACTTTATGCGCCTGCAGTAAAAACGAAGGATTCCTTCAGATATCGCTGAGTCTCACAGGCCCACCTATAACCAGTCAACTCAAAATTGCCCATTCTGATCACACTTAAGAGATCTGTCAGGATCATCATAGCAAAACTGAATTTCCCAGATTCAGACAAGCCGTGATCAAGTGTCCTCTTACCAGCTTAAGTCTAGTTCCAAGTCTACGATATCTGAAGTGGTGCCCATGATCCCAACCAAACCAATGAAGATTTCCAAGAACCTTACTGTTTGGTCCCTGAATTCTTCTAAATGTCGTTACTTACTCTTGTAAGTAAATGTGAAGCTGTAATGATCATTTGAGAACTACAACCCCCCTTCTACTGAATTAATTATAACAAATTGCTATAGAAAGTTAATATTTAGGGAAGCAGTCCTCTTTACTCAGACTAGTAATAGTCAAACCTGATCAATTCCGATATGAAGACACCCCTATAACAACCTACCTGGAATAATGAGTTGTCTGTCAAAATGAGACATAAATAACAGTAAGAGACCAAACTCCTTGCGAGACCAGGAGTATGTAAAAGAAAGATGTTATTATCTTTGAAATAACTAAGTATTGCCATGTGAAAACACTTAAGTTTCTCCAGTAAGTTTTTAAGGCATTTCACAAACACCCAATGATTATAAAATGTGCCTCTAATTTAAAAGCCAGCACCAAGATAAATTTATTAATTTTCTCAAAACAAGTTAATCTATACTGTTTTCACTGAAATTTCTTAAACTGGTTTAAAAAATTAAGAGAGACTTTGCTTAGCTTAAGCACATGGGCTTCCAGAAATGTGATTTTTTTAAAATGTGGTTTCTCTTTCACAGTGGTTTCCACTGCTGTAAAGGTCACTTTGTTAACTGTGGTGACAGGTTGGCCCTCATGGCACATGTTCAGCGAATGTCAGTAAGTGAACAAAGAAAAGAGATACCAGAACACTCTTAGCCTTAATAGACTGAAAAGGTAGTAGTAAACTGTCTTAAATTCATTCAGAATAAAAAAGGCTTTAAAGTCAGTTTTTCTGGTTGAGAGATCAGAGCAAATGAATCTAAAACCTAAAATAGAGAGTGTTTTATTCTCACGGGTTCTGACATTTTAGTGGTAAGCTGCAAGTTATAAAAACTGCTACTAAAATCCAAATTGCCAGCACCATATGGGAAAACATGGCTGCAACATGTCTTTTATCATACATATATATGTAGAAAGTCATTGCACTTGAATTATTGCACAATGATTTTTTTAAATAAGCACAATGGCAGGCAGATCAAAATATTGGGGGGTCACTCGGACTGTGGCAAGTAGCCGCTGACTTCATGCCTCTATAGAATGTTTAAGTAGGCTGCCTTCACCTAATACTGAGTGAAGTTGATGAGTTTTAGAAGGAGACTTGCTACATCTGTTAGTCAAAAATCTCAGGGTCAACTTGGGACAGTTTCTTAGAATTTAAGGTATCTGAGCTTTTATTTCAGCCATAATCAGCTGAAACTGCAATTAAATAAATTGCCCAAATGAACTTAGTACTTTTTCAACAATTATAAAATGTTTTGAAAACAATATATATTTTCTCCTTGCCTTCTTTTAGTAATAAAATAAATAACAAGTGAATTTTTGAGACACTGAGATGCAACTGCACTTTAAGATAATCAGGAAAATGAGGCATAGAGTAGAATTTCAGAAAGCAGGAGTAACTGTGTACATTCCAGATTCCTATTTGACACTTCCTCTCCTTCAAAAGTAATAGCATCTCATGTGTGTTTAGATGTAGTGAGTAGGGTCTTACATACTTTGAAGATATCTCCTACCTTAATATATTCTTTGAGCCATATTCTAAGCCATCATTACTTTTTATTGTAATAATATATAGTTTATTAATTTTTTGGAAGCAGTAGTAGGTGACTTTCAATTTCTCATCGAATTCCCACCAGTACCATTATGCAGTATTATCCTTATTTGGTCGAGAAAATAGGTTCAGAGTTGCCAGAGAACCCCTATGGAGAGCTTTTAAAAATACCAATGTCTGTGTCTCAACTCAGAACTAAATCAGAAACTCTGGGAGTAGAACTCAGACAGCAGTATTTTTTTTAACTCTCTCAAGGTAACTTCAGTTTTCAGCTTAGGTTTGGTTCAGTTAGCCCACCTAAACACACTGGGTTAAACCAAGTTCATCAAGCTAGTAAGTAAGCCAGTAATAAAAGGTAGGTTTACGTAAATGTAAAACCCTAAATTTGCCCCAAGGACTTCCCACCAAACCTCCCGGGGTACCCTTAGGACCAAGGCCAACATCCCTAGCACACACAGAAGACCATTATGCGTCAGTCAGCTGCTGGTCCTGGGGAAAATAGGAATGGCTTGTTGCACCTCCCTGAATTTCATAGTCCATAACACAGTAAGGCAATTTCTGAGTCTATATAGGGCAACACACACTATATTGCCAGAGGTGTTTTTATGCTGTATTATGTCATTGGAAAATGCTTTGTACACTAAGATTCTACCATCTCGTGCACTTGACTCTTTCCTACCAAAACTTTTATTGTAGTGCAGATACTGCATAGTGCAGATACTGGGTGGCTAAGTGTTCTTCACTTAAAATGTTATTATTCAGGAGTGTTATGTAGCTACCAGGGATGCCTTTAAGTAACTAACATAAAACTTGGCATATGATAGAAATTCAAAATCGGTCAGCCAAATCACTAGCAGCTAAAAACAATAAATCTAATTAACTCTATTTTCTTCCAAAAGAAACAAACTGTATCATTTCTGGTGGTAGTTTGGTTTTGAAATACTTACTTTAAAGATATATTATGGCTGGATTTACCCCCAAATTCTCAACATCAATAATTTTACTGGAAACTAGCATACAAATCGCCAGACATAGTAGAATAGCTATTTTATTCACAATACTAATGAAGAACACACACACAAAAAATTAGGAAATCCACTATTTTCAAGATTTAGCATCTATACAAAAGAAATTACAAAATTTTGCCAAAAGATATATAAGTAAGACTGGAAGTGAAGAGCCATACCTGGATAGAAAGAATAAATATTGAGAAAATATGAATGCTTCTTGTTCTCACTCATAGGTGGGAATTGAACAATGAGATCACTTGGACACAGGAAGGGGAACATCACACACCGGGGCCTATTGTGGGGAGCCGGGAGGGGGGAGGGATAGCATCAGGAGATATACCTAATGTAAATGACGAGTTAATGGGTGCAGCACACCAACATGGCTCATGTATACATATGTAACAAGCCTGCACGTTGTGCACATGTACCCTAGAACTTAAAAGTATAATAAAAAAAAAAAAAATTCTTGCTTGGATCCTGGCTTATACCATTAAAAAAAAAAAAAAAAAAGGAAAGAAAATGTGAATGCTTCTTAAAGTAATTTTTGAGTTTCACATAATTCTGATCAAAATTCCATTTTGCTATTTTTAAAGCTATGGAAAATTTTTCTGAAGAAAGAACAGCTGAGTATTTGTAAGAAAACCTTCAAAAAGACTAAGAGAGGACTATTTCAGGAAAAAACAAATAGAAATCGTCATTCATGAGACAGTATTGTACTGAAATTAGAAAAAACATACAAATTAGAATATGAAACACAAAGCCCAGTAGTGGACTCTAATTAGAATCTAACATTATTAATAATTTAAAGAACAAAAAATCAAAGGAGAAAGAATATAATTATTTAGTTACTGACTGGAAAAACTAATTTTTAAATCAGTTTAGAACCTTGTCTTGTGCCATATAAATGGGAAAAAAGTAGATATAAAAAATAAAATTATAAACCCCTAAAAGAAAATGTAGGTTATCATTTTTCTTACTTTTAGATGGGAAAAGACTCTCCAGGCATAGAAATAGGGAGAATTTTCAGAAGGAAAAAGAATAATAGATTTGATTGCCTACTCATTTTAAACATGCATATCAAAAACTCAATAAACAAAATTCTAAGAAAAAAATGGGAGGAAATATTTGCCAAAAATATGACAAAGAGTTAGTGTATAAAGAACTCAATTTCATCCATAGGAAAAACATTGCTATCATAGTAGATAAGTAGACCGAGGAAAAGGACAAATAACTCACAGAAGAGGAAAACCAACTGAATAATAAGCAAAGACAAAGTACAGCCTCATAGTAATCTTAAAAGTGCAAATTATGAGAATAAGATGATTCTTTGGGTCTGCCAATAAATCAAGGTTTCAGAAAACATCATATTCAGTGGTGATTAAAGTACTCTGATATTACTGCTTCTCCAGACTACTACTTTAAAAGTAACTTTTCTGGAAAGCAATTTAGCCATCAGAGGAAAAGCAGAAGGACCAATGTTTATTAACCATGATATTAGTCACTATGTGTGTGTATATATATATATATATATATATATATATATATGAAGCTTGTGAAATATTTAATGATTGGAGAATAGATTTAAAATATGCAACCAAAGAATGTAATAATGTATTAATAAAAATCATGTTTTTGAATAAAGATAATTTATAAAAATATCAGGATATAAAGTGAAGTGAAAGAATCAGGGTACAATAAAAGCAACATACGTAAATCAGAGCCAAATGTTTAAAAAGTGTGTCACATCTACCATGTGCGGATGTTCATGAAATGTTCTGGAAAGGAAATAGGCTAAGAAGTAGTGTTCCCTGAGAGTTAGAATTTGAGACTTTTATTTTCTTCCTTACACTTTTCTACAATTTATAAGTTTTTGCTGTGACCATAATTAAGTTCATTATAAATTGTAATAATTTTTTTTTTTTTTTTTGAGACGAAGTTTCACTCTTGTCGCCCAGGCTGGAGTGCAGTGGCACCATCCTGGCTCACTGCAACCTCCACCTCCTGGGTTCAAGCGATTCTCCTGCCTCAGCCTCCCAAGTAGCTGGGATTACAGGCATGTGCCACCACGCCTGGCTCATGTTTTGTATTTTTAGTAGACACAGGGTTTCACCATGTTGAGCAGGCTGGTCTCGAACTCCTGACCTCAGGGGTTCTGCCCGCCTCAGTCTCCCAAATTTCTGGGATTACAGGCGTGAGCCACCACACCCAGCCAATAAAAGGTATTTTAAGCCATAGATATCTTGACAGATTTTTGTCCTCGTGTCAACCTAATTAGGTACTCAGAATGGAATACCAATCACTATTTCACCATTAGTTAAATTATGTCTTAAGCATAACCTTCCTTTGACTCTCAGTTCATACCTCATATGAACCTAGAAGGAGGATTTCTTTTGTAAAAAGTCCAGAAACCTCCACAACTACACATACCTCTTACCACACCATCAGAAAACTCAACCACTGAGACTTCTTCCAAATACAGCAACATAACTCGATTGTTACACATACTTATGTGGTAGATTCTCCAACAGAATGTCTCCTCTTATGGTTGATACTGCAAGGACAGCACAGGAGTCCCCAGTGTTCTCAGAGGGACCATAAGGCCAGCGCCATCAAGATGCCAACGGCAGGGGTACAATCTGACCAGCTTTCCCAATAAACAAGAGCTCTCCGCATTTGTGAAGAATGGAGAATTACCCAAAGCCAACTGGTCTTGCTGTTTATTTTCAGAAATACACAGAGTGAAAGGTAAAAAAAAACACTTTTTTCTGCTTTTCTTGTTTCTTAGTTTACTGACTGATAAGTTGATTCATTGATGTACTTCTTGCATTGCAATAATTTTAACTCTATGTACTTGTAGGTTTCAGTAAATAATTTCTGTAAAGAAAACACTTTGGGATTTGCTTAATAACAGCTCAGGAATATGCAATGTTTCGATCTTGTTCCATGTGAATACAAGGTAGTTCACCTTTTAAAGAACTATTTTCTTAATGCTTTTAAAGTATACATGCTGGTTGCCCCCGACCTTGAAACTTGTTGCATCTTGTTGTCCAGGTGTCCCAGTGTATCTATGCTCACTTCCTAAATAGATTTCAAACTTCTCAAAGGTAGTCAGTAATTCTTCAGTGTTCATTCTCCTACCACTTTACAGGGTTGGAGCCACAGCACAGTATTACATATCCCTAAATATTTTCCTCAGATGATTACCAACTGTTAGGAAATTTCCACTACTATTTATTTATTCATTAAGCCAGTCATTTATGAAATATTTATTAAACACCATGTATGTGTCAGGCACCATGCAAGATATTGGTGATACTGAGATAAATAAAACATGATTAGGTCTTTGTCTCTGCCTTCATGGTGTTTACATATGACTCACTACTGTTTGTCAGGACCAGAAGGCAATAACAAAATACATATTTTCATTCATTCAGCAAATGTGATCTAACACCTACAAACACCTACAAACCCCTGTTACACTTGCCACGCCCCAGTTCCTTCCAATGGTGTTGGACACATATTCATCAGTGTTCACAGACCTTGCTCCCTCTTCCTGTAGCCAGTCACAGAAAATCCCAGTACTCCAGGTTTCTATGGAGATTTTCGAATGAGTCCCATTTTCCTTGGCCTAAGATCAGCATGAAACAGTTAAGAACATACTGCTGATAATGTATAAAACTAGACAGAAACTGCTGGGTATGGCTGTGAATGCTACCCTCCAGTTTGTGAAGCTTTCAAACTACCCAGGCAACAGTGAGCCATGGAAAAGCCCACCAAGCCACGGGCACATTAACACATGGTCTGGTATCTCTGGCCAGTCTCACCTCTTTACCTGTGATGGCATAGAAAGAACCACAGAGAGATGTTCCACAAGCATCCAATTATTTTTATGGACCCCAAGGGCTGCGAGGACAATCTTGAAACCACTGTACTAATTCGTCAGCTACTGTTTGGGCTAAGTAAAAGCAAGATTTTTGAATGGGTGGATCACTGAACTTCTTTTGCGTGGAAAGTTGACATACTTGACCCAAAAGTGTACATACCTCCAAATTTTCTCTTGAACTTGAATTATAAAAAATTTTTACAGAATTTGGAAAGCACATTTTCCTAAACATGTACAATTGAATGTGTCTGGTTAAATAAGAATATTTTGCCCTTTATTTTAAAAAATACTAAAATATACAGACACACACACATACATACTCACGTATCTTAACATTTAGTTGCATGAAAATGTAATAAAGTCTTTAGCTACTGTTCATTTATGCTTAAAAATATCAAAACATCATAACTATGCTGACAATTCTATTCTAAACCTAATTTGTTGCTAATTCACTGAAACCTGTTATCATTTTTACGTATGCTTCTGATGTTGTCCCTCAATATCTGTTCTTCATTTTTACTATGGTTGTAATAGTAATAATACAGCTAGCAGTTATGTAATACTTACTATATGCCAGGCTCTGTTCTGAGAACAGAGGCAGAATCTTGACATATGAAAAATGACCAAACCTAAAGTGAATTTTAATCTGTAAAGGTAAGTGTCCATGTTTGAAACTAATATATAAACTCAGGGTTTTTTCAACTTCAGCACCATTGACATTTGGGACCAGATAATTCTTTGTTGTGGGGGCAGTCTAGTGGATTGTAGGATGTTCAGAAGCATCCTTGGCCTCTACTCACTGGATGCCAGTGTCAGTCCCTCTGCCGTATTAATTTGACAACCCAAAATGTCTCCAGACATTGCCAAATGTCCCTGGTGGGGGGAAGGGGGTACAAAAATGTCTCTGGTTGAAAACTACTACAATAATTACAGAGTAAGTGGATATACAAGAGAAGATTTTAGGATTGGAGCTAACAGCAGCCTTGACAACATTATGCAACATCCAAAAAAGGTAGTGTGATCTTAAGCTGTATTAAAAGTACAATGTGTATTATAATAGGTGAGACTACTTCTCCCTATTGGTGAAATAATAGTCAGGCTATTATGTAAAGTAGTAGATACTACCTTTGAAAGGCTTAATGGTCATTCAATGTGCCTTCAGAGAATTATTGAAATAGTTAGGAATCTAAAACCCTCAGGAAGACAGTTGAAGAAACAAGAAATGCTTACAAGACAAGACTCAGAGAAATATGCAAACCTCTTTGAAGAAAAGAATTGGATTTTCTTTTTTCTGCAGCATCAAGAGGTAGAAAGAAAATCAATGAAGGAGAACTTACAGTCAGATATGTTTATAATAGATGTCCAAGGAGAGAATGGGCTTCTTCAGAGATATAGTTCCTCATTACCCAGTCAAAATTATCATACAGCAAGAATCATAAGGAAGGGAAATGATTTTTTAAGCAGCTGAATTATCTTTTCTATGAATCAGGACTAAAAGCCAGGTCCTCTACTCATTGCTATTTTCACTACTACACCAAGAGAGAAAACAATGCCTCTGCTGTGGCTAACAAGTATATATAGGCTCGGGTGCTAACGCATCCAATCATGGATCACAAAACAGATCATTTTGTTAAAAACCAGAAACAATTTGCTTATTGATGAACATCCTCTGGCAAAAATAGTTTATAATCTTCACAGTTGATAGAGGTTCATCAGTGTTTTCAAGGGGATGGCAATTTTCTTCTACAAAGGGAATTTAAAAATGACTTAAATGCTCGACAAAAAATGTATTGATTTCAGCCAATAACTTAATCAATTGTTCCAGGCACTGTTTTCAGCACTGAAAGTAGAGTGGTAAACAGAGCAGGAACAAGACCTAGACTATAAAATCTGAGCGGGAAGGCAAGCATTAAACAAATAATCATACACACACACACACACACACACATATAGATATATATTCATAACTCACGTGAAATGATAGAACAGGAAATCTAGAGGAACTGGAAAAGTGTGAATACAATGTAATTCAAATGGGAGGTAATCAGGGAAGACCACTCTGAGAAAGTGAAGCAAACAGACATCAAGAGGCAAAGAGTAAGGGAAGGAACCACCAAGTAGTGGGAGAGCCCAGTGTTAGGAAGAATGAACACAGAGCTATTCATGTTTTAGGCATGGGATGAGAATTGGTTATTCTACCCTAAGTACAATGGCAAGTCACCAAAGAGTGCATGATCACACTTATATTTTTAAAATATCAATATGACTAATTGAATTATTCTGCCTCCATTTGTTTGATCGCAGGCATTCATTCATTTACTGGATAAATACTTATCCTGCATCTACTCTGTGAATGCCAGGCTCTGCTCTAGGTGCTAAGATATAACTGTTAACAAAGCAGACAAAACCTCTTGCCCTCCTAGAGTTTACATTCTTGCATAAGAGGCAGAAAATCTAAAAAATAAAATAATTTTAAAACAATGTCAAATGGGGAAGAAAAGCAAGTGCTGGTGTCAGACAAGAAGGGAAATGAAGGACAGGGGGTTATGAAGTAAGTTGGAATTGCAAGTTTTAGTAGGTGAGAGAAGGCCTGAGGAGGGTGACAATATCAGTGGAAAGACCTGAAGGAGAAAGGAGAGAGGCAGGAATGTCTAGGGGAAGAGAGTTTCAGGCAGGGGAAACAGCAAATACAAAGGAACTTAGTTAAGAACAGCAAGGCATAATGTCAACAAGAGGGAAACTACGAGATGAAGTTGGAGATCTTCATTCTTCCCTTTTACATTCTGTGTAGGATAGAATGCCATCGGAAGGTTTTAGCAGGTAAGGGACATGATCTGACTCATATTTTAAAAGAATCGCTCTTTCTGTTATCTGGGGACAAAAGCAGAAGCAGGAAGGCCAAGGAGGAGTCATGTGGAGATTTGGACAACAGTGACCAGAATCAGGCAGCCAGTCCTCAGAGGGAGCCCGGAAACGCAGAATAACAAGGCCTCCCAGAGACAAGGAAGCCAGAGAAAGCCTGGCCTTGCCGAGACTGGAGCAGGATTCACGGATCCCTGTCCTAATGCTCCACCACTAATAGTTACAACTTATTAACTGTCACTCAGTATTGCTGACTTAAATTCCCAGCTAATTACCATTGTCACTGTTGAGTGGTCCTCATCAGGAGTCGCCAGCCTGGATTAGCTGCCCACCTCTGTGCTAATCTCAACTGGAGCCAGCGAGGCAGGGTCAGAATAAGGCCACCCAGGTAGAAGAAACAAGCCAATATGTTCCCCAGGCACTTTTGTGTGCTCATTTACACAGGCAAATGTGTTGCAATTTCTCCCTCTCTCTACAGCAAATATCCCTCATCAACCAAGGCATCTTCTTCGTGAGCCTCAAACTACCTGCCTCAACATAACACTCTAGACCAGTACTCAAACTTCAATGTTCAAATCCAGATTCTGAATCAGTGGCTGTGCAGCCCAGGATTCTGCTTTTCTAGCAAGCTTCTAGGTGATTCCAATGCTGCTGGTCCACAGACCACATTTAGAGCATCAAGGTTCCAGACAACCGTTTCCATTCATGACATTTCAAGTAAAAGTTAGACGCTAAACCTCCCCAATTCTCTTTCCTTTATGATAAGGAACAAAAGCAAATGTGTCATTCAACTTTATAATCCTAATTCTTATTATGTTTTTCACATGGTAGGTTATTAGGAAATGTTTGTTGAATTAGTTAAATGTATTTGTTTCTTGCAGAGTTCTAGCTCCAAGTTTCCTTTTTCTGGTTACTTTCTCTGCCTCCTCCCACCCCACCATGTTGTTTCTAATGACACTGAGAGGGTTTCCCATTTGGAGTAATGATCATTATCAACTACATGAAGTCAGCGCCCTAATCCACACTGTACATCTAATAACCCACAGCTTCTGTGCTGACTCCATTGTGAGAGAAGGAAGAGTGGACTAAATGGTGTGGTTAGTTCCAGGACCATTTCTTCTTAATTGCAAAATTGTCCTCTCAATGGAAGGCTTCAATTCCAATCATGTAACCATAAGCAAGACACCGCCATGGCTCCACGTCCATTACTGTGGTTAACTAGATAGTTTGGCTTTCTTTCTGAAAACGTCCCCCTAATTCTCCTTTTGCCTCCTGGGACATCTTGTGCTTAAAATAGTTTATTGAAGCATGTGGGGTATGTGGCTGAATTGATGGGAAATGAGAGAGCTTTCCCCAGCCTGATCTGTGTCCCTTCTTGCTCTCGGTTCTCCCTTATTTAGCAGTCTTTATGCCGTTTGATTTGTACCAGGCTTCTGGCTATTCCTCTGTTTTTCCATGTGCACTGACAAATTTTACAGGGTACTAGCTACATAATTGCCCACTGCTTTTATGAGCTCAGTCATAGCGTTGTTGGGGCCAGGTGCTTTTCCCAACTAGCTTTTTTTTTTTTTGCTGTGGGTTTCAGATGTGTTTTCAATTTCTTCTCTAAGGCTTCAGAGGCAGGGTTTTCTTCAGTGTCTTTAACTGCCTCATTATTGATCATTTTCTCTGGAATATTTAATATCCTTTTCTAATGTCTATGAGCTTGAACTATTCTTTCAGATTTTTTTTCTTTTTTATATATAAACACTCCTTTGCCTTCAGACAGAATTAAAATTTATAGCGTCTGAAACTCTGCATGTCTTAGAAAAGATGACCATCCACCCCTAGATGCTCTTTCTATGAGTCCCATCTGTAATTCGAGAAGCACATTGAATGAGGATATTGGAACAAACCTGGAAATGTCTTTTTATTGCACCTCAGTGGTTATATTTTTTTATAATTGGTATGTATGAGTACAGACCTTCCATATGGACTGTGACTTGAAAAGAGGGAAAGAAGTTTTGCTTTGAATAATTACTTCTTTTGACGATGAAATATTACAGCCCCTTGACCTCTTTCAAGCCAACCATTTAAAAAATCTCCCTTGTTGGACCTTAAAGGACAATAAAATGCTTCTAGGGATTTCAGAATTAAGAATTAATGATGGGCTAAATATGAAATTGCAGGAACACAGACACACACAGTATTTGCTCAAATATATGTTGGATTTTATAAAAGTAAAACACAAAATGAAGTCAAACATGGTAATCCCATAGAAATAAAATTTACTTTATAGCTTAATGAGAAGTAGCATATTTAAAACAAAAAAACTTAAGAAATTTAGATTTTCACATCTCACCAAATGGCTATTTTTATAGTGTATATTAGGCTCAAAACCTCGTATTTTAGAATATATATGACATTTCTTTTTTTTTCAACCAAATAATTATTGGTATTTTATTCCTTTAAAGAAAAATATATATTTGATGTGATCACATTAGCCTTTCCTAGGTTTTTGGCTGAGCTTCTCACCACCGTTTTCCCTGCACCAGATTCTTAAAGACATTAAATTCTCTTTGGTAGGATTTTTTTCATAAGTAACAGCTAAGATGTGATTCTTCACTCTTCATATTAGCATAGCTCCTAAACAAGTTTTTTGTTTCTTTTTCTTTTTCTTCTTTTTTTAAATTTTTATTTCAGTCGTTTTTGGGGTGCAGTGGATTTTGTTTATATAGATAAGTTACTGAGTGGTGAATTCTGGGATTTTAGTGCACCTGTCACCCAAGAAGTGAACACTGTACCCAATACGTAATCTTTTATCCCTCACTCTCCTCCCAACCCTCCCCCCAGACTCCCCAAAGTCTATTATAGCATTCTTGTGCCTTTCCATCCTCATAGATTAGCTCCCACTTATAAGCAAGAACATATGATATTTGGTTTTTCATTCCCGAATTATTTTGCTTAGAATAATGGCCTCCAGCTCCACCTATGTTGCTGCAAAAGGCATTATGTTTTTTTCCTTTTTATGGCTGAGTAGTATTTCATGGTAGAATATATATGACACTTTTTTACCTGACTCACTTAGTAGAAGTTGAGTATCCCTAATTCTAAAATCCAAAATCTGAAATGTTCCAAAATCCAAAGCTTTTTGAGCACTGATGTGAAGCTCAAAAGAGGTGCTTGCTGGAGCATTTCAGATTTCAGATTTTCGGATTAGGAATGCTCAACCAGTAAGCATAATTTGAATATTCCCAAATCCAAAAAAATCAAAAAAGACACAAGCATTTCAGATAAGGGATAGTCAACTTGTATTTTCTAATTTATCTAATTCATTTTTTCTCCAGATAATCATTTTTAAAAGAGGATATGTTTATGCAGAAGATGGAGAGCCTGGAAATGTTTTATTTAAAACTTAATAAAGCTATTTACATAGTTCCACAGGAAAGCCTATGTTAGAGCAATTATCTTTGGATCATAAAACATTTTTATGAATAGAGATCTAGTTTAAAGATAGCAAACAAAAGATAGGTAAGAAAATAGCTATTCTCTAAATGGGAAATATTAACAATCAGATCTCCTGAAGACAGATTTGGGAGCTTTCTTATTTATCTTTTTTATAAGTGATTTTTGAAGGGCAAATTTACAGTAAGACCTATAAGATTGGAGAAAACACTAAGATCTTCTAGATCAAAGCCATCTGGTTAATTTGCAGGTTCTGACTCATTGGGTCTGGGGTGGGACCCAGGATTCTGCATTTCTAACATGCTCCTGGGTGATGCAAAGGCTTTATCCCCAGACCACACACTGAGAAGAAAGACATCAAGAGCAATTGTTCTCAACACTGACTGCACATTAGAATCATTTGAGAGACTTATAAAATTCCAGTACCCACATCATACTTCAAAAGAATTAGATCAGAATTTTGAGAGATGGAACACAGGCATAGTTTTTAAATATTCCAAGGTGATCCCAATATAAAGTCAAGGCTGAGAATCATAGTTCTAGATAGTGAAGGAGGAAAAGCACTCAAAATACCTACAAAGAGGAATAAATGACCTAAATAAGTTTCAGAGTGGAAAAATGCAAAGTAATACATTTGGGGAAATATATTTGCAATCACAATTAGACAACAAGCTCTAGACGAACAATTTTGACTTGGGAAAGAATATATACTTCAAAGCAGAAATATGTGATATACTGCTTAAAAATCAATTATCCTATGTTTGCATAAAGCCATACTATCAGAGTCTAGAATGTCACATTTACATATTTGAACAGTTTTGGTAATTACAGTACAAACAAGCAAACTTCAGAAAGTGATGACAAAGATGGCTAAAGGATTAGTGAATGAAAAAGTTTTAATGCCAGGATAAACTGAAAGAAAGTAAAGCTTTCAAGAGGATGCAATTGACATTTATATTATATATGAATAAATAAGTATAATGTGAATTTATTTACCAAATCCTAGACTACTAAAACAATGATTGTACCATTTATTTTTAAAAATAGCAAAGCAAATACTATGAAGAAAGTAAATTCACTTTGATATCTATTATCTAACATTTTGTAGATCTTAAAACTAATTTATGTTCCTAGCTGCTGTAATAACACAAGAAAAGAAAAGGATACAGATTAAGAAGAAAAAAATAAAACTTTTTGTTCACAGAGAGAATGATTATCAGGGTATAGAAAGAGGGAGAGATCAATAGGAAACTCACAGAGGATTTGGGGGACAATGAGAATACTCTGTATGATACTATAATTATGGATACATGTCATCATACATTTGTTCAAACCCAAAGAACGTACAATACCAAGAGTGACCTCTAATGTAAGTCATGGACTTAGAATGGTAAGGATGTCTCAATGTAATCTAATCAATTATAATATATGTACCACTCTTGTGGGGGATGTTGGTAGTAGGGAGAATGTATATGTGTTAGGCCAATGGACGTATGGGAAATCGCCATACTCTGCTCAATTATGCTGTGAACCTAAAACTTTTCTATAAAATAAAGTATATTAGGTTTTTTCATTTTTTTGTAATTAGATATAAGAAGATGCAACTCTAAAAAGAAAAGTGAGTATTTTCCTCCATTTTGTTCATACCAAATAAGAATTTATTTATAAAGTACTATGTGAAGTTTAAGGTAACTGTTCTCCCTTGAGTTAGCGGTGGGTGAGATGTGTACAATTTCCCTTTGGGAAGGCATTTCAGGATCACTCAGGGAGTAAGTTTCTCCTCCATATGTGTCCGCTGTGGAGATTCAGATGTTCCACATCTCCTTGGTCCGGCTGTGAATCATTGTTTCTGTGAGCCACTATTACTCATTGGCATATGCCATATCCATCAAGAGGGTTTAGGTGGAAAAAAATGGATCATCACTGCCTTAAGCCATTAAAAAAAATAAAGCCTACTTTGGTACCTATTTTTAAATGATCAGAGAGACATTAGCAAAATGAATTTAAATATTTTATAAGAATGGCAAAGCAATAATAGAATTGCTATGTTCTGAATTTGTATTTCATTTAAAGCTAAAATATATTTTTAAAGCTCTTGCCCACCTAAACTATTTTCATAGCACAAAAGGCACAACAAAACTTGGTAAAGATTAAGTGAAATGGAAAACTTCATATCTCAGAAAAAGACATAGCATAGTGTAGTGTTTTTGAAACACACACACACAACCATGGATTTGAGGGCTGTTACAGCTTGAATTGTGTCCCCAAAAAGATATGTTAGAACGTATTAATGCCAGTGCCGCAAAATGTGGCCTTGTTTAAAAATAGGGTTGTTACAGATGTCATTAGTTAAGATGAGGTCATCCTGGAGTAGGGTGAACCCTTAGTCCAATATGACTTGTAACCTTATAAGAAGAGAGATACACACAGAGAAGTCAGCTAAGTAATGAGGGAGGCAGTAATGGGAGGGATGCATCTGGAGCCAAGAAACATCAGATTGCTGGAAAACACCAGAAACTTGAAGAAACAAAGAAGGATTCTCCTCTGCAGGTTTCAGAGAGAGCATGGCCCTACCAGCACCCTGATTTTGTGCTTCTAGCCTCCAGAACTCTGATATGTAAGATTCTATTGTTTTAACCCACCCAGTTTGTGGTAGTTTTTACAGCAACTCTAGGAGAATAACACAGCCCCATCTATGACCCTTACTAGCTCTGTGATCCTGAGAAACTCCTTTACCTTTTTATGCCTTAATCTCCTCAAATGTGAAATGGATAATAGTGGTGACACTTAATAGGATTGTGGTAATGATTAAAGGAGTGAATGCAGTTGTCCCTTGGTATCTGTGAGGGCTTGGTCCCAGGCCTTACCCTGTATATCAAAATCTGTGGATGCTCAAGTCCCTTCTATAAAAAGGTGTAGTATTTGCATGTACCCTATACATATGCTTCTGTATACTTTAAATCATCTCTAGATTACTTGTAATACCTAAGACAATGTAAATGCTATGTAAATAATTGTTATACTGTGTTTTTATTTTTATATTATTACTATTTTTCCTGAGTATTTTTTCAGTTGGAATTGGTTGAATCAGCAGATGCAGAACCCACAGATATGGAGGGCCTCCTATATATGTAAAGTGGTTCAGAAATGTTAAGTACCTAGTAAAGATTAGATAAGTTTTATTATACTTGTTATAAATATGTAAAGGACCTACCGTAGTACTTGATCTGTAGATGGCATTCACTGAACAGTTGTTTCCTTTCTATGGTTGTAAATTACTAATCATTATTAACTTTAAGATATAGAAAATAATAGCCAGTTCTTTACTATCTCAGATTAGTCCATCTTTGGAGGTACAATTTTTTGTCAGTTTTGAATCCTGAATTTATCTATGAAAAGTACCTTCAAACCCACATCTTACTACTCAGGTCTTCAGTGTAGGCACATAGAAGATAAACTTACACGGCTATTAAACAAAGAAAAGCATTAATTTCCTAGATTACTTTTCATCTCCCACCCCTCAAAATCATAATCATTTCACAATTTAAATCCTTAGAAACCTGGGAATTTGTGTTTTGAATTTTTGAGTTCTTAACCCTTTGATGCAGACATTTGGAAGATATTAGAATTCTTAATTTTTATGAATGTTGACCTGCTTTGAACCACACATTAATATTTATTAAGAGCTGTATGATCTTTTTAGGAAGTTAAGTGCCTTTCAATAAATTTTTGAAAGTAATTTTATGTTACACATAATATCAGCTACTTTTATATTAGCTTTACTTATGGGCACCTACTATTTCTTTTGCTAAAATTCGTTCAACATATATTCACTCAGAAAATACCTTTTGAATTATTTTATAGAGATAACTGTAAGAGAAAGAGAAAATAGAGAAATGTAAGAAACTTAATATGAAAAAGAACATGAAAGGAGAAAATATGTGAGACAATTCCTCTCAGGCCATCAATAACAGCTTTGTTGGGAATATAGCATTTGATCAAACTCTTGGAAGAAACAGATTTTAAAAACCCAAATTTTTTTTTTAACTTACATGTTTTCGTAAAAATTTCATTGGCTTGCAGAAACTACAATAAAAAACTAAAACATTAATAATCCAAAGTGGGTAAAAATTTATCCATGATAAATCTCAAACATTTGTCAGAGTCCTATTGAAACTATTTGACTTTAGAGTTGCAGTGCAAAATCTGTTTTAAGCTCTTATAAGATGGAAGTTCCTGAGAGTGAAAAATGATGGAGCAGGGGGAAAGGAGAGGGATCCATGTCTGCAGGTGCCTGTGAATCTGAGGTGACCACGAAGAGTCTTCTGACATCTTTTCACGTATCACCCGAAAAAATTATGAGACCCAAAAGAGTGGAGAAGCTTATGATTACCTTAATTCTAGTGGTGTTTAAAGACTTAATGCAGAAGACCCATTTTAATACACTCTTCCTTTTGGAGTTTGGCAAAACAAACCCATAAGAGAGATATTGGATTTGTTTTCTTTGGCAGAGAGAAGCAGTCCGGACTTCTTTCATCTGAAACTCTTTACCATCTTTGGAGAGAGAGCCGCTGAGATAATGGCCAACTTGTGCATTCTCCAAGGGACCCAAAAGGAAGCTGGAAGCATCTCTGAAAATATTGACATTCAACAGGAAGTTCCAAGAGTCATTACAAAAAAAAAAAAAGAGAGAGAGAGAAAGGAAAAAACATATATAGTTGTATTATATATTATTATATATATTCTGATGTATTGTTTATTGATTTTTAAAAGTCATTAGATTGCAACGTTATTCATCTAAAAATATCTACAGTGTCGTGGAGCCACAGAGGGCCAATATCATTTAGTTGCTTAAGTTATGAATTCACAGCTAACCACAACACCCCCTTAAGGAAAGGAGACAGTGCTTTCACAATGTCTAAATATTATACAGCAAATTGAATAATGAATTAAGACAAACATACAGAAAATTAAACAAAAACCTAGCTAAAGTTTTGTAATCTGACAATCCCATTTTGTCTACCTAGATTTATGGAGATATATTGCTTGTTTTGATGTAATTTTTTTGTTCTTTTGGTTTTTGTTTGTTTGTTTTTGTTTTGTTTTGTTTGTTTTGTTTTGTGTTTTTTTGAGAGGGAGTCTCACTCTGTCGCCCAGGCTGAGTGCAGTGGCGCGATCTCGGCTCACTGCAAGCTCCGCCTCCTGAGTTGGCGCCATTCTCCTGCCTCAGCCTCCAGAGTAGCTGGAACTACAGGCACCTGCCACCACGCCAGGCTAATTTTTGTGGGTTTTTTTTTTTTTTTTTTTTTTTGTATTTTCAGTAGAGACGGGGTTTCACCGTGTTAGCCAGGATGGTGTCGATCTCCTGACCACGTGATCCGCCTGCCTCCGCCTCCCAAAGTGCTGGGATTAGGGGGCGTGAGCCATGGTGCCCGGCCCTTTATTGAATTTTAATTGCATTTTAAATTAGGATCAGATAGAATATCCTAGAGAAACCAGGTACTAAGTGGAAATTTCAAGGGGCTTCTTCACCAAGTGCTAGAAGCCATACGGGCCCGGAGATGAGAACATAAGAATGCAGGCTGTGGTATCAAAACTAGGCTCTGCTGTTTCCCAACCAGGTGAGCCTCGTTGATTTATTCGACCTCTCTGAACCTCAGTTTTCGTGTCTGTAAACTAGAGTAAACAACTAACTCTTAAGAGTCCTGCTGAGGGGTAAAACACGTAGCACAATATTTAATAAATGAGAGCCATTATTATCACTGCATGCTCAAGTAATTTCTTCAACTTCTTGATTTAAGCACTGCTCACTTCAAGTTGAAACTGATGTCATTTTTTTTTTTTTTTTTTTGAACTGACTTAAATGCGAAACAAAAGAACATGTTTCAGCGATTTTTGTAACAACCACCTAAAAACCTTGGAAAGGCCTCTCAATTTTAGGCTTGAGAACTGGCATGAAGAAAGACATTTTTTAAAATAATAGATATTACATGAAAAGCTATCCCCTTCCTGCAGTCTCGCAGGCTTTTGCAGACACTAATGATCTTGGGAACAAACACAAGCTAGCACCTGGACTTTTTGCATTTTGATCCAGGCACCCCCCATCACTAGCCATCACAAAGGCTGGGAAGACATGTGTAAGGTGTGCCTCTTGGACACGATATTTCCTTTGGACGGGACATTAAACGTTGGACTTTAGTACTCTATTCATTGGAGACATTGGAATGCTTTCACAGGTGAAGATTTTAAATAACCTTCTCTACAGATTTTTAATGAGAAAGCTAGGCATATCTCTTTTTGCACTGGTTTGAATACAATCTCCCAAAAAAGAGAAAGACTGGTTACTACTGTAGGATGACTATGGTTAACAATAATATATTATGTAGTTTCAAATAGCCAGAAGGAGAATATTGGTTTATTCAACACAAAGAAATGATAAATGTTTTAGATGATGGATATGCCAATTACCTTGATGCAATCACTATACATTATACATATGGAAACATCACCATATACCCATGAATATGATCAATTATTATTTGTCAGTCTAAAAACAGAACATGTTTTAAAAAGAGTAGGATATTATTATTGTATAATCTTATACAAATATTTTTGTATACAAATATATTATACAAATATATTGTATAATATTATACAAATATTTTTGTTGTCCCTTCCAAACATATTATCTCATAAATGTTATTTTGTGATATGCTGCTTGAGTGCATTATGTTGCCTTAGCCCCCTTCCAAATGTCCTCTTCCTGGATATTCACTGTGGATGGCTAGGTGTGCCTGATCATCCACCCCTCTGTGGTGCCTCTTGGCATAAAATAATGGTGGGAAAAAAACTTGCAGAGTAAACCAGAATAATGCCACAAACTTCAGAGACCATTGTAAATATTGACCTATGTTGCGATCATACCAGTCTTGCAGTAAGTATCAGTTGTCTTTAAGATTGCATGTAATCAAAGCATTGTAATGAGTTTTATGGTTATAATGATGAGCAAAAAACTAGCCTGCAGACCCAGCTTATCCACTGAAAGAATAGTGAACCAAGCCTACATCCACAAGACTAGAACATAAGTTTAAGTGTAATTAGCACCGTGCTTGGCTTTAGTGATGCAATTCTTCATGCTTGTGGTGAATCTAGGAGAAATGTGAAAAAATGACAGCCCTAGCTTACCCAGCCCTATAAAAGTCAGACCAAATTACGCAGATTATTTATATGTCAATGGAAAAATATT
Organism: Piliocolobus tephrosceles; assembly: GCF_002776525.5. NCBI lineage: Eukaryota > Metazoa > Chordata > Mammalia > Primates > Cercopithecidae > Piliocolobus > Piliocolobus tephrosceles. The sequence goes on from NC_045440.1 coordinate 70,247,569, forward strand.
TTTAAAGCAGAACAATTTCTGATCACCGTGGATTCTGATCTACGTAATCAGACAGCTCTACATTTGGTCAACAATAGCACAATTTTCCATTCCACTTTGAAAAACAGAAATTTTTGTTCAATATTTATCAAAAGTCTTCTTTGATCATTTTTTCTATTCTTAAAAACATCTCAGTAAATGAAACAAATAAAAAGCAAAATTAGTGATTCCACTGGCTTTTTTCCCAGACTAAGTACACACAACGAAATGAGATTCTTATATTTCTAAACATCTGCATTTCATTCACATCTTCTAAGTAGAGAATTTGAGACTGAATGAAGGACCCAGTTCTTCATCTACAGAACAAGGATGTCCTGGATTGAATAGGCTGAATGTCTCAGAAAGTCCATCCACTGAGAGAAAACCCCAAACCACACCTCACAGTTGTGAATAGTCTTATGTGTTTCCTCCTACCCAGCGGATTGTCCTGGGTGACTGCTTACATTCTTTAGATTTGGTAATAAACAGTTGCCATTTTGACCATTTCCTTTTGTAGACTCACAAACTGCAGAATAACTAAATAACTCCTTTCCTTTGACGGCCTTGCCCAAGGGCTGTTTTAGCACCTCATAAATCCTGTAATTGTATGGGATCATTTGGCAGCGTGTGGATTTTTCTGTTAAATCACAGTAAGAAGACGATCAGGAGGAAACCTGAAAAATAAAGCATTATAGCAGCATTAGAAGATTTATAGTGAGAGTGAATAGCACTGGCAAAACCCCAGCCAGGCCTTTGTTACTGGTAAGAAGACATGGCTAAGCATTAAATATCTCTTGTATTAGCTGAGGGTAGAACTTAGAGTTAGATCCAGTTCTTTTTTTCTCCTATGCATTTCTAGTGTCAGTGAGAATAGAATAGAATTTTAAAGTAGGCACAACTGTCAAGGAGAATGACCGAGGAAGTGTTTATGCCCATTTGCATAGATGTAATAAATGGACTTATTACATGGTCGTAGGAAAAAAAATAGGCATAAGTAACAGAGAACACTTAACCTATTGTACATGTGTTGTTTTTGTTTTGTATATGTATATGCTTTCCTCAGAGGGTCTCTGTCAAATAAATGTGCCTAAAAGCATTGCAGGATTTTGCAGTTTTTATAAACTGCATTTTCATGTCTCAAGAAGCAGACAGTGTGAAGTTGGGAAGGTTGGGGTTTGCCAGGCCATGCCATGTCGGCTGCGGGAAAGAGGCCAGTAGTGGATTGGAAATCCAAATTGCACCCCATTTAATAAAATCTGTGCTGTTCCTTGGATAAGAGATGTTAACTGCCATTTATAAAACGCTTTGAGAACAGAGAAGTATAAAAACATACAAAGCATTTCCCCTAATGGTATCAAATTTAAATGTTTTTTAGCAAGTTGAAACCAGTATAAAGCTTCAGTAATTAACAGATTAAGATCTATCGACAGACTCTTCACATCAGAAATTAAAAGGAAAATTACAGGTCTCTTAAGAAGTTAAGGCTTCTCATAAAGCAATGGCAAGGAATAACTGCACACCTTAACGGAATTTTTTTTTGGCAAAATAAGCAGCACTAAATTATATGGAATGTGTGATTCTTTTGAACTCTCTGAGACTGCGAATCCTATAAAAGAGAAGTTTCAGGTTTTCTTAAGTGATTGTTAATATCAAAAGAAATGTATTGGAATTAACTAATAATAGATGTTGACTGTGTTGAAACTTATCTAAGCCTTGGCCAAGGGTGCCATCTCGCCTCTATACTCTCTCCCCAAGTGATCGCAAACACTCCCAGGCCTTCTAATATCTTGTATGTGAAACCCAGTGAATCCCAAATTCAATATCCCACCTCTGGTATCTTACTTGAGCTCAAACTATTGTGTTCAGTTACCAAGCTGACAACTCTAATCTCTAATTTATCACCTATCTCAAAGTTAACTTGTCGAAAACAGAACTTTTGATTATCAATTTCACCCCACACATGTGTTTATATGCACACACACACTCACAAACACACAAAATAAAAACAAAACTGCTTGGCCTTTCGTATCTCATTAAATAGTAGCACCTTTCTCCCAGTTGCCCAGACAAAAACCTAGGAATTTCCCATAATAATTCTCTTTCTCTCACCTCCCGTAGATAATCCTTCAACAAGATCTGTTGGCTCTACCTCTAAAATACATACCAAATACCTCCACTTCTCTTCCTTTCCTCTGCTGCCACCCTATTCCAAAGCACCATTAATTCTCTTTGGCTTCTTAGAGGGTCTACTGCTTCTATTCTTGTACTCCGTCCAAGGAAAAGGAGATAGATAGAATTCCACAAATTATAAGGAGGCAATTGAAGGTACTTGAACAGGGATATAGAAAGTAAGCAGCCAGCAAAGTGAATTAGCACAATGAGAGGATCCCATTATGATAAAGGACAACTGAAAAGGTGCAAGAAGATGGCCAATTGGTAATGTGATCATTGTTAAGAAGCAGATCAATTTCACCAAAATTCAACCAAACTGAGTTAAGGCATTAAGACATCCTCCCAACTCTAATCGAAACTATCATACAGCTATTGACTAGTTAGTGAAAATGATCAATTACTAGGCATTACTAACCCCATGTGAGCACTGTACCAAAGGAACTGACATCTATGCAGTTATTGGTTTAGTCCATTAAATTATCAATCTACAAACACTTGTTGAGCAAGCATTCCACCCAGGCACCATGGTCTACCTTAGTAGTACTGAGATTAAATTGGTAAAGAACCCTCTAGGAACTCACAACCTAGAGAAAGGAACACAAGTAGAGGGGTTAGCTGGCAAGATGGCCAAATAGGAACAGCTCCAGTCTGCAGCTCCCAGCAAGATCAATGCAGACAGCAGGTGATTTCTGCATTTCCAACTGAGGTACTCAGCTCATCTCATCAGGACTGGTTAGACAGTGGGTGCAACCCACCACCAAGGATGAGCAGAAGCAGGGTGGGGCATCGCCTCACCTGGAAAGTGCAACGAGTTGGGGAACTCCCTCCCCTAGCCAAGGGAAGCCATGAGGGACTGTGCTGTGAGGAACGGTGCATTCCAGCCCAGATAATATGCTTTTCCCATGGCCTTCACAACCCGCAGACCAGGAGATTCCTTCAGGTGCCTACACCACCAGGGCCCTGGGTTTCAGGTAGAAAATGGGGTGTCTGTTTGGGCAGACACTGAGCTAGCTGCAGGAGTTTTTTCATACCCCAGTGGTGCCTGGAACAGCAGCAAGATAGAACTGTTCACATCCCTAGAAAGGGGGCTGAAGCCAGGGAATCAAATGATCTAGCTTAGCAGATCCAATTTCCATGGAGCCCAGCAAGCTAAAATCCACTGGCTTGAAATTCTCACTGCCAGCACAGCAGTCTGAAGTTGACCTGGGATACTCAAGCTTGGTGGGGCGAGGGGTGTCCACCATTACTGAGGCTTGAGTAAGTGGTTTTCCCGCAGAGTGTAAACAAAGCCACCGAGAAGTTCAAACAGAAGTTCAAACAATGAGAACATTGCAGCTCAGCAAAGCCACTGTAGCCAGACTGCCTACCTAGATTCCTCCTCTCTGGGCAGGTCATCTCTGAAAGAAAGACAGCAGCCCCAGTCAAGGGCTTATAGATAAAACTCCCATCTTGCTGGGACAGAGCACAAGGGGCAGGGGTAGCTATGGGCACAGCTTCAGCAGACTTAAACATTCCTGCCTGCCAGCACCGAAGAAAGCAGTAGATCTTCCAGCACAGCATTCGAGCTCTGCTAAAGGACAAACTGTCTCCTCAAGTGGGTCTCTGGCCCCCGTGCCTCCTGACTGGGAGACACCTTCCAGCAGGGGTTGACAGATACCTCATATAGGAGAGCTCCAGCTGGCATCTGGTGGGTGCCCCTCTGGGGCAAAGCTTCCAGAGGAAGGAACAGGCATCAATATTTGCTGTTCTGTAGCCTATGCTGGTGCTACCCAGACCAACAGGGTCTGGAGTGGACCACCAGCAAACTCCAGCAAACCTGCAGCAGAGAGGCCTGTTAGAAGGAAAACAAACAAAAAGGAATAGCATCAACATCAACAAAAAAGACATCCACACGAAAACCCCATCCGAAAGTCACCAACATCAAAGACCAAAGGTGGATAAATCAATGAAGATTAGGTAAAACCAGCGCAAAAAGGCTGAAAATTCCAAAAATCAGAATGCCTCTTCTCCTCCAAAAGATCACAACTCCACACCAGCAAGGGAACAAAACTGGACGAAGAATGAGTTTGACGAATTGACAGAAGTAGGCTTCAGAAGGTGGATAATAACAAACTCCTTCAAACTAAAGAAGCATGTTCTAACCCAATGCAAGGAAGCTAAGAAACTTGAAAAAAGGCTAGAGGAATTTCTAACTAGAATAACCAGTTTAGAAAAGAATATAAATGACCTGATGGAGCTGAAAAATATAGCACAAGAACTTCGTGAAGCATACACAAGTATCAATAGCCAAATTAATCAAGTGGAAGAAAGGATATCAGAGATTGAAGATCAACTTAATGAAATAAAGTGTGAAGAAAACATTAGAGAAAAAAGAATGTAAAGGAACAAATTAAGCCTCCAAGAAATATGCAACTATGTGAAAAGATCAAACCTACATTTGATTGGTGTACCTGAAAGTGATGGGGAGAATGGGAACCAAATGATGGGGAGAATGGGAACCAAGTTGGAAAACACTCTGCAGGATATTGTCCAGGAGAACTTCCCCAAACTAGCAAGAGAGGGCAACATTCAAATTCAGGAAATACAGAGAACACCACAAAGATACTCCTCAAGAAGAGCAATCCCAAGACACATAATCATCAGATTCACCAAGGTTGAAATGAAGGAAAAAATGTTAAGGGCAGCCAGAGAGAAAAGTCAGGTTACCCACAACGGGAAGCCCATCAGACTAACAGTGGATCTCTTAGCAGAAACCCTACAAGCCAGAAAAGAGTGGGGGACAATATTCAACATTCTTAAAGAAAAGAATTTTAAACCCAGAATTTCATATCAGCCAAACTATGCTTTGTAAGTGAAGAAGAAATAAAATCTTTTATAGACAAGCAAATGATGAGAGACTTTGCCACCACCAGGCCTGCCTTACAAGAGCTCCTGAAGGAAGCACTAAACATGGAAAGGAACAACTGGTACCAGCCACTGCAAAAACATACCAAATTGTAAAGACCATTGACACTGTGAAGAAATTGCATCAACTAACATGCAAAATAACCAGCCAGCATCATAATGACAGGATCAAATTCATACATAACGATATTAACCTTAAATGTGAATGAGCTAAATGTCCCAATTAAAAGACAGAGACTGGCAAATTGGATGAAGAGTCAAGAACCACCAGTGTGCTGTATTGAGGAGACTCATCTCACATGCAAAGAAACAAATGGACTCAAAATAAAGGAGTGGAGGAATATTTACCAAGTTAATGGAGAGGGAAAAAAAAAAAAAAAAGAAGCAGGGGTTGCAATCCTCATCTCTGGTAAAACAGACTTTAAACCAACAAAGATCAAAAAAGACAAAGAAGAGCATTACTTAATGGTAAAGGGATCAATACAACAAGAAGACCTAACTATCTTAAATATATAGGCACCCAATACAGGAGCACCCAGATTCATTAAGCAAGTTCTTAGAGATCTGTAAAGAGATTTAGACTCCCACACAATAACAGTGGGAGACTTTAACCCCCCACTGTCAATATTAGACAGCTCAACAAGACAGAAAATTAATAAGGATATTCAGGACTTGGACTCAGCTCTGGACCAAGTGGACCTAATAGATGTCTACAGAACTCTCCACCCCAAATCAACAGAATATACATTCTTCTCAGCACCACATCACACTTATTCTAAAATTGACTGCATAATCGAAAGTAAAACACTCCTCAGCAAATGCAAAAGAACGGAAATCATAACTCTCAGACCACAGTGCAATCAAATTAGAACTCAGGATTAAGAAACTCACTCAAAACCACACAACTACATGGAAACTGAACAACCTGCTCCTGAATGACTACTGGATAAATGATGAAATGAAGACAGAAATAAATAAGTTTTTTGAAACCAATGAGAACAAAGACACAACATACCAGAATCTTTGGGACACAACTGAAGCAGTGTTTAGACGGAAATTTATAGCACTAAATGCCCACAGGAGAAAGCAGCAGAAAAGATCTAAAATGAACACCCTAACATCACAAGTAAAAGAACTAGAGAAGCAAGAGCAAACAAATTCAAAAGCTAGCAGAAGACAAGAAACAACGAAGATCAAAGCAGAACTGAGGGAGATAGAGACACGAAAAACCCTTCAAAAAAGCAATGAATCCAGGAGCTGATTTTTTAAAAGATTAACAAAATAGACCACTAGCCAGACTAATAAAAGAGAAAAGAGAGAAGAAAAAAATAGACACAAGAAAAAATGTTAAAGGAGATATCACCACCGATCCCACAGAAATACAAACTATCATCAGAGAATACTACAAGCATCTCTATGCAAATAAACTAGAAAATCTAAAAGAAATGGATAAGTTCCTGGACACATGCACCCTCCCAAGACTAGGAAGAAGTCAAATCCCTGAATAGACCAATAACAAGTTCTGAAATTGAGGCAGTAATTAATAGACTACCAACCAAAAAAAGCCCAGGACCAGATGGATTCACAGCTGAATTCTACCAGAGGTACAAAGAGAAGCTGGTACCCTTCCTTCTGAAACTATTCTAAACAATAGAAAAAGAGGGACTCCTCCCTAACTCCCTTTATGATGCCAGCATCATCCCGATACCAAAACCTGGCAGAGACACAACAAAAACAAGAAAATTTCAGGTCAGTATCCCTGATGAATATCAATGTGAAAGTCCTCAATAAAATATTGGCAAACTGAATCTAGCAGCACATCAAAAAGCTTATCCACCAAGATCAAGTCAGCTTCATATCTGGGATGCAAGGCTGGTTCAACATATACAAATCAATAAATGTAATCCATCACATAAACAGAACCAGTGACAAAAACCACATGATTATCTCAAAAGGTGCAGAAAAGGCCTTTGATAAAATTCAACATCCCTTCATTCTAAAAACTCTCAGTAAACTAGATATTGAAGGAATGTATCTCAAAATAATAAGAGCTATTTATCACAAACCCACAGCCAATATCAAACTAACTGGCAAAAGCTGGAAGCATTCCCTTTGAAAACTGGCACAAGATAAGGATGCCCTCTCCCACCACTCCTATTCAACATAGTATTGGAAGTTCTAGCCAGGGCAATCAGGCAAGAGAAAGAAATAAAGGGTGTTGAAATAGGAAGAGATCAAGTCAAATTGTCTCTGTTTGTAGATGACATAGTTGTATATTTAGAAAACCCCATCATCCAAGCCCAAAATCTCCTTAAGCTGATAGGCAACTTCAGCAAAGTCTCAGGATACAAAATCAATGTGCAAAAATCACAAGCATTCCTATGCACCAATAACAAACAAACAAAGAGCCAAATCATGAGTGAATTCCCATTCACAATCGCTACAAAGAGAATAAAATACCTAGGAATACAACTTACAGGGGATGTGAAGGACCTCTTCAAGGAGAACTACAAACCACTGCTCAAGGAAATAAGAGAGGACACAAACAAATAGAAAAGCATTCCATGCTCATGGATAGGAAGAATGAATATCGTGAAAATGGACATACTGCCCAAAGTAATTTATAGATTTAACACTATCCCCATCAAGCTACTATTGACTTTCTTCACAGAATTAGAAAAAACTACTTAAAATTTCATATGGAACCAAAAAAGAGCTCATATAGCCAAGATAATCCTAAGCAAAAAGAACAAACCTGGAGGTATCACACTAGCTACCTGACTTCAAACTATACTACAAGTCTACAGTAACCAAAACAGCATGGTACTGATACCAAAACAGATATATAGACCAATGGAGCAGAACAGAGGTCTCAGAAATAACACAACACATCTACAACCATCTGATTTTTGACAAACCTGATGAAAACAAGCAATGGGGAAAGGATTTTCTTTCTTTTTTTTTTTTTTTTTCTTTTTTTCTTTTTTATTTTATTATACTTTAAGTTCTAGGGTACATGTGCACAAAGTGCAGGTTTGTTACATATCATTAAAGACTTAAACATAAGACCTAAAACCATAAAAACCCTAGAAGGAAATCTAAGCAATACCATTCAGGACATAGGCATGGGCAAAGACTTCATGGCTAAAACACCAAAAGCAATGGAAACAAAAGCCAAAATTGACAAATGGGATCTAATTAAACTAAAGAGCTTCTGCACAGCAAAAGAAACTATCATCAAAGTGAACAGGCAACCTACAGAATAGGAGAAAATTTTTGCAATCTGTCCATCTGATAACGTGCTAATATCCAGAATCTACAAGGAACTGAAACAAATTTACAAGAAAAAAACAAACAATCCCATCAAAAAGTGGGCGAAGGATATGGACAGACACTTCTCAAAAGAAGACATTTATGTAGCCAACAAACATATGAAAAAAGTTCATCATCACTGGTCTTTAGAGAAATGCAAATCAAAACCATAATGAGATACCATCTCAAGTTACCTAGAATGGCAATCATTAAAAAGTGGGGAAACAACAGATGCTAGAGAGGACGTGAAGAAATAGGAATGCTTTTACACTGTTGGTGGGAGTGTAAATTAGTTCAACCATTGTAGAAGACAGTATGGCGATTCCTCAAGGATCTAAAACCAGAAATACCATTTGACCCAGCAATGCCATTACTGGGTATATATCCAAAGGATTATAAATTATTCTACCATAAAGATACATGTACATGTATGTTTATTGCAGCACTGCTCACAATAGCAAAGACTTGGAACCAACCCAAATGCCCATCAGTGATAGACTGGATAAACAAAGTGAGGCACATATACACCATGAATTACTATGCAGTCACAAAGAAGGATGAGTTCATGTCCTTTGCTGGGACATGGATGAAGCTGGAAACCATCATTCTCAGCAAACTAACCCAGGAACAGAAAACCAAACACTCCATGTTCTCACTCATAAGTGGAGGTTGAAAAATGAGAACACATGGACACAGGGAGGGGAACATCACACACTGGGCCTGTCGGGGGTGGGGGGCTAGGGGAGGGATAACATTAGGAGAAATACCTAATGTAGATGATGAATTGATGGGTGCAGCAAACCACCATGGCACGTGTATACTTATGTAACAAACCTGCACGTTCTGCACATGTATCCCATAACTTAAAGTATAATTTAAAACATTTTTAAAAACAAAGAAATGCAAGTAAATAATTACAGTTTTATGTTACACATGTCATGATAGTGGTAGAAACAAGAGTCAATATTAGGAGCATCCAAAAACTCTTCATTCTACATGGGATGCTGAGGTGGGGGAACTGCTTGAGCCCAGGAATTGAGAAACAGCATGGGAAACATAATGACACCCTGTATCTAGAAATCTTTTTTTTAATTTAGTTTTTAAAAAATTTTTGTGGTGACACATACCTGTAATCCTAGCTATTTTGGGGGCTGAGGCAACAGGATCCCTTGAATCCAGGAATTCAAGGGTACAGTAAGCTATGATTGTATCACTGCACTGGAGCCCAGGCTATAGAGCACGACCCTGTATCTAAAGAAAAAAGAAGAAGACTTCTTTGAACATTGCTGTTCCACTTGGGAAGTGAAGACTGAGTGGGGATTTTCTAGGTTTACGAGGAGATGTCTACAAGAAGGAGGAGAACATTGAAGAAGAAGAAACAATACGTGAATGGGTAAAATCAATGTCTTGAAGGATTGATGATGGCTACGTGGTCAAAATAGGAAATTTTTAAAACTTTCTTTTTAGTGATAGGGGACTTTCTGCCTTGGGTTTCAGAGAAAAACCAGTCTCTCATTTTTAATGCTCTAAAACTTTTTATGTGTCTCAGCTCAGAAGCATTGCAATTCAGTTGCTCCATAGCCAATCACATAATTGCATACTGACTACACCTACCAAATGTAAGACACATAGCAAGGCACCATGGAGTCAAAGGATGCATGATACAGCCTCTGTCCTCAATCAAGCCACAGTTTAGATAAACCATCCAGATTACCAACACAAATTAGAAAGAAATCACTCTTTTCTATCATAGGTAAAAACATCACAAAGTTTTGGAAGAAACTAGTTAATTTCTTAGTTTAAAATGTGCAACGTGGTAAGTTCAAAAAAACTGAGACATTAACATCTTTTTCTCCCTGAAAAGAAAGATGAGCATTATGTCTTTATAGTAGAAAAGGAAATATGATGCCAATTGTGTAGTTACAACCTGTTGCTTGCTCTCTCACTGCCAGGGAAGACCCCACCTACTCAAATGCGGAGGACTGCAGGGAACACCTAGGAAAGTTGGGTGCAAGATAATAGGGCCCTGGAGTCCACAGGCCATACTTTCCCCATGTTTTGCATAACAGAAGCAGAGAAGCAGGCCCTCAAAAGTCCATGTAGCCTTATCAGTAGTATCAGCATGGACTCATAACACAAGGCCTAATGTGTATTGGGCTCTTACTATGTTGCAGTGTCATTCTAAGCACTGTATTGACTCATTTATCCTTATAACAACACTGCCAGGTAAGCACTAATATCACCATCCTCATTATAAACTGGAGGAAACTGACAGAGAACTGACTTGCCCATGGTCACTCCACTGTATTAGTTTTCTGTGGTTGCTGTAACAAATTACTGCAAATTTGGAGGCTTAAAACAATAAAAATTTATTCTCTCACAGTTCTGGGGAACAGAAGTACAAAATCACGGTGTTGGCAGGGTCACACTCCCCCCAGAGGCACTATCGAAGAATCCTCCTCTGCCTCTCCCAGTTTTGGGTGGCTCCTGGGGTTCCTTGGCTTGTGACTGTGTCATTCCTATCTCCGCCTCCATCTTCTCATGGTCTCCTGCTCCGTCTGTGTCTTCTCTCCTTTTTCTAAGGACATTTGTCATTCCATTTAGGGCCAGGATGATCGAGAGTCTTAACCTACGTGACTTCTGCAAATACCTTTCCTTCCAAATAAAGTCACATTCACAGGGCTGGACTATTAGGACATGGACACATTTTGTGGGGGGTACCACCATTCAACTCCCTACAACAGCTATCAAGGAATGAAGCTAGAATTTATGACCAAGCATTCTGACTCCAGGGTGCTTCCTCTCCAAGCCCACCCCAATATACTGCTTTTTACAAAGACGAAGATATGGGGAAAAGGGGCAAATCAGAGAGAGCATTCCTGGATGTTCTACATTAGGTAAGATCACTGAAACCTTTATTTGACCCTGATCAGTGGGGAAGAGTATTCCAGAAACGACTGATATATAATTTCTTACTACCCCATGTTTAAAGGTAAGATGGCATTTCTTTAACCCTGGATTGTGGAGTAAACTGTATTCCTGCAACTACAGAGGATTAAAGCATAACCCTAGGTCATTTTTCCCCATTTGCTGGGAAATCAGGTAAATGTTCAAACATCAAAATTTACGCTGTTTTCCAGGCAGTTCAAGTAGTTAAATCAGTTATCCAATCTCAGAAAAGTAGTTTCTCTATGATAATGGAAAAAGAGAAACTTGTATGTTGGGAAGGAATCTCAGCTTCTAAGGAAACTAGACGCTTAAGTTAATTAACCAAAGATCTCTGGTCTGGAAGTTGAGACCTCTAGTTATCCAGGTGTGCTTTACTCCAACAACCCTGGACAAATCTCATGGCATTTTAATAGCCTCAGTTTCCTCATCTATAAAGTAAGATGGTTAGAATAAATAACTCTATCAGTTTATGATTTGCTTTAAAAATTTTTGCTCAGAAAGGTTTTTTGGCTTGACAACTTCACTACTATGCAAAAAGACCTTGAAGAAAAACCATTATATTTAAATATTTATTTTTCTACTGAGTTATATCATATTCCACTTAATTTTTAGCAAAATTTTAGCAATCAACTTCCAAAAGAAATTTTCTTTAGAAATTCTCCACAAACTTGAAATTAATTTTGCATACATCAACTGAAAGTTCCCCAGAGAAGAATTTCCTCATAAATTAATGATTTTAATATCTGCTGGGAAACTTCAACCCTAATTATCTCCTAAAAATCACAAAATAATTGGTAATGGTACAACTTCTACCAATAAATCATTTTCAGTGGTAGAAGCTCCCATTTTTAGAAAGTCTAACTATATCATTGGTAATTCGGTTGTAAGTTGCTAAAGTAGTTGCATGAGAAATTGCACAGGACTTTTGGAACTATTTTAATGCATTCACATTGCCTCAGTTTTGCATCAAGTCACTTATAAATATCTTTTGAGGAAAGAATACACCTTGAATGGACCAGTAGGTATTAAGTGTCAACTTCTCATATTCAAAACTATCAATAATGATTTCACTGAAGCCAGGTGACTAGCTTTAGAAAATGGTTCTTTATTCTCTCCCCAAACTACTGAAAAGAGCTGTTTAATGGATCATGTTTCAGTCACGAACTCCACAGCCACCATCATATTGTAGGCACTCATAATATTGTAGGCACTCATCATATGGTAGGCACTCATAGTACCTCAACCACAGTGGTCATTGAAACAGAAGACACAAAATACGTTTAATCCGCAGGTAACATATTGAAATTTAAACTTCCCATTTTCTTTGCCTATGTTCAGAACTTTAAAACTCAGCCTGAAATAAGAAAATATATGTCAGCAAGAGCTTGAAATATCTTGGCAACCACTTCTGAGCAGACGCCCTCAATTTTAATGTGAGGTTTAATGTGAGGGGCTTCACCAGCTCAGTCTGCCATTACTCAAAGTACCCAGCGACAAACAAGGTTAGCCAAGAAAAATAAATTCTTTCTTTCTTTTTTTGAGACAGACTCTCACTCTGTTGCCCAGGCTGGAGTGCAGTGGCACTGTGTTGGCTCACTGCAACCTCTATCTCCTGGGTTCAAGCAATTCTCCTGCCTCAGCCTCCCGAGTAGCTGGGATTACAGGTGCCCACAATCATGCCCGGATAATTTTTTAAATATTTTTAGTAGAGATGGGGTTTCACCATGTTGGTCAGGCTGGTCTCGAACTCCTGATGTCAGGTGATCCACCCGCCTCAGCCTCCCAAAGTGTTGAGATTACAGTCGTGAGCCACCATGCCCGGCCCTTATTCTCAGGAACCAATTTCCCCACTTGTCTCACAGTCAATATTTATAATTTCACTTCCTCTTTTTTAATTTTAATGTCTTATTTTGTCCAGTGTTTCACCTGGATCATCCTGCCAACTTTCCTCACGTTAAATTAAACTCTTGTAAATACTTTACCATCCCCAACCCTTCATTACCTTCCCCAGAGGAAAGAGGTGGAGTTTTCACTCTGTTCACTCCTTACCAGTTTTGCTGTCTCACTATATCATTCCCCCCTATTGCTGGAAGAAGGTGTTTTTAAAGTTACCATAATCTACAAATTGGATTCATAATAAAACCGCTATAGACTGATTCTTTTGTTCTTACGGTATATACAACCCTGGGGTGACATTTAGTTTTTTATATCTGAAGCAACATCACAAAATAGGGAGTCAGAAAGTATGTTGTAATGCATAGCCTTGTATAGCTATGCTTTGAAATGTAATTCCCTGCCTAAACTCTCACTGAGAGAGATAGTGATCACTTCTTGGCCTTTTGGCTAAGATCAAGTGGAGCGATAGCGTAACTCTTTATAAAGTACATGTGCAGCAGTGTGAGTGCTAAAGGGAGAGAGCAGAGTGAGTTGGCAAGTTTAGGGAAGGCTTTGTGCACAGAGGAAGTCCAGAATGGCATCTGAAATAATAATTGAGACTGCCCAGTCGGAGGATTTTGTGGGAACAGCATGGGCTGTCTACCCTCTGCTACTTTCTTGATGACTTCTGTCAAGTTATCATAACTCTTTGAGTCTCTGTTTCTTCATCTATATAATGGGGAGGGCAGGCCAATGCCATCATTTAAAAATTCAGGTAATACTCTTCATTTCTAGTATTACTTGATCTTTTTGATGTTATTAGACATAGTTCTTTCTCCCTTGGTGTTTGAGATACCACTCATTTCTTTATTTCATCCTGGTTTTAAGAAAGTTTTCTTTGCCTTAAAGACTGGGGGTCTGGCCTGGGGTGGTGACTCATGCTTATAATCCCAGCAGTCTGGGAGGCTGTAGCAGGGGTATTGCTTGAGCCTAGGAGTTCCAGATCAGCCTGGACAACATAGGAGACCTCATCCCTACAGATATTTTCAAATTAGCTAGATGTGATGGCACACCTGTGGTTCCAGCTACTTGAGAGGCTGTGATGGGAGGACAACTTGAGCCCATGAGGTTGAGGCTTCACTGAGCCATGATAGTGCCACTTCACTCCAGCCTGGGTGACAGAGTGAGACCCTGCCACAAAAAAAAAAAAAGAAGAAGAAAAAAAGAAAAAGAAAAAAGATTGAGGCTCCCCATGATTATCTCTTTAACTTTCTTCTCTTCTTATTCTCAGGGCAATCTCATCTATACACACAAACTTGAATAATATCTCCATAGTTACGGTTCCCAGATTCATGGATCTGGCTTAGTCCTTTCTCTTCCATTCCACATGTTACAAATACTTCTTACCAGATATCTCCACTTGATGTTTCCCAAGCACCTCAACCCATTATGTTCAAAGTTGAACTCATCTTTTCCTCCAAATCGATTCTCTTCATATATTCCCTAGCTCCATGGATGGCACCACTATTTACCCAGTTGATTACTTGTATTTGGGGGCCTCTGAAACCATTCTCAGATTCAGTAATTCTCTAGAGAGGCTTGCAGACCACATACAATCTCTAATACCCACTGTTACAGTTTATTGTAGTGAGAGAATACTGATTAAAATAGGCAAAGGTAAAAGGCACATGGGACAAAGAACAGATGAAACCACGCACAAGCTTCCAATTGTCCTCTCCCTGTGGATTCTTACATATATTGCTTAATCCTCCCATTAACAATGTGTGTCAACACATACCAAGTACTACCGACTAGGGAGGCTCCCCAAGCCTTGATGTCCAAGATTTTATTGGGGTTTGGTCACATAGTTGTGGCTCACTGTCCACATGGCTAGCATTAGTTCTTTAGTGTCCATTCCTTCCAGAGGTCAAGTTGATACTGCATGACCTAAGGCTCCCACCATAAATTGCATTGTTTGCATGGATGACCTGGCACAACCCAAAGCCTTAGGTAAATAAAGACACTCTTAAAAAACAGGATATTCCAAAGACTCAGGGATTATCTTTCAGGAGATGGACAGGGCCCAGTTGGGTTTTTTTTTTTTTTTTTTGGAATATGCAGGGTTTGAACAATTCAGACATGCTAAGCTAATCATTTACTACACATGATTAAAGCCCAAAATGTACTATTTATAATAAACTCTATTTTGTAGCTTAGCACTCATATCCAACTGGTCTATAAGTCTTGTTTCTTCTATCCTCGTATCTCCATATATCCACACATCCATTCTTATCCACAGCTCTTCCTTCCCCAGCCCCAAACAAATCTGTTACCAAGACTTATTTATTTTCTGCATACTGGTCACCCAATCTAACCCTTTTTCACCTTTCCCAACTACTCCCTCCTTTGTTTTGACCCCCATCATGTCTAACATTGGCTCCTTCTGCCTCCTACCAGTCATCCTCCATACTGCTTTCAGAATGATTCCTATAAAACAAATCTGGCCACATCATTCTGCTTCATAAAGTCTAGGAAACAAGTATGAGTACCTCTGTTTTGTTCATGCTCCTTGGCATATCCTTGAATAATATGGCTGCCAACTACCTCCCCAACCTCTTCACTCATCGTGCTCCAGACTATCCAAAATGCTTATCTCCATGTCTTTGCATATGTTGTTTCTTCTATCTGAATGTCCTTTCCCTCCTACAGTCCACCCATCCAGCCAACAATTTCCTGGGCTAACTTCTACTTACCTGCATGAGTCAACTCAGACAATAGTTCCCTTAGAATGTCTTACCTGCCTCCAAAGTTGTGTCATGTGTCCCTTCTCTGTACTTTGGAAACATTCTACTCATGTTCGTCATTTTACATCTCACCTTATTCCACTCACCCTATATATTTCTTCATCTCCCTCACTGGACTAAGGGGCCCCCCAATGACAATTATTGCGTGTTTCAAGTTGCCATCCCTGAAACACAGTGGATGGTAGTCACAGTGCATGAAAGGGATATACTTCTGAAGACTTGACATAACTCAAAACTGGCACAATTGCAAATCCAATCTTAAGAAAGAATAGCAGGTATTAGTGTTTCTGGTTAAAATGAGGCAAAATATGGCAATGGCATAAACACATTTTACCAATTCCCCATGCCTGCCATCTTTGTAAATATTCAGTATTTTCATGAATTTTTAACTTGGGAAGGTTTGTATAGTTTCAATTTTTTTGCATAGAGTGAAACTGTAATATGCAATTCATATAATTTGAAATTTATATAATTTAAATTCATGACAAATGTAATGCCCATGTCCAGTACCTTATTTATAGTAAGCCCTTAATGTCAATTTCATTTCCAGCCAGTCATCCCCATGCCTATTCCTATATCTTGTTTACTTTCTTCATCATTTTCATATTCATTACCATAGTCATCATCAGAATTATTTCCTAAAATCTTGGAAAAATGAAAGCTATATCTTTTCAGTCGTCTCTTACAAGTCATTACAATTTTTCCAAAAATTATGAGTGCAGAAGTGTAAGCAAATATACTCTATATTTCTCGTTTTTAAGAAACAGACTTCTTGTCTCTCATTTATTCTCTATAGCAGAGTTTGGAATAATCATCAGAGACCATGCTTTTAGATCTGCAATGATCCTGGCATATCTGATACCAGATGCAACATGAAATACTATCTCAGTTAGTGAGGTCACATTTTTAAGTAATCTAATCCAGATAAAGCCATATCTGAAAAGCAGATTTTATCAGTTTTCAAATTCTTAACTATTAGTTGCATTTTTTTAAAAATGGTTGTTGGGCCTAGAGTCGTTGCAATGTGTGGTAGCAATATTAGTAATTTAAAAAATAATAATGAACTTGTATTATCCTGAAACTAAAAATGTATAGATTTCTTTAGCCTAGGCACAAAATTTTTTTCTGTGCATTATAGACTTTTTTAAAAAACAAAGAATTCTGTTTTAGCTTTATTGGCTGTCTGGCAGAGAAGCAGTATAAAAATCGGAACAAAGAAAACGGGTTTTTTTTTATTTTTTAGCATATAGATTAGTATTAATTACCATGTAATGAGCTGAAAATTCCTGCCAAGAAGCTGAAGTTTGTGGATCCTTTAATGAGTATTTTCTTCCCACCGGGTGAAATAAAATTTTAAAAGTGTTAGGGATTTGCACTTGGAAAACATCTCTAAGCTATTTATACAAGCAAGTCAATAGGAAAAGCACATTTTCCATTTATAGCCTTTGTAGTGCATTTATGGACCTGACGTTCCTGGCAGTGTGTTGCTGCTAGTGGTAGCTCTGAGTTGTGGCATTGGGCAGACTTCAGTGTAGCAGGAGGGAGACCAACATCCTCCACATCCAGACGGGCTTCTCAGGCCAGCCTTTCGGCTGGCAGTCACCTAATCTATGTTAAGAGTTCTCATTCCCCATTTAACTTTCCAAACTGGGAGAAACCACAAAAGTGTGCTTTCTTACTCTCACCTTCAAAATGGATTCAGCCCATGATAGACACACTGACCACTGAGGGACACCAGTAACAAAAGGCCAGCAGTGTCATCATTTTTGGCCTTGTCCTAGTTGAAATGTTTTTGGCCAGTTTGCCACCACTGCCATCTCTAAGAATATTTTTGAGGAGGAGGAGTCTAAGCACAAACAGATACAAACAAAACCGGGCTGCTCTGGAGGCCATGCAAATGCACCATGCTCTCTTGCTGCGAGAAATATGACTAACGAATGGCCCTAGTTTCTGGGCTCTGAATCCACCACCATGATCACTGCTCTCAGCCAAAGACCAGGACATATGACAAGCCTGTGCCTGCCACAGCTACTAGGCAAGACCCAGGCCTGAGAATTGCAGGGCTCCTCAGATGGGCAGCTTTGGAGTAAGGACCTCCATCAGCCTGGCCAAAACCTTTGTAGAACTGCACTGCAGACCAAGACTCTCCCTGTCACCCTCCTTCCTTCCCACTCTCCTTTGCAAGACCCTCCTCACTACCTTTGGCTGCCTCCCCTTTTCTCACCACAGATTTTTTCTCCAATACGTCTTTTACATGTCAAATCCTGTCCTGATGTCTGTTTCTATGACAATTCAGACTAAACCAACCATTGTATC
The DNA here is from genome assembly GCF_002776525.5 of Piliocolobus tephrosceles. NCBI lineage: Eukaryota > Metazoa > Chordata > Mammalia > Primates > Cercopithecidae > Piliocolobus > Piliocolobus tephrosceles. Next base: position 70,265,919 of record NC_045440.1, read on the forward strand.
TGTTAGGATTATGTTACCTTACATATATTAGAAAATTCAAAATAACACTGTCTCAGTGATCGCTGAATTCCATTTTTCTCTCAAGTCCAGGAGCATAAAGTTCAGTGCTGGTGTAACTGAAGAGGTTTGTTCTGTTTTGGTTTGGTTTGGTTTGTTTTGGTTTGGTTTGGTTTTCTCCACTGTCCTAATACTGGTTTTCATCTTCAAGGTCACCTCGTGGTACAAAATAGCTGCTAAACTTCAACAATTCCATCTGCTTCAGGCAGCAAGAGAAAGTAATGGCAGAGGACCGAAGTGGTGTTCCTCCACTAATCAAGCTCTCCTTAAAGAGCCTTGTTGAAAGTTTCACACAACTTCCCCTGTAGTTTTATTGGCTAGAACATAACTATATTGGCATATCTAACTGAAATGGGGGCTACAAAAGTAGCATTTGAGCGGAGAACGTTGACATCAAGAATAGCACTGGTGTTCTATTACTAAAGAAAATTGAAAGTATGGCTATTGGGTGGCAACCTTCAATCCACCCCCAGCCTGCCCTCCCCACCACCCCCACCCTCATTCCCTTCTTTCTTTGTCCATGTATTGTAGATATTGAGAAACAGGATGAGGTCTGGCTCTCTGAGAGAGGGAGACCTGCTCATGAACCCATTCATCTTTGTCCAGTGAGGCATCAGCATGGCCCTGTGATTTCTTATTTAGCTTTCCAGAGGCCCAGTCTCAAGATTTCAGGGTGTAAGTGAAAGTCTTTAATTATCCTGACTAGACAGACACAAGTATAAATTCTATGTGTCTTCAAAATTACAGTGTAGTGGTTAAAAATGAATGGGCTTAGATGTCAAAAAGAATTAGACCCAAATCCCAGCTCTTTTTTTGCACTAACGATGTGAACTAATGACCAATAAATCAAGCCCTTCCGCCACATAGTAAATGCTCAATAAATGTTAGTTAGCTATTGGTTTAATATTTTTATGTGCGGTGAGAAGTGAACCATTATAAAAACGTGGGGAGCGTAAAAAACAATCCTAAAAGTTCTTTGGCTTATAACTTAGCTCATCCTAAACGCTGTACCCCAAAACACCAAATCTGCCCTTTTTTTGTAATGTTTTCAGGTATCTTTGTAATAGCTCTGCTTTGAATACTTCCTATATTCTTTCTTGTCTCTAGCCCTGTTCTATCATTCTTTCCCTGTGTTTCTGTTTCTGCCTTTTACTTTTTCACTTTTTCATTTTCTAGGCTTCCTGGCCTTCTAGGATGTTCACCAGGTCTCCTTTCTAACCTCCCGTAATACAGCCTTGTCTTTTTAGGTTTCTCCCAGTACTGCACACCAGGCATCCTCATGTGGCAGCGCAGACTCACCTGAGCTCTGGGCTTCCTGCTATCTACAGGTTGAGGATCACCAGCAAATGGTATTTAGTAAGCATCTGCTCCCTGCATATTTTTAATCATTTCAGTACTCTGAGACCAGAATACATATTTCCAGCCAATTCATTCAGATTACATAAACATACAGCAGTGTTTAGCTAACTTGAACTTAATTCTAGATCAGCCAATGAAGAGATGAGAATAATCTCCTTTTCTAAAGGCTTCTTGTAAAATCACATAGGAAAACCTTAATAATCTGTAAGCTTCAGATGGAATGTTAACTACATTGCATACTGTAACAAAATATAATCACTCAAAATGTGTTTATTTGGATATCATGGCTAAATTTTTAAAAATTTATTGTTTATAAGTACATATTAATACTTCATCTTTCTGTACTACTAAACTCTGGTAATAATCACTTGCCCATATGCCACAGTTTATCAATTTGAAATTTTTTTTTTTTTTTTTTTTTTTTTTTTTTTTTTTTTTTTTAGTCTTTTTAGATTCTTCATAAGAAGTTATATTGAAGCCAGGTGCGGTGGCTCACGCCTGTAATCCCAGCACTTTGGGAGGCTGAAGTGGTCAGATCACTTGAAGTCAGGAGTTCAAGACCAGCCTGGCCGGCCAACATGGAGAAACCCCATCTCTACTGAAAAAACACAAAAATTAGCTGGGCGTGGTAACAGGCTCCTGTAATTTCAGCTACTTGAGAGGCCGAGGCAGGCAGAATTGGTTGAACCTGGTAGGCGGAGGTTACAGTGAGCCCAGATCATACCACTACACTCTAACCTGGGTGACAGGGCAAGGAAAGAGAAAGGAAGAGGGAAAGAGAAAGGGAAAGGGAAAGGAAAGGAATAATATAAACAATAGCCTATTACAGCTTTTGCCTGCCTACAAAGTTGAAATAATTTTTCAACCAGAGATAGCTCCCTAGGATCCTATACTTCTTATGTCCATGGCCTATGAAAAGTTGCTTGCCTTTCCAGGACTCAGTTATGTCAGTTATCATTTGTCAAGAGGAGTTCATAACAGCTACCTGATGGGATTGTGGTAAAGGTCAGAGACAGAGGCAAGGAAGCACTAAGCCCAGTGCCTCCTACTTGGTAGGCACTCAATAGAAGAGGGCCATGGTGGTGGTGGCGATGATGATGATGATGATGAAAATGGTAATGATGATGATGAAAATGGTGATGATGATGATAGGAGGATGTGAAACTGGAGGAGATGAAGGGAATAGAGAAGGAGGGTGCATTTGTTTTCTATTGCTACAGTAAAATTTTGCCACAAACTTAGAAGTCAGAAGTTCATGGGCTCAGTTGGTTTCCGTCTTTGAGTCTCTCCAGGCCTAAAGCAAGGTGTCAGCAGGGTTGTGTTCCTTCTGGGGACTCTCAGAGAGAAGTTTGCTGGACGTTTCCAGCTTCTAGAGGCTGCCTGCATCCCTTGGCTCATGGATTCCTTCCTCCATCTTAAAAGCCAGCAATGGTGTGTCAAGTCCTTCTGGGGCTTTGAAAGAGAACATCTTTCAGCTTTTCTTTCTGACTTGCTACTCTGCCCTTCTCTCCACTTTTAAAGGCCCACATATTCACATTGAGCCCACCCAATAATCTCCATATATTAATGTCAATAATTTTAATACCACCTCTAAAGCTCCTTCTGCCATGTAAGACAACATATCCACAAGTTCCTGAGACTAGGGTGTGGCCCTCTTTAGTGACCATTCTTCTACCTACACAGAGGAAAAGGAAAATGTCAGTCATCATAGGAATAATTTATAAATTTAGACATTCTGTCCTAAAGAATTCAGGCTTCCTCAACGTTCAAAGGGAAACACAGGCTTACATGATAAAGTCAGCCTGGTGCAGTGGAAAGAACACTGACCTCAGTTCCATCTCTAGAACCCGGGGTCAGACATTAAGCATTATTATCTGGTGGCTCATCTATAAAACAAGAATGTCAGTTTCATGATATAAAAAGTTGTTTCCAGTTACAAAATTCTATTATTTAGTTAGAATAAAAGCAATAGCCAACAAAGAGCCTCCTGGATCCTTCCATGAATTAGAATAACATTATTTCACCAAAACTAAAGACAAATTTAAGATTATGCTATGGTCCATGACCCATGTAAAGAATTATAATGAAGATGAAGCCCTGGTTTATTTTTTAATGGATTAGTCACATTAAAAGATAAGCACGTGTTGTCAGTTTCTCAGCATGATAATTCTCCTGCTGCAAGCAGTCTCCTCTGCGAAAGAACAGAAAAGCCAAGCAAAGCATGATACAGAGCTCAGCCTGAGCAGACAAGAGCCATTATGTGCACATATCTATTACTTCTAGGTACAGAAATGCATTAACATCTGTAAAAATGTGATTGCTGTTCCTCTCAAGCAGTTTCTAAGTATAAAAGTGTCCCAGGTGGAGGCCAGATTTTTAGATTTTGTCCACTCTTCTATAATTTTCCATTCTCTTAGGTATTTCTCATAGCTAGATTTTTGGATGGGGGTTTCCATTAGTAAATGCAGCAGAAAGATGTTGGTTTATTTGTAACAGTGCAACCTGTTTCTCAATCAACTAGGCTTCTTAATGGTGTTTTAAAACTAATATTTATCATCAACTAATTCAGTGTGACTTCTTCTCATCTCTGTACCTCTTGCAGTCATGGGAATTAACCCATCTTTAAAACTCCCATGTAATAGAAAATGGTTTTATTCAACATCTTTAACTAAATACCCTCTTACTTACAATTTCATTAACATTTACAGAATATCCTATCTATACTCTGCATAAGTCTAGACATTGAAATACAAAGATGACTGGTATGTAGATTTTCATTTCAAGAATCTCAAAGCCTATTAGGAAGAAAGACACGTTAAATTAAATAAGTAAAATAATAATAATTGTTATTATAATGCAAGAGGTAACTGTCGTTGTAATAACATCTACACAGCGCAGAGACACCACAATGAATATTGCCAGAGAAGTATAAAGATGTCAGAGAAGCTTCAAAGAAGTAGTCAAATATAAGCTGGCTTTTTATTTTTCCAGGTGCACCAAGGAGGAAAGGGAATTTTATGCAAAATTAACAAAATGTACACAAAGGAAAGAGAGAGCATGCATTTGTTTAAAAACCCTTTTTCTGTCAAATACCAGTGTACATTAAATTTATTTCCTTACATTTTTTGACATGGACAAGAAGTTCTGCATATGCAATTTGCTAAAATTGAACATTACTTCCATTGGTAAGAATTCTAAAGAGACCAAGTTTTGAAAAGTGAAAAATTATGTAATAGAGGAGTAGAAATTTTACATTAAGACCTTAGGATATATAAAAGAAATTTTTAAAACACAGTGGAACTTCATTCCAGTAACTTATGAGGCAAGGAGACAGCTGTGAAAAGCAAGCTGACAGAGGCAAAACCCAAGGAGGTTGGAAGTAAAATAAGAATGAAGGATGGGAGATACGTATGATCAACTCCAGAATCATAACATCTGAAAACTCTTCAATATCTAGAGAGAGGAGCAGGCTCAGGGGAAAATGTCTTAATATGTGTATTATTTGCAAAAGAAAAGTTTCTAATCATCTCATTAAAGGTGTTAAGAAACATTTTAAAGAGTTTCTAATCAGGAAAGGATGGCATATGAAACAGTTGCCATCATTAATAATTTATTATATAATTGGTACTATTTTTATTTAGCCTTTTGTCTCTAGTAGTTAATATTATTAGAGTTAATAATATGTGGAAGGTTTATGTACTATTTTTGTTTATTAATAATTGGAGAGTTTACATACTACTTTTATTTATTAATAATTTTATTGTTTTAGAGGAAGCTGCCTGCTTCTTTTTGCTTAAGTGGATAGAAAAACTTTCCTTGAAGATTTTCTTTGTCTCTTCCCTAACACTTGAATGTCTCTTCTTGGCTATGCTGATTAGAATAAAGTAAAATAGGATCATCTGTGGCCTAATAGAGACTACTCCTTCCAATAACTTTAGATTTACAGGCCTGATAATGGCAGGGGTTGGGGAGAGGAAAAAGCAAATCTTAATAAAATCTAAGGTAAATTCTGGAAGAAAGAGATTAATACCTGAAACACCTGTTCTTCGGCGATCACATATAACTAGACTCTCTTTAATTGGTTCTCATCGTCTTAACTAAGGTTTTCTGGCAAGAAAGGAAACCAACAGCCCCAAAGTAAAATTCACCACAAGGCTGGATCAACACATGTGACTGAAGTTTGGAGCAGAAGAGCTAGTTTTGCACAGCATTGATTAAATAGAGCCCTTCAAATAGAACAGCCACACTGTGGCAGCAGTGACTGTACACAAGTGTACTCAGGTACACTTTCTGAGGCGGAGTTTCCCCCTGTCGCCCAGGCTGGAGTGCAGTGGCGCAATCTCAGCTCACTACAACCTCTGCCTCCCAGGTTCAAGCCATTCTCCTGCCTCAGCTTCCCAAGTAGCTGGGACTACAGGCTTGCGCCACCACGCCCAGCTAATTTTTCTATTTTTAGTAGAGACGGGGTTTCACTGTGTTGGCCAGGACAGTCTCGATCTCTTGACCTCATGATCCATCCACCTCAGCCTCCCAAAGTGCTGGGATTACAGGTGTGAGCCCCCGTGCCCAGCTGAGTGTATATTGTTTAAAGACCTCTAATGTTAGAAGCTCACAGGTTAAGGCCTACTGTGCAGGTGGCTAGGCCTGTAAGGGCAGCCCTGGTGAACAAGAACGCATCAGACTGTGTTAGACCGAGTTCTCATCAGCAATATCACAAAGAAATCAGATTCTGGAACACAGACTGGGGTGTAAGTGGTTTATTGGGATCACCATTTGTGGAGGGAGAGTGGGAAGCTAGGATAAGCCAAAGTGAGGAATTTAAACGTGAGACACCCTCAATAAAGGCCTCCACCAAATTCACAAGGAGCTTTGTAGCTAAGATGGCTTTTCAGAGTTGTCACGTGGAAACAAGGAGGCTGGACTTATCTTTATTGGATATGGGCTGCTCGGCAGGAGGGTATATAGTGGGAAGGTTAGTATGAGTTCTTGGTTGAGGTGGATTTCATTGGCCTCAGTCAATCCCCACAGAGGGACTTGGATGAGAATCTCCAGTGCTCTCGGCAGCCAGAGTAATGACAGCCTGGGTCCCAGTGGGGTGATCTGGCAGTGCTTCCACAATGGCCACCACAGCTAGCTACCAAAGACCTGGGCTTAGTGAGAAGATCCTCCAGCTCCCAACTATGTGGAATATGTTCGGAGACAACAATCAGTAAATTATAGAATCAGAAAGAACACTTTTTAACATTTTATTTCTGACAAATGCATGGGAGTGTAGATAAGTAAGAAGTTGTGCTCTATGAGATGGCCCACTGATTTGCTTTCTATAATTCCATGAAGGCCTACATTTAAAGAATTGTTTTATAATTTTAAATGATGCCTCTCCAGATCATGAAATACTATGAACCATGACTTTTTTTAAGTTCTGTTTTTGTGATTTTTTTAATCCACTAGCCCTATGCTTTCACTCCTCTGCTCCTTTTTAATTCCAACTGAGATGACTGCCCCTCCCCCCATCTCTATGTCAGCCCTGTTACAAAATTAGGGCTAAAAATGCTCGCAATGAAATTTTGCCAATGAATTGCAAAAGCAGAGTGGTGAGCAGTGTAATCATCAAACCATCACTCCTTGCACCTGACACTTCTTATCCAAGTTCTCTCCAGTGTGCTGTCCTCTGTTTTGGAAAAGCTAGCTAGTATGGGCCCTGCACACTGGTCATCTCAAGCCTCAGGTGGTGATTTGCACTAAGCTACATCATACCACCATGCAACAGACAGAGCAGGCAAAGAGGTGGAAATGCTTCCAGGGAATCGAAGAGAGCCATGTGGAGAGCTCTGATTAGAGGTCAGTGCCATGTAGCCCATGGCTAAGTCCTTCCACATACCCTCAGTCACTAGCCTAAGTAATTTACAGCAATAATGGCTGAAATAATAGACAGAAAATTCAGGAAATAGGCATTGGAAAGAATGTATTAAATATGGCTAAACAACCCCTTGCTTTCTCCTGCTTTGGAAACCATGGAATAAATGGTGTTCTCTTGCATTCCTTAGCATCTGTACTTCTTCACAGAACAATAGCTTTCTGCTCAACTACGAAAACAAATCCTCAGTTTGAAGCTGAGAAAACACTCACTTCAAATTCATTTTTTTAAATAAAACATAGTTTTGGCCAAGCTTATTTTTATAAACAAAAATATGCATAAAAAGTATTCTGAACTAAATGAATTCATAATTGTTAAGTCCTACAATATATTAAACATATTTAATCAACTAAGTTGAGTTCATTCTCAGAGGAAAAGTTACAGTACCTGGCTTTGAGAGTCAACATATGTTCAAACATTTTTATAATACTATTTTCATAAAGCCCAAGTATGAATTACCAATCTAGTTGCCTTGGAGGGAAATAGCTGAGTACGTTACCAGAATTGACAAGGCTCTGGACTAAGCAAACTTATCACACAGAGAACAAGATGGGAATAATTCTACATTGGAAGATCTGTTTTGTGTTGAGTAGTTACATGAATTCCTTCTCTGCTGTATAAATCAGTTTCTTAATCACCATGTTTAATTCCTGGCAACTTGAGCCATTTTGTCTTCTTTGGATTATCTAAAATGAGAATTAAATGGTGAACTTTTCATTTTTTAATGTTTTACATTAGTGTAATTTAACAAAGTTAATCTAACTAGTATTATTTTTCCTAGAATATTTCATCTTCTTATTGATATCTTTTTACTAATCAAGAATCTTTTCAAGTTTGAAATTCATCTTTCTAAAAGTTAAGCAATTAATGCTATTTTAGTAACACACACACAAGACTTCTCTAGATATTTTTATTCAGAAACATTTCATTTTCTTAATTGCATCAATGCTCAGTAACATAAAATCTGCTCTAATAACTATGAAAAAAAAGAAACAGGTTAAGAACATTGTATCAATTTAGACTAAGAAAATGGATATTTATTTCACATTATGGTGGCCAACACATAACTATATAACTTTATTTAATTACAGGATAAATATCAAATGGATAAAATGTATAGACACCTGAAAAGAAAAAAAATCATCTCTCTAAAATTATTATAACCATTTCAAAAATAACAATCCAATGAAATCAGTGCTGCCCTGAGGCCTTTGTGAAAAGTTCAAGGGTATTTTCATGGGCTCCACATATCACAAGCCCATACACAAAATAAATGTATTCAAGTGTACATGAATATCTTGGTCAGTTCAGAATTCAACATGCGGTGCAACCCACAACCATTGGTGTTCTGATGTTTAAGAACCTGCTCAACTGGTCAAGGGGACCCAATTTATAATGTGTGCAGATTCCCAAGGTGTAAATGCTCCCCCTATGGCCAATGTCAAGCTCCCAATGTGACATTACAACCTCAGGGTCAGAAAAGATGCCCTCAGTGGATTCTCTAAAGCCCACGTGAGTCAGCTCCAACCAGTGCCTGTGACTGTAACCATCTCCTCATGTGACTAATAGACAGGTCATCTCCTGTGCCATGTGTCTATGTATTAGTCTGTTCTCATGCTGCTAGTAAAGACTACCTTTGCCTGGGTAATTTATAAAGGAAAGAGGTTTAATGGACTCACAGTACCACATGGCTGGGGAGGTCTCACAATCATAGTGGAAGACAAAGGAGAAGCAAAGGAATGTTTTACCTGGCAGCCGTCAAGACAGCTGTACAGGGGAACTCCCACTTGTAAAACCATGAGATCTCATGAGACTTATTCACTACCATGAGAACAGTATGGGGGACACCACCCCCATGATTCATTTATCTCCACCTGGCCCCACCCTTGACACATGGGATTATTACAAATCACAGTAAGATTTGGAGGGGGACACAGCCAAATCCTATCAGTCTACTAAACTAAAGGTGACTACCAAATGTTATGAAGTTTTCAGTGTTGCATTTCTGACAGTGCCAGAGACAGATTATGCTTTGGAGTGTGGGGAAGATTTGACAGGTAGAAATTTTTAGGTAAAGAAAAGGATTAATTTGTCAAATCTTTTTTTCCAACCACTTGAATGCAATAGCTTCTTGTATAAGAACATTTAAATATCAAATGATATCAAATTTGAGTAAAAATAACATAAATTAGTGATTCTGCTCAAAATAATACGTTTTGTAAAATAGATTCATAATAATTTATAAATGATGTATGTTTTATTTGATTACTCATTCAGATATCATTAGCCCATCAACAGAACATTCAGGCAAACACAAGAATAACTTCAGCCATCTTTGGTGTTCTGACATATTAATAATGTAATTTTGCACATTTATTTTGTCATATTAAATCCCATTTGTCAAGATAGAAAACTAAAATATATTTTATTTAACAGGTTAATTGATTTGTAACCTTAAATATTTCAACATTACTAATTAATCGGCTATGTTATTTATAAAATTGCTTTTCAGTATTATATTTGTTGTGCAAAGGGACCACCAGTTATTCTTTTCAAAATTTTTAAAAAATTGTCAAGTATAGTAAAAATATGTAATTAGAAACTTAAATTTGAATTTTTCAAGCAAGTTGTATTTTTCTCTCAAAATTGAATAAAGCCTGGTTATTGGCTATAAATGCAGTCATGTAATCATTTATATTGGAGATCAGATTAATGACTGAAACCAGATTAAGGACGTTGAAGACAGGAAGCAATACTTTTACTTTCTTCAAGACTCTGAATTCCCAACTCGTCTCTCTTAAAAATCTTTACTTAAGGTCTATGTATTGTCTTAATTGAGCCTAAGTTCTAATCATGGTTCTACAACATACCTCAAATCAAATAAATAATCTTCCTTGAGTTTTAAACATCTTATCTGAAAATGGGAAATAAGGATAGTAGATATGCATGTATCTGCACTGTAGCTTGGTATATCAAGAGATAATATGTTGCAGCATCTAGCATGAGATGGACTTGCACTAAATGTTTGCTGTCTTCTCATCTCTGGAATATGGTTTCTACAGCAATCATTTCGCAGGTGTTGATAGTCCAATGTTACTGTTTAATTAGATTTTGATCCATGGAAGACAGGGACTATGCCTCATTCAGTTCTAAATCTCTTGCCCTAAAGCTTGGTGTTTGGTGTGTTTTCCAATGTTGGACAATGTCTACACCTTAAGCATAAATCTGTTATACCATATGTTTGCGTTGTGGAAACTCAAAAAATCAATCTGTGTTTAAGCAATCTAAGTGCTTACTAGGTGATGTGATTCAAAGCAGTCCAGGAAGTGCTGTTAAAAAAAAAATCCAATTCCACATCTCACATTTTGTTATTGGAATTTAATTGCTTTCAGATTTCCTTGCTTTGGTCTTCTTCCAATATGTAAATAATCTTAAGAAGTTAAAAAAATTATTCTCTTTGGGGATACAAGGACAATAGAACCAGAAGCTGGTAGAGAAGTAAACCCAAGGCAAAGTAGAGATGCTTGCAACATTTTGCCAAAACAAACTCTAGGTACTTGCATTTGATGATTGTAAATGACCTATCATATGGATCTTTCACAGTTGGTAACACTGAGATTTTAAAAAATAGATATTACACTTTGGAAGTCGTAGTATTTTCTAGCATTTCAAACAAAAATGAGTCGTTTGTACTCTATATTTTTGTTCCCACACTGTAACCATTATATGCTGCTCCATCCTTCCAGAGCCACAAAAAGAAGTTAAAAGAAATAGCTTTTCATTCTCACTCATCACTCTCATTTTCTTCCTATATAGAAATGCAAATCAAACAAGAAGATGAAAAATTTAAGACATAGACTATCTGCCAAGATCTGGACAATCACAAAAGTTAAGTGGAAAATGATAGAATAAATGAAGTGAATGCAAAAGTTCTTCGTCTTACTGAGGAAAAGATGAGTAGAGAGAAAAGCAGGGGAGTGATGGGGTGGGAGAGGGGCCATATGTAACACATATGTCACAGAAAAAGTCAAACATGTTTAAAATCAGTTCATTTAAACCCATATATTAAATTGTGTTTGATCCCGCTTTATTAAGTTGTTGATGTTGTTTCTTGAGTTATTTAAGGCAAAGTCATTAGAGACCATCCTTGGTATACTCTACACAATGGGCAAGCAAGTTTTTTGCAAGGAATGGACCCATTAATGTCACTGGGAGTGGAAGTATCTTACAGCAGGACCATTCTGATTCCTCAAGAATGGAATGGTCCTCTGGTGTACAAACACCGTCAGCCATCTAGAATGAGCTGTTTTGTACACATAGCCTATTTGTCAGTTTAGTGTCTACATAGAAAACTATTATCTTTGTTTTGCTTCTCTGATATAATCTAGTTTTAAGAGGTTGTTTCAAGCCTGTGAGCATAAATATATATATATATATAAAGTTCCTGTGTGAGGGTGCTATGATTTGAAGGTGTCCCCCGCAAAAGTTCATGTATTAGAAACGATCCCCAAGCAACATCGATGGGGCGAAACGTAAGAAGAGGTGACTGGGCCATAAGGGTGGAACCCTTGTGAATGAATCAATGTTGTTATTGCCAGAATGGGGTAATTATCATGACAGTGGGTTGTCATAAAGTGAGCCTGACCCCTGGTGCCTGTCTCTCTGTCTTGCTCTCTCTCTCTTTCTTTCTCTCTCTCATGCTTACTTCTGGCTTCTGCCTTTCTGCCATGGGATGACCCTCACCAGATGTGGGCCCGTTATCCTTGGACTTTTCAGCCTCCAGGAGTGTAAGAAATACATTTTTCTTTGTAAAACACCCTCAGTCTGTGGTATTCTGTCATAGCAACACAAAGCAAAGACGGGATAACCAGGAACAGAAATGTAGAACTTGGTCTGGTACTTAACTCTCAATTTCTTTGCTTATTTCATCAAAGTAGATAATCTAGAAGAGTGGCTAGGGAATCTAAATGTGGTAATGTTGCCTACTGTAAAATTCTAGGTAAAATAACTACTGATATAACCTCTTTATGATTTTCAGTGCATTTCCATAGACATTGCTTCATTCAGTCCTCACAACGACCTTGCATAGTATCAAGAAAAGTTTTATTTTCAGATAAGAAAATGGAGATTTAAAAAAATGATTTGGCTACAGGAGTCAAGGAATCAAGCAGTCAAGCCCAGTTTGTTTCTTTTCTTTTTTTTTCTTTCTTTCTTTTTTTTTTTTTTTTTTTTTTTTTTTTTTTTTTTGAGACAGTGCCTTGTTCTGTCTCCCAGGCTGGAGTGCAGTGACACAGTCTTGGCTCACTGTAACCTCTGCCTGCCTCAGCCTCCCAAGTAGCTGGGACCACAGGCGTACACCACCACGCCCAGCTAATTTGTGTATTTTTTTGTAGAGATGGGATTTCGCCATGTTGCCCAGGCTGGTCTGAACCTCCTGAACTCAGGTTATCCACCAACCTCGACCTCCCAAAGTGCTGGGATTACAAGCATGAGCCCCTGCACCTGGCCCCACTTTCCTTGTTTCTAAGTCTGTATTTTTCTGCCATATCATATTGCATGCAGAAGACCCAGGTCTTCCTTTAACTTGGAATCTCTTGGGAACTTGTTTCCTGCATTTTTTTTTTTTTCATTTTAAAATCAACTCTATGCCTAAAATTTCATTATTCTAGTAGCTGTTCATTTTTTCACTTCCTTGTTTTTATATCTCATTCACATTCTTCATCTAAAATAATTAATAGATGTGATGGTTAAACTTTATGTGTCAACATGACTGGAGTAAGGGATGCCATGATAGCTGGTGAAACATTTTTTCTGGTTACACCTTCTAAGATGTTTCTGGAAAACATTAGCATTCAAGTCAGTAGAGTGAGAAAGAAGTTCTGGCATCACCGATGTGGGTAAATATCCAATATATTGAGCAACTTAATAGAACGAAAACAAGGAGGAAGAGCAAATTCATTCTTTTCTTGGCCTGGGACATCCATCTTCTCCTGCCTTCAGACATTGGAAATCTTAGTTTTGGGAATTACACCATCAGTTTTTCTGGTTCTCTAGCTTGCAGATGACATATGTGGACTTCTCACCCTCCATAATGATATCTGCCAATTCCCATAATACATTTTCTCTTAGATAGATATATATAGAGAAGTAGATTTTTTTTTCATTTTATTCATATATTTTTATGGTCTGAAGGGGCCAGAAGAACAAAAGTCATCTCACCTTCCCTACACAGGCCTGCATGGTCAGGCACATGCTTTCCAGTTTCCAAAGGGCAGTTGTGGTCCATGCACTTAGGTGTACCTTTAACTCTCAAACTGTCCTGAATTGAACAATAAACTGTTCCCTTGGGACCAATCAAGGCAAATCCACTTCTGCATATGCTGAGGATAAGTGAAGGCATTTTCCTACCATTGCAAATCCATCAAAGGACCTTCCTTTACAAGGTTCTATCAGCCTCCCATCATAAAGATGTTTGCTCATTATTCTGAAGCTGGTTCACTGATAAACTGGAATATGTTTTTTGTTTTTTTAAGGCAATATCTCCCTCAGTCGCCCAGGCTGGAGTGCAGTGGTGTGATCATGGTTCACTGCAGTCTTGACATTTTGGGCTCAAGCAATCCTCCCACATCAGACTCTTAAGTAGCTGGAGCCACAGGTGTCCACCACCATACCTGGCTAATTTTTTATTTGTTGTAGAGACAGGGTTTCACTATGTTGCCCAGGCTGGAATTGCATATGTTTATAGCAATTTGATTAACTGTGACCATGAAGAGAAAGGGGTGCCTATAATCTAAAATGGCATGCTTTTCAAAAGTCATTCATATTTGACTTTGAAATTCATCTTTTTATCCTGTTGCAGTGCCACCATTTTCACATTATGTTCTACTTTGGCAAGAGTATCCCAGAGGCCAATCCACAAGAGTTCAGAGTCCCATAACATAGTAATAGCTGTTCTTTGAAAGCTATTTGTTTATTACATTTGAGAAAACCCATGGCAAATAAGATTCTAAAATAAATAAGTATAAAAGCACTTAATATTCTGTTGTGGCCCGTGCATCTTTGGGAATGGAGTGATAGGTGATATGATATGTTTACCAAATTCACTTGACCATGGTACAGAGCTGGAAAACAGTGGCTTAAGCTCAGGTTTATGCTATTATAAAATACTTTTAATAGTGTTTTATATATTAATTAGCAAACTTTTTAATTGATTTTAATTTCCCAAACACACACTAGCTTAGTGATGATGTTGTTAACAACGAATCATTAGGTTGGGTGACAAAAGTGTTTTGAACTAAAGTGGAAAACCTGCCCTATGAAATTCACCTAGGAAATTCTGGGAAATCTTAGCAGGAAGAGATGTAATCTGTAGTCTGTAATCCGTAGTCACCGCATGAAGAATTAACTGTTTAGCTTTCTACTCAAAAGATGTCCCTTACAAATTATTCTGCTAATATTAAGTGCTATATAAAGGATGGCAATTGACTAAAAGGATTGAGAGGTAAATTACTACTGTCTTACTTTCAAATTTGAAAATGAAGTCAGGTTCAGAACCAGTATAATTTATTTGTACTAATGTGCGTGCGTGCATGCATTTGTGTGTGTGTGTGGTGGGGGCAGCACCTTGTACAAGCCTCAGTTTTGTAGTATGTACCACACTGTGGTAATTGTGTTGTTTTTGTTGTTGTTGTTTCCAACAAGTTAGCAATAGATTGTCTTTTTTTCATCTCTGTAATCCCTAAAACCTATACCAGTGTTTTCTGCAAAAGCACATAGATTGTATGAATATGCCAAGAATCTCACAAGCATTTTTAGGACAAATAAGATCACTAATTCTTTCTTATTATTTATTTGCTTGTTTTCTTGTTAGTAATTTCTGATCACAAAGATGGCATGAATTTTCAATATGTTTACAACTAAGTCCTCAAGCCCTCCTTCCTGTTAGGTTAGTTTTTATTCATTTGGTAAAGAAAATTTCACAAATATTTATTATACGGACATCTCACTTATTTGAGGGTCTTTGCTGGTATATAACTTGTAATGGGGTATTTTAGTTTTCAATAACTGACTTTCCTTGGGGCCCAGGAAAGCTATCTTGTTCTAAATTAATCTTTCCAGCTGCAAAGCTAAGAAAACTCTGTTAAGATAGATACCTCTTTAGTTTTTGTTAAGTTTTATTTTTCTGTTGAGCAATTTAATATATGCCATCCCAAGTGAATTAGAACTTTTTATATTTACATTTATAATATATTTTCCTATTCAATCCCTTTTTATGTAGTATATTATTTCTATTTCCAAGAGTTATTAAGTTTAACTCACCACACTTGAAACTTCTAATTACCACCTCATGTTATTTTTAGAATGAGGCTAGACATAAATAGACAAATAAACAGAACAGGTAAACATTCTTAAATATTTTTCTTATTAAAACATTTTCCAATGAATTGTGCAATTACGCTTGCACTCTCTTTCTCAGATATATGATAGCATCTTTTGAGATTTTCTCTAGAAATTATGTTTGTATAATGGCAAACATAATAAGAAATCTAAATGTGAAACATTTACTCATTTGTGGCCAATTCAGATATTTGCTTATGTTCAGTTTAGCTTGAAGTGATTATTTTGTGCTTTGACTTTCTGGGTTTTATAATTTTTTGATTTAATTTTCTGCTTATGTAAGATAATAATAATAATCAGGGGAGTGGTATTAGAGTTGTAGTACTTTGTGATGATTGCATTACGTGTATTCTTTCATTTAATCCTCAAAACAATTCTATGAGATAGATGCTATTATTGTCTTTATTTTATAGATACAAAAGATGAAGCTAGGAGAATTTAAGTAGTTTTGTCAAAGTTATCCAGTCTGAAAATTATGGAGCCAATGATTAAATCTCTGACCCCACGCATATAAGTATAAACCCTAACAAATATTATTTTTATATTGATTCAAGTACCAATGGTGAGACTTTTAAAATGATCTTTTGAAGAAGAATTCATTAAGCTTACTTTACTTTCTACTGTTTCAAAGATAGCATTCTTGGCTCCTAAAAAATATTAAACCATTTGATATTTATAAATTGTGAGGGAAACATTTGTTTTAATTAGCAAGATCCTTTTACTAAACAGAGGAATTGAAGTCAAATTTTTCTTCCCCAATAAAAAAGGAATTAAATTGAAAAATTGTTCTTCTATAAAAATTAAGAACAAAATGACTCATAAGAATGTATTTTATTATATTACATATAATGTTATCTTATATTAATATATTGCTAAATTGGTGGCTTACAAGATTTTTTTTAATTCAGCTGAGAACAATTTAATTTTTCTATCAAACACTAATGCTAGCTGGGTTTGGAGTTTTCCTTTGGCAAGGAAATTGGATTAATGTTTTAGAGCCCTAGGGCTTGGCAGTAGGTGGATTCAATATCATGTTTACATACTAGGTCCTTGAATTTTTTTTTTTTTTTTTGAAAAAGGGAATAAAATCTAAGGCACTATAATCTGGAAACTCCTGTAGATAGATATAGCCCAGCAAAGTGAAATACATTCCAATGAAAATGGAATTCTCTATAACCAAAAGATAACATTTTAAATCTTCAAAGTTTCTATTGTATCAAGTGTCTTCCCCTACATTCCAAGTGAGCAGTACCCCGAATGTGGAAAATATGATTTCCCTATTTTTATTGCCCTTGGAATATTATGCCTGCCAGTCTGTGACTTATACATTTTAGACTTAGGAAGTAAAAGAAATAAATGTGTCAGACTCTAATATTTAACAATTCTTTCAATTCTGATGAAGTATCCAACATTATTTATGATGCAGTTAGTTTTACTGATATGTTTATCACGTTTTTTGTGTGTGGTACTAGAATTTTGAAGCACTGTGGTAAAGGCGAGGCTGGAAGGATAATATGGGTGGGTGTCACTGTATTTGACCATTTCATTCTTGAAACTCTCCCACACTTTCTAATTAGGAACATCAACTCTTCCTATGCTAAAGGAACTCAGAGTTCATCATGTCTAACTCCTTAGACTTATGAAAAAGCTTACCACTCGTAGTTCTCTTCAACTGCCCAAAGTCAAACAGGAAAGGAAAAACTAGAATTAACTCCAAATCCAATCTTCTTTCCACTACACTGTCTTTCTGTGATTAATCTGCCTCTTTTTCCATTACTGGCTTCTCCTCATCTTCATACTGCCTAATTGAGGCTAGTCTGAAAAATCTGACTTTCAAGTCTTTTCTTCAAAGATGATTACATACTCTGAGTCTTCAATTTATCAAATACGTGCATTCACTCCAAATCTGTACTTCTCATGCCTTTTCACACCTAAACCATACTTCAGCTGAATGGTCTATACCATCTTATTTCATCTTGTGCTGCTATGATAGAATGCCACAGACTGGGTAATTTACAAGGAGCAAAAATGTATTTCTCAAAGTTCAGGAGTCTGGAAAGACCAAAATTGAGTTGTCAGCACCTGACAAGGGCCTTTGTGCTATGTCATCCCACTGTGTAAGGTGGAAGGGCAAAGAGAGGGTGAGAGAGAGAGCAAGAGAAGTCCAAACGCATCCTCTCATCATGAATCCACTCCCACAATGAAGGCATTAATCCATTTATGGAGGTGGTGTACCCATGACCCAAACACTTCCTGTTTAGACCCCACCTCCCGGCATTGCCACACTGGGGATCAAGTTTCCAACACATGAACTGGGGAGTACATTGAAAGCAGTGACAGCTGGGCACAATGGCTCACGCCTGTAATCCCTGCAATTTGGGAGGTCGAGGTAGGTGGATCACTTGAGGCCAGGAGTTTGAGACCAGCCTGGCCAACATGGTAAAAACCCATCTGTACTAAAAATACAAAAATTAGCCTGGCGTGGTCACGGGCACCTGTAATCCTAGCTACTTGGGAGGCTGAGGCACGAGAATCCCTTGAACCCAGAAGGCAGAGGCTGCAGTGAGCTAAGATCACACCACCGCAGTCCAGCCTGGGCTGGACCCTATCTCAAAAATAGCAAGACCTTTTTTGAGAGCAAGACCCTGTCTCAAAAATAAAAATAATATAACAATACCAATTCATGGAACTTAGTATGGGGGAAACTGAGAGTATTATTTTACTCCCCAAATCAGCATTCCTTCCTACCACATTTTACTGCTAATTTTATCAATACTTCCCTAGCCCCTTAAATTGACAACTTGGAGAATTTAAAAAATAATGCTATTTGGGGAACTGTAGCATGAGTTAAGTTGGTAAATACAATAGTCCCCCTGTTAGCCAAGGTTTTGCTTCCTGAGGTTTCAGTTATCTGCAGCCAACCAAGGTCTGAAAATATGAAATGAAAAGTTTCAGATATAAATGATTCATAAGTTTAAAATTGTGCACCGTTCTGAGTAGCATAATGAAATCTCACAGAATGCTACTTCATCCCTCCCATTACTTTACAGCCAAAAAAAAAAAAAAAAAAAATGTAGTGTAAACAGGATCTGGTACTCTCTGTGGTTTCAGGCATCCCCTGGGAGTCTTGAAATGTATCCCCACAGTTAAGATATGTGTAATCTTCAAAATGTTACGTTATAAATAATAATGTACCAAAAAATTGAAAATGGATTCCCACGTACCACAAAATAAATCCATAAGTTCTTTCCAAAAAGTTTTCCATAATGCCTTTCAGATTCAACCCTTGCTTTCCATTCTCACGATTACTGCCCTTTCTTTTTCAGATGTTTATGTCTAATTTGTGGGAAACGTTCTCTGGTCTATTTTCCTTTAGACCAACACCTAACACATGAGATAATTATCCTTAAAGTCTCTTATTATATTACTCCTTCATTCAAGAACTTCCTCTGGCTACCTTTTGACCATGAGATCAAATCTAATTTTTTTCTTTCTTTTTTTTTTTTAGATGGAGTTTTGCTCTTGTTGCCCAGGCTGGAGTGCAATGGCGCAATCTTGGCTCACTGCAACCTCCACCTCCCAAGTTCAAGGGATTCTCCTGCCTCAGCCTCCCAACTAGCTCGGATTACAGGCATGCAACACTACATCCAGCTAATTTTTTTGTATTTAGTAGAGAGAGGATTTCACCATGTTAGGCAGGCTGGTGGCGAACTCCTGACCTCAGGTGATCCACCTGCCTCGGCCTCCCAAAGTGCTGCTGGGATTACAGGTGTGCCCCACCATGCCCAGCCCAAATCTAAATTTTTGACCCTCCAACCTAACAACTGTTCTTTCCTTGCTTATCTAACTACTTCCTCAATTATCTTTAACATGATTCCTCTTGGGTTGAAATAATTAGAAAAGGAAGACTATAGGTGGGAGTGAGCAAAGAGAGATGAAATTAACAGCAGAGTGAAGACAATGTGGCAGACTAAAAAGAGCATTAAGGTTTGAAGCTAGACAAGCCTGGATCTTCATATATATATATCTGTGTGTGTGTGTGTGTGTGTGTGTGTGTGTGTGTGTGTGTGTGTGTGTACCTTCTATAAAATCAGGATATTAACTGCACTAGGTTGCTCTAAGCATTAGAATAAATGCCAGGCACACAGTAGGCATTCCATGATAATAACTACTGTTGTGTTTATACAAATATTGAAAACATTCACTTTGTATCAGGCACTATGCTAAGGAATTTAAGTATATTAGCTCAATTAATCCTCAAAAAACAACCTTCCAAGTTGTCATAGAATATACTGCTCATTGTTCCCCAGTAGCCATTTTCCCTTCATTCATCTAATAAGAACTCCCCTACCTCAAGTTTTGTCTTGAGATGTGGATGCCCAGCACATTTCCCAGGCTCTCTTGCTGCTAGGTACGGGCATCTAACTACACTTCAACTGAGGGAACATAAGTGGAAGTGACATGTGCAGCTTACTGGTCTTATCCTTCATGAAGAAATTATTTGCCCTCTACTTCCACTTCCCCCAGCTCCAGTGAGCTGTAGTATGACATGGCCACAGTTCGTGGAATAAGGACAACATTCATGATGGTGGTAAAATAATGAGAGAGGAGAAACCTGGTTCCCTGAGATGACCTTGAAGAGCAACGCTCTCTACCTATCCTGGACTACCTCCCTCTCACTTGGCTAAATGAGAAAGAAGTAAACCTTACCATGTTGGAGCTGATTGATATATTTGAGGGAGTTTCTTTGTGATAGCAGCTTAGCCCACGGCCTCATTAATAAAGGCATGTACTGCTATTACCTTGATTTTACAAACAAGAAATCTGATATCAATGCAAGAAACTTTGGGACAGAAAAAGATAAAGCGAAGTACATTTGTGTCTCAGAAGAGCATTTCTGAATCTGTGAGGAGTGAGAATACTGGGGCTTGCCCAAACAGGAAGATAGAGTTGAGCCAGGCAGCTCAGATACTTGTGAAGCTGTGGCACGAAGTCAGCACGAGGGTAGCTTAACAGGGAAGGAGACATAAGAACCATCTTTGTGTGCAAGTCTCCCTCACTGAATTGCCCCCTGAGCAGAACAAGCTTTTAGTCATGTTCGTACTCAGCTCCTAAGTTAATTTGACTACCTGTAGCTGCAGTGATGAGATTTAGTTAGAAAATTTAACATTACTCCATATCTGGTAGCCAAATTCTGTCCTCATCTATATTCACCTTTTCCAGCAAGCTGGATTTGCTTGCATTCAGTCTCACTGCCAGGAGACTTTGTTCTTTGGTGGAGACATCAACAAAGGAGATTACAAGAGAATCTTAGAAGATTGTCATGTAAATGTGCCTCCCGGAAAACAGACCTCATTATGCCTAAGAGGCCTTCCAGACCACTCATCATGCGCTCAGCAAAACTTTATTGACTGGCAACATCAAGTCATGATTAAGAACAGGGACTCTGGAGTAATACTGCACCCTTAGCTGTGTCTCTGGGACAGTAATTTACCTTTCTGGGACTCACTGTCCTCCCTTGTACAGAGGAATGTACACATACTCATGGAGTGTTTGTGAAGACTGGATTAAGTAAAAGCACTTAAAACAGGGCACAGCACATATGAAGCCCTCCATAAGTGTTAGCTGCTATCGTTTATTTATTGAGCATCTGAGTGTCAAATCCTAAAGAAATATGATCATAATCTTCAGGAAGAATATAGTGTAGCCAGAAGAAACAGACACATCCACAAATGTATGCAATCTTGTGCTGTAGGTGTAGATTCCATAAAGATCCCACGGGTATTATGGATGGCAGAGCCAGCTTTCTCATGTCAAGGTCATAAAAGGCCTCCTGGAAGACAAACATTCCTTTCTTTGAAGTAGACATCACTGTGCTCATGGTTTTTTTTCCACCAGGACATATTTACGTAAGTATATTTATGAGGGTAGTGGTGTCGTAGATAGAACACTGAAGTCAGAGTTTATAAATATTAGTTTCCAGTCCCAATTCTGAAGTGTACTAACTGGCTTGGAAAAGCAGCTTTTGAGCCTCAATTTCCACCAGCAAAATGGCGTTAGTAATCACTGTTTCATTTCATTGTTTTTGTGAAGTTCAAATAACATAGCTATGAAAACACTTTATAAGCTATAAAGTACTGTATGAATAAAATATATTATCTTACAAAGTCCATAATACTTTCTCCTCAGAAGAGTGCTGGTTCCAATTATTTGGCAGTGATTGCCTACAATGCTGACTGAAGATATGAAGCTATATCTGTTCCGTATTGAGAAGAATACCCTGATCAATAAGCAATGATTCCCTTTGGTACATGTTAGGGACAAGGGACATGGGTTATCTCATATTTGCAGAGTTTGTTCATACAATATCAGAACCAAAGCAGATAAATGCTTCTGCATGGATGTAACCTAGAAAAGGAACCTAGTTTTATTGCAGCATTAAACAACAAAAGTTATACATGTGTGGAAAATAACTGCTTTTTAATGGTTTCAAATTGTTATTTGCTAGAAGCCAGTAAAAATTTCTGGCTTTGTTTTAAAAGGCCTACGCTTTTCATGATTCTTCATACAGGTGACCAAAACACTGATTAGTGCTATGAACTGAATTTTGTTCTCCCACAAGTCGTATATTGAAGTCTTAACCCCCAATGTGACTGTATTGGAGATAGATTTGTTGGTAGGTAGATGAGGTAAAATGAGGTTGTAATTATGTGCTACCAATCCAATAGGAGTTGTGTTCTTATAAAAGGCGACACCAGAGAGCTCCCTTTCTCTCTTCCCATGAGTGCTCAGAGCAGGAACCATGTGAGTAAAAAGCAGCCACCTGTAAGCCAGGAAGAAGGATCTCACCAGAAACTGAATTTGCTGGAACCTTGATGTTGAACTTTCCAGCCTCTAGAACTGTGAGAAAATTCATTTCTGTTGTTTATGCTGCCCCATATCTGGCATTCTGTTATAGCAGCTCTGGCAGATTAATACACCTAGTAATATTCATAATTACCATGAGATATTCTCGTTACCAGGAGAAGGTGAGAGAGACATTCTGGAGCTGTGACATTGTCATTCAAGTATATGGTTGCCTCCAGAGTAGCAATCAGGAACATAAGACCCAGGTAGCATCAAGGCTGTGGAACGCAGGACAAACCAAGTTAACCAGGAGATAAAGGCAAGAGACAAAGTTATCGCTAGTGGTCAGGAAACAGAGAGTGAGTAGTCACCAGGCTTAGGCAGTAAGAATGAGGCTGGATGCTGGGAATTAGTGAAGCCTGAGTGAAGGATCGATGGCCCCACAGCAGTGATGTGAACCTGGCGCTAAAGTAAAGCCTGTTTCATTGGATAGTCTTCTAGACTTGCTGCCTGGGCAGGACCTGGTATGACAGAAAAAGGTAGCTCTGAATTTAGGGTGAAGCTGGGAAAAAGTCACCACTTTCAAGTGTTCGAGATGAGTACCCGTTGGTAGATCCAGATATTAATTTCTTAGGAAGAGAGGAACCTAAGATGACAGGTAGATAGGTTCCAATGGGTAATTTGCAGTTTTAAAGTGCAATGTGCCACTATATACACAACATATTGCTTGTTTGTGAAAAATTGCAGGTGACTTATTTTACCTCTTTTTTTCCCCAGTAACCACAACTAATACCATGCCTGTACTACTTTAATTAAGCATGGCCTCTTACATAATAGAATTCCCTGGGGTGCAAGTAATGGTACCTAGAACAATTTGAAACATGCTTACTCACACATACTGGAGAAGAAAGGGCACGTGAGGATAGACTCCCTTCAGTTACCAAGAGGAGCTACGTGACCTTTTTCTGTGGAGCTTTTCAAATACAGAGTTACAGCTGCTCCACGGGGCAGGTGTGATCCTGTGGGGATGGACTTTGCAGTTTCCCCTGTTGCTCCTAAAATTACATACATAGAATATGTTCTCCAGAAACTATCTGCATAACATCTGTTCTCTTCATTTCTTCCTATTCTGTAGAAGACTATTTAATTAGAAAGATAAAATAAGGAATTAAAGCAATAGCATTTAATGTGTACCATTCACAGGAAATAACTTTTTTTTCTCAATTTTCAAGAGACTCCAGGTGAAAATTGAAACCTCTAGATAACCACCTCAACCTCAACTTAATACTTCCACTTGCACATCTTATCACAGTATACAAAATCCAAAATTTAAAAAGAAAGGCTTCCATAAAAATCATGTTTTCTTACAAAAAGATAGCATCGGTTTTTGTAAAACAATTATATTTCTATGAAATGCAAGTAAAAACCAAATGGTAGTTTACACTGTGAAAAGTTAAGCATTGAGTCTGGGAATGTTTCCCAATGAAAGTTAACATTATCTAGTCTAGGTTATATTCATTTCCTGTTGCTGTAGTAACAAGGAACCATGAACTTAGTGGTTTGAGACAATAAACATATTATTTAACAGTTCTATAGGTTACAAGCCAAGCACAGCTAAAACCATGGTGTTGGCATGGCTGCCTTCCTCCCTAAAGGCTCTACAGGAGAATCCATGTCCTTGCCTTTAACTCTTTGGCTTATGGCCCCTTTTCATCATATTCAAAGCAACTTTGGGTCAAGTTCTTCTCACACTGCATCACTCCAACCTTCTGTAGTCATACCTGTCTCTCACACTGTCCCCTTTTCCTTCTCCCTCTTCTACTTTGAAGAACCCTTTATGATTACATTGGGCCTACCCAGATAATCCAGGATAATCTATTTTAAGGTCAGTCAAATAACAACCTCAGTTTTCTTTTACCATCTAACCTAACATATTCACAGGCTCCAGGATTAGGATATGGACATCTTTGGGATATGGGCAGTGAACATTATTCTGCCTACTATTTCTAAAATAGCAACTAAAAATATCATCTCCTCTGAGTATCTCCCGACACAAAGAACACGGACTCACCAATTTGTGAATAAAAGAAATGCAAGATCAAAGCCACCCCCTAACCACAGATCTGGCGGTGGAAGAATAGATTCTCCAGCCCAGGGGAGAGTAAAGGGTTACAGGTCCCATTCACTTAGAAAGAAGGTGGGTGAGGGAGGCAACCTAAATCTTAAAAGATTCCTGGGTCCATTTATTGTTCAAGGGATTGATAGAACTATGCCTTGTGAGTACAAGCAAAGGTAGCACAACTGCACGAGCGAGAGGTCCTGCCTTGTCATCTTATGGGCTGGACGTTTATGGGAGGTGCTTCAGAGCTACTTGAGAGAGGCCAGAAAAGAATGATGGGCTGCCCATTCACAGGTAGCTACCAAACCTTCGAAATTACACACCTGAAAGTCAGTCCATCCCTTGCATATCAGAAATACTTGAGTCCGAGTCCAAACTTCCTATAACCCACCCTGCTTAAAGCCTAATGGGTTCAAATACATTAGGAAATAGTTTGCTCACAAATGAAGAAAATTCTGTAATAAAAAAAAATATCTATTTGGGGGTCCTCACGCCAAAGGGAAATTATTCTTTGGGTCTTTCAAAATACTTATGAAGTAAAACTTTATAATCTGAATAAAAGGAAATAATCATTTAGTTTGACATGTATCTTTAATAATCAAAATATAACTGGAAACTTTTAAAATTCATTCTGAGTCAACTTTCACATAGGTAATTTGACCCATTTTTGCTCATTGCAAAGGTGTCAGATTCCTTTATGCTTCTTGATTTTGATTCTCACTTATCCTTGCCTTTATTTCCTGTAGTTTGCCATGTTGACTATGTTTTCTTTAATATTATTAAGTTTTATCTAATTAACTAGCATGTACTAGTTTTCTGTTTTGCTAGACATTTATATTTTGATTTTAGAATCCACATTTTAACAATATTTCTTTATTCAATTCTATACTCAAATTCTAAATTCAACACCATATTGAAGGTATAAGAGAGAGCAAAAGAAGGTCCTACCCAAAGGAACTTATTCTCTAGGAAGGAATGTACATGTACCAAACAAGTGAAAAAGTAATCAAAGTGCTTATTGTGCTAAGTACTATGGGAACTAAATAAAGCAATGAGTTGGAGAATAAGTAGGGGGAACGTCCAAATAAGCTCAATTAGAAATGAAATGAGAGATATTACAACAGATATCACAGGCATACAAAGACATACAAAAAAATCATTCAATGCTACTATGAACACCTGTATGTGCATAAAAAAGACATAACAACAACAAAAACTACAGACCAATATCCCTGATGAACATAGATGCAAAAATCCTCAACAAAATACTAGCTAACCAAATCCAACAGCATATCAAAAAGATAATCCACCATGATCAAGTGGGTTTCATACCAGGGATGCAGAGATGGTTTAACATACACAAGTCAATAGATATGATACACCATATAAACAGAATTAAAAACAAAAATCACATAATCATCTGAATAGATGCAGGAAAATAACAAAATCTAGCATCCTTTATGATTAAAACCCTCAGCAAAATAAGCCTAGAAGCAACATACCTTAATAAAAGCCATCTATGACAAATCCACAACCAATCATTATACAGTCAAACTGTCGCTCTTTGCTGATGATATGATTGTATACCTAGAAAACCCTAAAAACTCATCCAAAAAGCTCCTGAGTCTGATAAATGAATTTAATAAAGCTTCAGGATACAAAATTAATGTAGAAAAATCAGTAGCATGGCTATACAAAAACAGTGACCAAGCTGAGAATCCAATCAAGAACTCAACCCCTTTTTATAACAGGTGCAAAATAAATAAAATAAGATTTTACGGAGGGGAATAACATTTGGGATTAATGTGTATTCTGAGAATCTCAACAAAGTAAATGCATAGTTTGAATTTTCATAAGACTGCACAGGCAGAGAGAAATAAGATCATGTCTATAGCTGTGTGATGATCATATTAAAAATATTACTAAATTTTTAAACGTCATTTCAAATGATGTATTTCTGTCTCACATTGGACATAAGTAGATTGCAAGGTTAATGGAAAGTAGAAAAGTTAACTGACTTGCATGATCGTCGATTTGAGATCGATGAGACATCGATTTGAAAACAAAACATTTATTCATTTACTTCTGCTGCAGTTTTCTTGACGCTGAATTTCATGAAAAGGGATTGTTCAGGGAGGGTTGTAGAGCTGAAGGTCTGGACAGGAGCTTGTTGTGGAGCTGAAGGTCCGCACAGCCACTGTTCAAATCTGAGGGTGGTGGAGATGGAGTCTTGGGGAGGAGACGGTGCTGCATTTTAAGTTTGAGAGTCATTGAGCTGGAGGTCCACGGAGGAGCCAGTGCTGCTACTGATGTCTTAGGTTGTAGAGCTGAAGACCAATTAAAGAGCCAGTGTTGCTGTTCTTCTGTGAGGGTTGTGGAGCTGGAGATCCAGTGGGGAGAGGTGTTCTAGTTTGAGGGTCATGAAGTTGGAGACTGGGGAGGAGCTGATGTATTTTTAATTGGAGGGTCATGGAGCTGGAGACCTACGGAGGAGCTGGTGGTGTTCTAGTTTCAGAGATGTGGAGCTGGATACCCAGGGAGCAGCTGGTGTTTTTCTAGTTTCAGGGTCTTGCAGTTGGAGACCTGGGGAAAAGCTGATGTTTGTTACTTTGAGGATTGTGCAGCTGCAGACCCTGGGAGGAAAGAGTATTTCCTTAGAGGGTGGTGCAGCTGTAGAATCTGGAAGGAGCTGGTGTTTTTCTAGTTTGAGAGTCTTGTAGCTGGAGACCTGGGGAAGAGCTGGTGTTTTTCTAGTATGAGTGTCCTACAGCTGGAGACCCAGAAAGGAGCTGGTGTAGTAGTTTGAGGGTCATGCAGCTGAAGACTCAGGAAAGAGCTGATGTTCTCATTTGAGGGTCATTCAGCTGGAGACACAGAGAGGAGCGTGGTGTTCTAGTTTGAGGTTTGTGCAGCTGGAGACCTGGGAAGAAGCAGGTGTTTTTTAGTTTGAGGGTCGTGCAGCTGTAGAACCCAGGAGGAGCTGACATTTTTCTAGTATGAGTGTCGTGTAGCTGGAGACCTGGAGAGGAGCTGATGTTCTAGTTTGAGGTTCGTGCAGCTGCAGACCCAGAGAGGAGCTGGTATTTCTTTAGTTTGAGGGTCGTGCAGCTGTAGAACCTGGGAGGAGCTGGCATTTTTCTTGTATGAGTGTCCTGAAGCTGGAGACCCAGAGAGGAGCTGATGTTCTAGTTTGAGGTTCGTGCAGCTGGAGACCTGGGGAGGAGCGGGTGTTTTTTAGTTTGAAGGTCGTGCAGCTGTAGAACCTGGGAGAAGCTGGCGTTTTTCCAGTATGACTGTCCTGCAGTTGGCAACCCAAAGAGGAGCTGATGTGTTAGTTTGAGGATTGTGCAGCTGAAGACTCGGGGAGGAGCTGATGCTGTCGTTTGAGGGCCTTTCAGCTGGAGACCCGAAGAGGAGCTGATGTTGCTCTAGTTTGAGGGTCATGGAGCTGGAGACCCAGACAGGAGCTGGTGTTGTTGTAGTTTGAGGTTCATGCAGCTGGATACCTGGGGGGGAGCAGGTGTTTTTTAATTTGAGGGTCATCCAGCTGTAGAATTCGGAGGGGGCTGGTGTTTTTCTAGTATGAGTTTCCTGCAACTGGAGAGTCGGAGAGGAACTGATGTTCTCGTTTGAGGGTTGTGCAGCTGAAGACTCAGGGAGGAGATGATGTTTTAGTTTGAGGGCCCTGCAGCTGGAGACCCAGAGAGGAGCTGGTGTTGTTCTAGTTTGATGTTCGTGCAGCTGGAGACCTGGGGAGGAGCAGGTGTTTTTTTGTTTGAGAGTCATATAGCTCTAGAACCTGGGAGGAGCTAGCGTTTTTCTAGTGTGAGTGTCGTGCAGCTGGAGACCTGGAGAAGCGCTAATGTTTTAGTTTGAGGGTTGTGCTGCTGAAGACTCAGGGAGAAACTGATGTTCTAGTTTGAGGGTCGTGCGGCTGGAGACCTGGGAAGGAGCTGATGTTGTTCTAGTTTGAGGCTTCTGC
The DNA here is from genome assembly GCF_002776525.5 of Piliocolobus tephrosceles. NCBI lineage: Eukaryota > Metazoa > Chordata > Mammalia > Primates > Cercopithecidae > Piliocolobus > Piliocolobus tephrosceles. The sequence goes on from NC_045440.1 coordinate 70,294,596, forward strand.
GTCTGGAGGTTCAGGTAGGAGCTAATGTTTTTCTGATCAGAGGGTCATGGAGCTGGAGACATAGGGAGTAGCTGATGTTTTCCTTGTTCCAGGGTCGTGGAGCTGCAGAACTGGGGAGGAGCTGGTGATGCTCTAGTTTAAGTCTAAGGGTTGTGGAGCTGGAGATCCAAGGAGGAGCTGATGTTGTTTTAGTTTGAAGGTCATGGAGCTGGAGGCCTGGGGAGAAGCTGATGTTCTAGCTTGAGGTTTGTGGAGCTGGATACCTAAGGGGCAGCTGGTGTTTTTCTAGTCTGAGGGTCATGCAGCTGACCCTCAAATGACCTCAAACTAGAAAAACACTCCTCCCCCTGGATCTCCAGCTCCACAAATCCTCAAACTAGAACAACATCAGCTCCTCCCAGGGTCTCCAGTCATAAGAACCTCAAACTAGAAAAACACCAGCTCCTCCCTGGGTGTCCAGCTCCACAACCCTCAAACTGGAACAACACCAGCTCCTCCCTAGGTGTCCATCTCCAAGATGCTCAAACTAGATTAAAATCAGCTCCTTCTCAGGTGTCCAGCTGCACGACCCTCAAACTAGAAAAACCCAGGGAGTTTTTTTAGTTTCCTGTTGTTTTTCTAGTTTGAGGGTCGTGCAGCTGGAGACCCTAGGAGTAGCTGATATTGTTCTATTTTGAGGGTTGTGGAGCTTTAGACCTGGGGAGGAGCTGTGTAGTTCTAATTTGAGGGTCGTGGAGCTGGAGACCCACGGATGAGCTGGTGCTGCTGTTGTTTAAGTCTGAGGGTCATGGAGCTGGAGATCCAGGGAAAAGTTGGTGCTGGGGTTCAATCTGAGGGTCCTGGAGCTGCAGCACCCAGGAGAAGCTGGTGCTGCCACTGATGTCTTAGGTTTTGGAACTGTAGACATGTGGAGAAGCTGGGCTGGTGTTCTAGTTTGAGGTTCCTGGAGGTGGAATCCTGGTCAGGATCCAGTGATGCTGTTTAAGTCTGAAGTTTGTGGAGCTAAACATGGAGCCATGGTTGGGAAAGTAGAGAAAGAGTTACAAGATGCTACTTGAAACTGTAGTTGTGGCTGAATCCCCAGCAAGTTAATCCTGAGAACTCAGTGATCAATGCATCATTTTTTCTTTTACCCAGTATAGATTTGTTTTCTGTCTCACAAGACCGAAAGACCCTGTTAATATCCTCAGAAACTGAAAAGCTTAAAAAAATCTAAATGATATTGGTATAATAATAATAGAAATTAAACTATGATTATCCTGACTGACAGAGACAAAATCACACACCACACACAATACCTATCTTTTCAATCAGTTAGTAAAATAAAATATAAATTGAAAAACAGACCCATGCAAAGCTATAAAAAGTTATTTCATGGAGAAAAAATGGGTAACAGAGATTAATCTGAGAGTTACTACTAATGGGGAAACGTAGAACTTACCATTTTTTCCTGTGAGGTTTCAGTGCTGATGCTGATATTCTGTGAGTTCTGGCAGCTGAGTTCGTTCACATGGCCTGGTGATGCAGCAGGTGTCACAGAAGGACCCTGTCCCAGCTGATCCAGCTCCACTGCTATGATGAGTGTGGCCTCTGATCTCTGACTGCGTCTTGAGGGGAGACCAGGCCCTTGATCACAAGTGTATCCATGGTGAGGTTCCATGGATGGAACCTTATGGATGTTCCTGATGTTCATCTGCCATCTTGCTATTTAATGCATCTTGTTTATAACTGTCTTTTAAATATTGAATAGAAGTAAAGCATTTGTACAATATGGGTAAGGCATAAAGAATATCAACATACATTGGACACAGAGGACCTCCACCAAGTTTAGGGAATAGAATCTAAAGACACATAAATTTAGATGCTCCCTCGAGGCCCTGACTGAGTCTCAGTCCCTTCACTTCTCCTACAGAGGGAATCACTTCCCGCTTTAGTCTTTATTATTCCCATACTTTTCTTCATAGTATGTTTCGTTCACCACATATGTGTACATCCCTACAAAATATGCCATTTAGTTTTTGAACTTTCTGTTGTCTTTTTGAGACAGGGTCTTTCTCTGTTGCCTCGGCTGTAGTTTTGAACTTTGATGTGAAGAAATTCTCCTGTGTGGCTGCTCCTACACTGTATGGCTCTGAGTATCTGCTCAATGTCTATTATTGCCCTCCATTCTCTTTCTGAGACCCACCCACATTGACGTGATTCATTTTCATTGCTGCATGACCTCCTGTCGTATGAGAGGAGCATGGGAAATGCCTTCATTTTCCTGTTGATGAGTGTTTGGCCAGGTTGGGGCCCTTAGGACTGTGTTTTACTAGGAACATACTTGGGCATTTCTTTTGTACTCAAGTGCAAGTTTTTTCTGGTCAGTAGCTTTCAATTTTTAAAATGTCATCCCGGGTAAGAAACGTAATTCTCCTCATGACTCACAACACACACCCTTTCATATATAAGCCTAACAAAAATATATTTCACAACCATTCTTAGTAGTGCCTAGTGTTCCTGATACTCTCCATTCTCTCCAACACTTCCATTGATTGGGTTGTGGGATTTTTGCCAGTCTGGTGGGTGTCACGTGATAGCTCCCTCTGTTAGGCTGAGACCTTCTTCATGTTTTTATTAACCATTCCTCCACATTTCCTTTTCCGTGGAGAGCTGGTTCAACTCTTTTGCCTAGTTTCTGTAAAATTGTTTGAATTTTTGCCTTTTTCTTTTATTATTACTATTACTATGTTTTTGTGATGGAGTCTCACTCTGACGCCCAGGCTAGAGTGCAGTGGCACGATCTCAGCTAACTGCAACCTCCATCTCCTGGGTTCAAGTGATTCTCCTGCCTCAGCCTCCCAAGTAGCTGGGATTACAGTCGCATGCTACAACACCCGGCTAATTTTTGTATTTTTACTAGAGATGGAGTTTCACCATGTTGGCCAGGCTGGTCTCAAACTCCTGAACTCAGGTGATCCTCCTGCCTCAGCCTCCTAAAGTGCTGGCATTACAGGCGTGAGCCACCATGCCCAGCCTGCCTTTATCTTTTTCAAGAGAACTCTTTATAGATTATGCCTATTCATTCCGGTGACTATCTGTGTGGCAAAGATGGGTTTGAATCCACAGGATGAACATGCAGGATCTCCTCTCTGGTGGGAGAGGAGACAGAGAGGATAGAAGAGCACGGAGAATCAGAGCTGAGAGGAGGCAGAGTCAGGCGGGGGTTGCAGGCTGCTGTGAGGACTTGGCTCCTTCTCTGAGTTGGGTGGGATTAGCAGGGGATTTAAACAAAGGAACCATGGGGTCTCTTTTATATATTTCTGCCACAGTTCGCTCAGCTGAATGCACCTCTTGAATGAGACTTGGCCTTGGACACCCAGAGGTCCATGGTTGAGGGTTTACCTCCTGGCATGACCACTGACACATCCACGTTTGGTGCCCACATGGCTGGGCAGCCCCAAGACCTGCTCTGCTTGGGCCTCTCATTGTTGGCATTTCTCGAGTTTGTCCCCTCTCAAGTCTGCCCCATCTGGAAAATCAAATACCTCTCTCTCCTACATGGAAACCCTCATCAGCACCTCCCCCTGACTCACAGGGCATCCTGTCAACATCACAGTCCTGACTTTCCCACACGGACAAGCCCACGGGAATCCCCAATGGACCAGGACAGTGCCAGCACTAAGACATCTCCTGAAACTCGCAGGAAGACTGGTCCAAGAAGATGGGAACAGCACAGGGCGTGGGGAGCTGCAAACACCGACGATACTATCAGAGGCGAAAGAAGTTATGGCCGTGGCTGATACAGAATGTTACTCAACATTTGTCACAGGCCTAAATGGAAAACAGAACGCCATAAAACCTTTAGATAAAAACACAGGGGAAAATTTGTGTGGCCTCTGGTTAGGTGAAAAGTTCTTAGACATGACACCAAAAGCATGATTCATAAAAGAAAAGACTGACAAATTAAGTTTAGTCATAAATTGAAAATTATAATTCTATAAAGCAATATAAGAATCTAAATTAGAGAATGAAACCACAAGCTATGGTCTAGAAAAAAATATTTGTGAATCACACATCTCACAAAGACTGGCATGCAGAATATATGAAGAACCATCAAAACTTAACCATAAGAAAGTAAAAACCCCAATATTAAAGAGAGGGCAAATATTTGAATGGAGGCCTCATCAAAGAATGTGTAAGGAGGGCATATTGCCCTTACACAAGAAAGACGCTCAGCATCATAGAGATATTGGAGAAATACTAATCAACAGTACCTCTGCAAATCTATTAAAATGGCTAAAAACAGACAAAAACCACGGGACAACCGAGGTTCCAGTGATGATGCAGAGGACCTGGGACCCTCATAAGCTGCAGTGGGAATGGGAGGGTTCCCGCCATGCTAGAAAGTGGTCCGGGAGTTTCTTACTAAGTTAAGCACATCCTTACCACGTCATCCAGCAACCCCACTCCTGGAATTCCCCCCAAAAGAAAACTTAAATGTGCACACATAAACCTGCACACAAGTGCTTAGGTCGGCCTTATTCCTCGCTACCAATAACTGGAAGAAAACAAAATGTCCATCGGCAGGAGAAGATGTGAACCAACATGGATGTTTCCACACATGGGACACCAACCAGCAGTGGAAAGATGCGCCCACGATGCACCAGGTCTCCCAGGCCACAAATCCGGTGAAGGAAGCTAGTTTCGGTGGGCACAGGCCAAAGGATGCCACCATGTGACATCTTGGAGAAGATGGTGCTACCGTGCTAGGGAGCAGGGCAGTGGTTTTGAGGGGCTACAGGTGGAGGGACGAATGGAGGAGCTCTCTGGGGTGATGGCATGAGCGCTGGCACCTCACTGTGGGTTGCTGCAGCTGAGAGGCTGTACAGCAAACACTGGCTTCAGTACATGCAGACTGAAGGAGGAAGGCTCCCACAAGTCAAAGACAGAGGGTGTCACTTCCACGAAACAAAAACACATTAAAAAAAAAAAAAAAACCTCTTAAAACTAAGAAAAAAAAAAACAAAAATATTTCCTAGGAGCATTGAACTTTGAGTTGATATAATCTACCTGGGAGCATGGAATGGAACATCAGCTGAAGGGGCTCAGTACCTGGCTATCAGAAATACAGATTTAAAAAGCAGCAGGGAGGAAATAGTTTCTGCTAATGAGGTTGCGTTTCTCCAGATAGCTGGCAGAGTAAATTAAAGCAATATAGTAAAACAATACACATCTTGATGGAATCTCAGGATCACAAAGTTGCGGTGAAGAAAATTTCAAGATGTCCAGAAAAGATGAATCAGATGAATCTTGCAGCTGCCCTTCAAGGAGGGTGTGCGCCAGGTGACAGTGATTCTACGTGATGTTACAGGAATTCTCCTGGCTGGGTCCTCAGGATTCTTTTCTTCCCATCCACACTCACCACCCAGGGTGACCAGTGTGCGTCCCTGGTGGTCATGACTGCACTCAGAGCAGGGGGCCTGCTGAGGCTGCTCTCCCTGTTACCGAAACGTAGGGGTTTGGTCCAGATCCCGCTGCTCACCACACGAAAAGCCAATCACTGAGACAATGGTTACTGCCAATGAAGAAGGCGTTCATCAGGAGCTGCAGTCCAGGAGATGGGAGATCAGCCTCAAATCCATCTTTCCGACTGACTATGTAGGAGGGAAGAAATGTGACTATGTATGTATAAGGAAAACAGGAATTAGAGAGAGTGAGGAAGAGGAGTTGGTCAGGAGGAGGCAGGTGGCTGGTCAGGCACTCATGACGGCTGAGGGGTCTGGTGTCTCACTGTCCAGATGCCATGATCTGGTGAGTCTCTGTTCCTTCACACTACCCAGGAGGCCTGATGGTCAGTTTCCTGAGAAAGGAACTCAAGACGAATGTCAGTTTCCTAAGTTTCAAGGACACAAAGATCCATTTCTATGTTACTCAGAATAACCATCAACATCAGTTCTATGGGACAATTGGGCCAATTTAACCCTAGATCTGATCTGCCACAATGCCTGCTGCTCAGTCCTCAGATAAAGCCCAGAATCCAGTGTTCTCTCCCCCACCCCAGCCTGGCCCCACACCCACACCTCCCCACTGCACCCTGGGCCTCATTGCTCTCCGGCTGCAGAGGGGTCAGGGAGCTGCACATGGCCTGCATGCACCTGGGCACATGGCATATTTCAGATGCAACTGGTGTCGTGTTCGCGCAAACGCAAGTGGGAAGAGATCCACATGCATGTTCACCGCAGACTGCTGAGGACGTCCCAGCAAGTCCCTCAGTGGAGTCAGCCAGCGCAAGGCGAGTGAGGGACCTCCAGACATGTGAATGGGTCTCAGACAGTGTGTGAGTGGATGAGGCAGCAAAAACACATGCTACTAATTAACTCAGTTCTGTTGAGCTCATAATAGTCCACATCAAAAAGACTGGGGCTGCAGGAATTGAGTGTACAGTTGCAAACAAGGCAAGGGAAGGAAGACCAGAGAGGTGAGGAGGATACTCCCTTCAGGGATGGAGAGAGTAAGACCTGGTATTGCACATGGGTTGGAGGGGCTTGACAAGGCCCCTCTTTGCTTCTGAGACTCTGTTTTCATGGACTGTCTTCCACAAAATGTACATGGCAGCTTTTCGGGGCCAGGGTCATTGGGATTCGTCTTTACGCCTCCCCAGCCTGGGAGGTACCACCTCCACCAGCCCGGTCTGCACAGTCTTATCTCAGGTTCCCCGGAGCCCGACCTCCCACGCACAGCCTCCTGGTCTGGGTGTCTCACCTCCATCCACACAAGTGTCTCAGGGAAGGTGGAGTGTCTGGTGCTCAGCGCTCGAGGCTCAGCCCACACTGAGCTGGGCCATCGCAGGCCTCACAGATGAAGCATGAACAAATCCCGATCCTGTTATCACAGCTTCTCCCCATGCATCCCCAGCAGAACACTGTGTAAAAACCACACCAGGATTCGTACATGTCAGAGGACTGACTTTCGTGTGCTGAAGATAATTCATCTTCCTGAATCACTACAGATCTACCATGCAGTTAACCACAGAATAAACATGGGGGAGAGTCTGAGCGCTGACCTAACAGAACCTTACACTTCTTCAGTTACCCTTTAAAATTAAAGGGTATTGACTTCATAATTTTGTTTCTCTTCTAAATGAGACTGTCATGGAAAAATCAGCAATATAGGCAATGACTTTGTATACCTTTAGATTGAAATGTCAGCTCAATTATTTCAAGTGTAAAAGTATTTCAGCTTTTTTGAGGTGTAATTGATATGCAAAGAGCTGCAGACTTTTAATGTGTACACTTTGGTGAGGCTTGACATGAGCAAACACCCATGAAACCATCACTAAATCAAAGCAATCGAGGTGTTCTACACTCCTGGAGGCTTCCTTGTGCCTGTGCCCACGGTGAGAAGACAGCATGAGATCTTCCCTCTCAGACAATCGCAAATGGGCAACAAGAAAATAACATCAGGCTGCCTTATGAACACACACCCTGTGATTTAACTGTTGATCTCTTTAACCTGGGCCTCCCATTCTTCATTCAGAATATGTCAAAGACTTTAGAAGTCATCTAAAGGATCAGTAATTTGGAGTCCTTTAATACAAAAAGTATAGAATATTACCTTTTGTCACATAGCAATAGGGAAATGAAAAAAGAAAATCCACTTATGTTCTTTAATGGCTAGGAAAATATTCTTCAAATGATGTCTCATCTGCAGGTGAATCTAACAAATGACAAATGTATTTCTTTACATAGATAAATATAAGGTTACACCCACGTAAATAAATGAAGCCATTAAGGGTAGAGTCCCACAGATCACAGAACTGACCCAGTGTCCAGCTCTGCTAATGATTTCAGGGAGTCATTTCCAGGCAGAAGTTGAGCTGGAGAAGCTGGGGACCCTCGTAGCCCCACCGTCCTTCCTGCCTCATAGGGTCTCTGAGGGGTACCTGGAACATTTCCTCATGGGCTTTGAAGATCATTTCACTTAAATGCGACATTTTCCAGGTGCCATGGACCCAAGCCCAGAAATTTCACAGTACCAGGACCACCCGAGAGCCAGGGTCACCTGAGAGAGGGCAGAGGGTAGACTGTGGCTCCCCAGGAGTGAGTACCAGGCATTGTCAGGGTTTCTCTCCCCAGCACATTTACAAGGGGACGTGATGGGTTCTTCTCCCTTCAGGAGCAATCCCAGTGGGCAGAAGGAGGGGAAGGGAAACCTGGCAGACTCTTCTCCCCAGCTCCTTTCCAAGATCTACGGGGCTCTGGCAGGCCCAATTCACCTGCAGGTGAGGGATTAGGATTCCTCCCTGGCCTGGCTGCTCTCAGGTCCTCATGGGCACCTCTCCCCACCCTCTCAGCTGGACAGCGACACACACCCACACTCTCATGCCAATTTGCACACACAGCCGTGCTCACTGCACACACACATTCACACACACAAGCACTTGCACAAGTCACACCTCATTCACACTCATGCACACTCACATGACAGATGCAAAATCCTTGTGTTGCAGCAGAGAATATGAGGCTGCAAGGGTGAGCATGCGGCTGCCCGCCCCACCGTGCGTGTGCAGGTGTGTCTGTTCCCGCCTCCGCGCCAGGTCCTGGGGTGAGTGTGTGGCTGCCTGTCCCGCCGTGCGTGTGCAGGTGTGTCTGTTCCTGCCTCCGCGCCAGGTCCTGTGGTGAGCACACCTGGCTGCCCGTCCAGCCCTGTCTTTCCTCCGCACTGGGTCCCGGGGTGAGCGTTGCCCATCCCACCGTGCGTGTGCAGGTGTGTCTGTCTCTCCTCTGTGCCATGTCGTCTCTCTGCTGCTCCCCCATTTTGTGGCTAGGAAAATTGTGGTATCTGTGATTTTTCTCATCAGTCACAACTGGAATCCGCACGTCTCTGTCTCACACCCATTCACTCAGCTGTGAGGACATCGATGTGCAGCCTTGACTTCCTGCTGTGCATTCGTCAGGCTCCCGGTGGCCGCTGGGCCATTGTCGGGACCTGGTCACCCTCCTAGCTGAAGCCTCCCCCTCATCACACCCCTCACCGGAGCAACCCCGACTCACAGGCTGTTAGGTGTCACCATCAAGCACGCCAGAAATTTTTTAATGATTTCTGTAAGCCAGGCACAGAAAGACAAACATTGCTCTCTCTCACTTGTTAGATTTAAACATTGAAACAACTGAACTCATGGACATGGGCATGGAAGGACGGTTGCCAGAGGCTGGGAAGGGTAGCGGGTCACCGGAGAGGTAAGGACAGTTAATGGTTGCAAAAATAGAAGAATGAGTAAGATCTGGTGTTTGATAGCACAACAGGGGAACTACAGTCAATAAGAACTTGACTGTGCATTTTAAAATAACGTCAGGAGTGTAGCTGGGTTGTTTGTAACCCAGTGGATAAGTGCTTGAGGGGACGGACGCCCCGTTCTCCATGATGTGCTTATTTCAAACATCTCACGTACCCCATAAATATATACATCTATGTGTCCACAACATTTTTTTAAAAATCATTTATCTAAGGATAAAAGTGAAGGTCCCTTCATTTCATGCAGCTTCTCTTTTGTGCTTTTGTTTTCAAAGATGAACCTTCCTCACTGGTATTGTGGGCACCAGGAGTCTGTCCAGGACAAGCTCCCACGATTTCTAACCACTCCCAACTTCAGGAGAGGCTCTGTAAACACACGTGTTTTGTGGTATTTGGCTGACATTCGGATATTTTTTCAGGGGACTTGGAACTACTATAAGAAATCAATGCATGACATACAAATTCACACAATTTTGGGGAGGGAGAGACAGCAGATTATGTTGTGGTAGGCACCTGTAGTTCCAGCTACTCAGGAGGCTGGGACAGGAGAATAGTGTGAACCCAGGAAGCGAAGCTTGCAGTGAGCCGAGATCACGCCACTGCACTCCAGCCTGAGCGACACAGGGAGACTCCATCTCAAAAAAAAAAAAAAAAAAAAGTCATGATTTTGGTTGTTTTTTTCTTTTTAGAAGATTTTTTTCTACTTGAGATATTTGACTCAAGCGTTGTTAAAAATGCAACAAAATCATAAAAGTTTGGTGGTCCAAAAAATAATGTTGACCCAAAATTCTAGTGCCTCTACATTTGGATAGTTTTAATTTTTTAATTTGGTAACTCTGGTTACAGAAGCCAAGTGATTTTTCAGGCACACAAGTTTTCGGTGCTTGGTAGGAATTAGAAAACATTTCTAGAATTCTCCACCATGCAGACCTTCAGGGCGTATGTGCCTGTGTCTATATATGTATGCATACACATATGCACAGACGTGTTTGTGTGTCTGTGTATGAATATGTATGTGTGTACATGTGTGTGTATTCATGGATTGCCTTTGCTAAGTATCAGATAATGTAATGATTCCAAAGGAACTTTGAGCTCATCTTTATTCTTTCTTATTTTGCTGAGTGAAAAGTACAGCTATAGGGCAACGTCCTCCTTTACTCGCTATGTGAGACAGACATCACACAGATGACTATAATACGTAGCATGCATGACGTATGCAATATATAGGAAGAAAACCAGATGCAAATAAAAGTAGAATAAAATTGGCATAAATGACCCCAAATCACACCTAAAACACACTCTGTGGCCCCACTGAGGGCTTCAGGCGCTCTGTGTTCGGGAGGCCTGGAAAATCCCAGCTGTGAACCTCTCCATGGCCCTGTGACTCAGTTCACCACATTGCCCAGACATCCACGCCTCCCGTTCCTTTACCACAAGGCTTAACTTACTGTTAACCTTTTAAAGTTAAGACTCGTCATCAGTGAGTGTCACTCTGTGGGGAGTCACATGTTTGGGACGGAAATTTCCACAGGCAGCTGACAGAAGGGGAAGGAGTGGGTGTTCCTCCGAATGCTGGTGTCAGATGCCTCAGTGAAGGCGAAAGGGTTAATCCTGAGAGAAGAATGAGCTCATCTGTGGAAGAAACGATCATTGTCTGACCACAATACAGGCCTTCAGGAGCGGTGCTAAGTCCAGGGAGCTTTTATTAAATGCCGTTTATGTGATAAGCGCAAAGCTAAGGACTGTCCAGTCTGCGGACAGCAAATCTCCTTCCCGCCTTGTAGGCTGACAAAGTCAAATCATTAGCGTCCATTCATGTGAGGAGGGTGGAGCTGCCTCCCCAGGTGCACATAAATCCCATGGCTTTTCCCAGGCAGCCTTGGAGGTGGATCTTGGTGGGGAAACAGTGATAGATGTGGGTGATTCCCAGGGGTCCTGTGAGAGGCCGTGGCCCAAGGCCTGGAAGGAGGCAGAGAGGGAGCTGGTCCACTCGCAGCTCCAGGGTGGGCTGCAGGTGTCCAGGTGGGAGTGTGCTTGGGAATACAGGTGCCACCGGTGGGGAGCTGCTGTTCTAGAGATGGCCATGGGGGCCTCTGGGAACCCAGGAGACCCAGTGACTCATGGTTCTTGCCACCTGACTTCACAGATGGGATCTGGGACTTGGGAGTTAAACTGCTCAGTGAGGCTCCATGACTGCCAGGTGGGAGGGCTGGATTCAAGTCCCAGAAGGTGGTCACCTCCATCTTCCGCCACCACAGCCCCAACTTGCTGCCTCTCCACCCTGGAGACAGAGAGAGGGAAGAATTTTGGAGATCAGGGTGGGTGGGTGTGGCCCTTCACGCTGGGTTCTGAGGCCTCCCTCCTCCCCTGTGACATGTGACCCCCAGGGCCTGCAGGTGCTCAGACAGCCTGAGTTCACAGCGCCCTATGGGGAAGGCTTTGCTCAGATGTGGAAGTCGGGTAGAGGACACTGGGATTCTCTCAATCGATGTCCTAAATGAACCTTTAACCTCCAGAAGTGCTCTAAGGCCTATTTGAAAAGGGGAGGAAAAGGTAAAAGTTCATGGTGGGGATGAGGAGCCCTGTTGGCCCCAGCCCGGCCACTGTCACCACCTCAGATGGTCACTGTGGCTCTGGGACCCTGGCTCCTTACAGACACATTGGCTGGAGCTTTGGAGACTGACAACATTTACCCCTGCCAGGCGTCCTAATTATAGCCTGGAGGCACCAGGGCAACGCACTACTAGCTCTGTTTTTCTGTTTCTTTTTCTTTTTCTTTTTCTTTTTTGTTAGAGTCTCACTCTATCGCCCAGGATGGAGTGTAATGGCACAATCTCAGCTCACTGCAACCTCTGCCTCCTGGGTTCAAGCAATTCTCCTGCCTCAGTTTCCCGAGTAGCTGGGACTATGGGTGCATGCCACCAAGCCAGGCTAATTTTTGTATGTTTGTATTTTGTTTTCACCATGTTGGCCAGGATGGTCTCAATCTCTTGACCTCATGATCTGCCTGCCTCGGCTTCCCAAAGTGCTGAGATTACAGGTATGAGCCACCACTCCCGGCCACATGCCCAGCTCTTATTCCTCTTTTTCTCTGGAGTTTCGTTCTCCTCAGTTGTTGACTCAGCGAAGATGAATCCAACCTTTTAGAGAATAAAAGTCAATGGGGTTCGTTCCACCAGCCAACTGAAGCAGAGAGGGTGTAAACAAGGAACATGCCATGCAGAAAAGTGAGGCCCACAGAGCACGGAGGGGCTGCAGACGCCCAGTGCCACTGCATCTGCAGAAAGTGAATCCAGCCTGCAGGGCTGATGCTTCTCTGATGCAGCAAAACTTGAAACACCACTGTTGAGTTTTCTTTCTGGGGAGGATGGACCCAAGAAGCCCTTCCCCACTTGGACGACAGCCAGCAGTTTGCACCCCAGACAATGGCCCTCGCTGAAGGGACATCTGTGTCTATGCAACCCATGTACAGTTAGACACACATACATGTGTGACCCAATGCTAGGAGGAGAGAGGCGCAGAGCTCACAGGAGGGAGAGCTCAGTGGGAATTGATGGAGAGAAGGACTCAGCTTTCCATGGCCCAGACCCAGCTAACCATGTGCTGGCTGCTCTCTGCCCATCCTGGTAGACACAGGCAGGTCATGTCCACTCCACGCCTGCCCAGCAGGGTCTTACTATCAAGTGTGCCCCAGGCTTACCTGCCCACTCTCAGGTGCTGCAGCAGCGACCTGTCCACCCACTGTGAGCTGCTGGAGCCCCGGCGTGGGTCCCTCAGCCTCTGGACTGAAGCTTCCTCACCTCATGTCAGCAGCAGGCTGGGTGCACTGTCATCAGGCTGAAGAGCATTGTCCTGGGTGCACCTGGGCAGAGCAGAGGTGTTGGCTTCTGCGGGTCATGCCTGTGGAGGGCCCGGCCGCCCTACAGACTCGCCTGTGCATGTGTGGAGCATCGTGAAGGTCACCAGTGTGGTGCTCACTTCTACACGCAGCCACTGAGCCTCCGCTGCTCAGTAAGGACAGCATGGATGAAGAACTCAAACAGTGGCCTCTGGGGTGTGGCCTCTCGGCCAAGCCAGGCATGCAGAGGAAAGTGAGGGCTTCAGGTGGCTGTCAGGGCCCTGGGTGGTGACACAGGAACCCTGGACCCTGCCGGTGGGCCCAGAGCAGCAATGCTGGAGCACCATGGTCAGGACACCTCTGCGCCAGCAGCTGGGCTGCTGACCACACCCAGGCTGAGCCGGCCTTTACTCCCCCAGGCTTGCTCACTCCAGATTTCTTCCCAACTCGGGCCTCCACCTCCCCTGTCCAGAGCATTGACTTTGGAAAACACAAAATCGTAAACTCTCTCTGCCCCTTCAAGGTGTAAATTCTTCTTCCAGCTGCTTGCCAGTTCCACAGTTCAGGAAATGTCCTTCTCCAGGCCTGGGAGCTGCCTTGGAAAATGAGGCATCGAGAAAGAAAGGGCCCAGCCCCTCAGACCCTGTGGGAGAGCAGAAGCCTGACTCCATTGAGGAGGATTAGGGGGCCAGCCCCATGCTGAGGCCTCCAGGGCTCTCCCACCCGCTCACCGGCCCTTCAGGCCCCTCAGCCCTCCTTGTGTGCTGCAGAGGAGCTGGGTGCTCTCCCCTACTGCAAACGTCTTGAGTACAGCCTTTCTTGCTGGTTTAAAACCATCTGATGAGAACAATTACTTGTTCTCATAAGAGACCCTGCATAGGAGTGGCTGTACCCACCCTGTGGGTGGAGACGGGGACCTGAAGCCCACCTGCATTCGTCACCAGGGTGTGCACAGAGAGTTTCAGGGTTACCCTAGAAGCATCTGCTCAACACTCAGGAATAAAGCAACACCTACAAAATTTTAAAATAATAGTAAATGGAATGGCACCTAAAAGAAGAGTATGATTAATATAAACAAGAATAACAGATGTGCACACATGTACCTGTCTGCACCCCAGGTAGAGATGCCCATAAATCACATCAGAACATTTTCTAGGGCCAGAGAGGTGACAGAAGGGACACGGAAAATGGGGATGAAGGGAAAGGGTAAAGAAACCCACCTGAGACAGCGGGTCACGTTGCGGGGGCAGCATCCTGCTGGGTAGGGCAGCTGGGGCAGTAACCCCTCCAGGTATCTAGGCAGAAAGTCACACAAGGGGCTGAGAACCCACAATATGAGAGGGTAGGTTCTAGGCTGAGCTCCAGAAGTGATTTAGGGATTAGCAGAATGGCCACATCAGGATCCCCACCCCTGAGGTCTCCTGGCCCCCACCATGCTGCATTGCAGGGTCATTCCAGCCCCCAGCTGCTGTTGCCACCCCTGCTGCTGCAGAAACCCAGGTCCCATTTAAACCCTGATATGGTTTGGCTGTGTCCCCACCCAAACCTCGTCTTGAATTGTAGCTCCCACAATTCCCATGTGTCATGGGAGGGACCCAGTAAGAGGTGATTGAATCATGGGGGCAGGTCTTTCCTGTGCTGTTCTTGTGATGCTGAATAAGTCTCATGAGATCTGATGGTTTTAAAAAGGGGAGTTTCCCTGCACAACCTCCCTTCTTGTCTGCCACCATGTAAGACGTGCCTTTCACCTTCTGCCATGATTGCGAGGCCTCCCCGGTCATGTGAAACTGTAAGTCCAGTAAGCCTCTTTCTTTTGTAAATTGCTCAGTCTTGGGTGTATCTTTATCAGCAGCATGAAAATGGACTAATATAAACTCCCTCTGGTGAGGGCCAGTTGTGGCTGCTGAGCCACTGGGGAAGCCTGGGTTCACTGCCACAGACTCACTGGGGTTTCCAATTCCAATTCTGGCCTGGAAGATGACTGATGGGCTTTTGATCATAGAGTTGGACATACACACATTTGTCACTCTAAGAAATAAGGAAAGAAGCTGTCACGGTGTGCCCCATTAAAAGTAAAAGCTAATTTTTTGTGAGAGAACTGAAGTCTCAGGTGTGGTATTTGGAACATGGAGCCACTTGATAGGAAGGTAAGGAAGGCCCAAAAATGGAAGTCCAAACATCCTGGTAGGCAACAGAGCAACAGAAATAGAAAAGGAGAAAGAGAACAGAAAATTAAATGAGGAGCCATGCAGAAAGAAAACCAGGATGGAGCAGGTGTGGCTGTTACCCATGAACTAAGTGCAGCTCTGCGTCGGAGAAGAGAACACAGTGAATAGAGCAGTCCTTGAATTGACATGCTTCACATTTAGAAACATGCCCTCCATCGTCACAATTTCATTTGCCAAATTAGACACATTTTACTGACACTTGTGGAGGTTTTATTGCTTTGCTTTGGATGAAGGCAATCTATCATAGCATCTCCTATGGAGCTTCTCGGGACACTGTTTAGTCAGACTTCCTTAAAGCTCCCCTAAAAGGGGTCTCCTCCCTCCCCAGTACCAACATCTGAGAAACCCCAGCTGCTCACACAAATTCAAGTTATTGGTCACCTTTCCCAAATGTACGGGTCTGGCTCCTTTTATACTCTGATGTGGGGCATTTTGGTCGGCAATGCCCTCACAACCCCAGTGCCTCCTCTGATCAAATTCTACCCATTTCCTTGGCTTTCCTTTCCCATAAATGTCATGAAAACACTCAGCTTGCCTCCTCATGGAGTGATTTTATGCAAATTTCCTTATTCATAATTAATTTTAAAGACCAGCATTCATCAAGGAAGGAAAACTGTTTCCAAAAGGCACACACATCTTACATGTAACATTGCTTAATACAAGAAGATCTGATTTTGTGGGAAGCATTGCTTTGAAGTAGTTTTTATATCCAGTGATTTGATGCCATTCTATGAGACTTTAAGACAAAGAGAGCCTCTGTTAGGAGAGCTAGGGCGGGCCCGCGGGGAACTAGGGTGGGCCTGCGGGGAACTGGGGTGGGCCTGCGGGGAACTGGGGAGGGCACATGGGGAACTGGGGCAGGCATGCAGGTTCAGAGATGCCCACGTTTGTTCTCAGCCTGCACATCCCAGAATGCATTTTCGCCTCACGCTGTAACAATTAGAGAGATCTTTCACAAGGCAAGGGCTGATGAACGTGCAATTCTGGGGAATCGGAAACAAACAGCTGGAAAGGAGAAGGCAGCCAGGCCGAATGAATGTGCTTATCAGACACACTCGCCGAGGTCTCCCTCATCTGGCCACCTTGTTCCTCCTATAAGCAGGGGTCCCCCAGAGCTGCCAGGAGTGGGTCAGGGGCCTCCATAGACATCTGGCTGGGGCTTCACTTTGAGCCTTCTCCACCATCAGGGCAGGTGAGTGGGGATGCAAGGAGCCTGGACCTTCCCGCAGGAAGGTCCCGCGGAGGGGTGCGGGGTAACCTGTGCGCCCTCCAGCCCAGACATGGAAAGCTGAGCTCATCCTTCGCAGGAGCTGAGCTTTCTTCAGGAATCTTCCTTCCTGACACACACTCTGTGTCTGCGGTGCGGTGGGGGGGGGGTGTCACTAACCCAGGACTGACTTGGAGTCAGAAATAGCTGCAACCTTTTTTGTGGCCCATGAATATGCAAAATCAGGTAGATGGTCAACTGACCTCTCCACACCCAGCGTCACCTCCACACAGGACCCACAGGCGCCCTTGGTCCAGCACACCATTGACCAGCCTTGTGGACAAGGTCCCAGGCTGTTATAGCGTCAGAGGCAAAATTACAACAAATCTAATTTAAAGATTGAATTGGCTTCTATTTGTGATTCTAGACTTGGAAACTCCTGGCCCTGGGAGCAGGATGGGCACAGTGAACTGAGCCGGGGTGTCTCAAACTTCTGAGCTCAAGTGATCCTCCCGCCTCAGCCTCCTAATTAGCTGGGATTACAGGCACAAGCCACCACACCCGACTCTGAAAAAATATAATTTAATAGTCCCAACACAGATGAGAAATGTTAGACCCTTTCCTCAGCCTCACTTCAATTAACTTCCAAATCTTTATTAATATACTATATCAAATTATTGATATATTATTTATATTTATTAATTATTATTAATATTAACCTAATATTGCATCACTTCACATTATATTTTTATTTATTTTTAAGGGAACCTTTTTCTTTTTTCATTTATTTTTATTGTGTAGACCTAACCCAACATTAAAATCATCTCAGTTATCACCAATTTTGTATAGACACTGAAGGAAGAACTTTACATTCGTTATATCATTTAACACTTAAAATCAACAAAGAAATAAATGCGTATGTATTTTGTTCTTAGCAGAACAGTGGAAACAGTGCACAAAATGAACTTAGCTGTTTTTATTTTGCTTCTTGATTCACAGCCATTCTACCAGCACTTTCTACCTTCAGCTTACCAATGAGTAAGGAAGGACTGAGAGGAAAAGAATCTGTGCCTTGGCCGGGCGCGGTGGCTCAAGCCTGTAATCCCAGCACTTTGGGAGGCTGAGACGGGCGGATCACAAGGTCAGGAGATCGAGACCATCCTGGCTAACACGGTGAAACCCCGTCTCTACTAAAAAATACAAAAAGCTAGCCGGGCGAGGTGGCTGGCGCCTGTAGTCCCAGCTACTCGGGAGGCTGAGGCAGGAGAATGGCGTAAACGCGGGAGGCGGAGCTTGCAGTGAGCTGAGATCCGGCCACTGCACTCCAGCCCGAGCGACAGAGCGAGACTCTGTCTCAAAAAAAAAAAAAAAAAAAAAAAGAATCTGTGCCTTGCTATATCTTTCCCTTTCCTCTGTCATAATTTTCAGCATAAGTTATTGGCTAATACAGGGAAGTAACACATTAAGTGTATTGGTCTGCTAAGGCTGCCAAAACAGAGTACCACAGACTGGGTGGCTTATGCAACAGAAATATATCTTTCTCATACTTCTGGAGGCTGGAAGTTCAAGATCAAGGTGTCGACAAGAGTTCGTTTCTTTTGAGGCCTCTCTCCGTGCCTTGCAAATATCTCCCTTCTCCCTGAGCATTCAATGGTTTTCCTTTTGTGGGTATCTGTGTCCAAATTTTCTCTTCTTACAAGGATAACAACCACTGGATTAAGGCCCAACCTAATAACCTCAGTCAACTTAATTACCTCTTTAAAGACACTCTATCCCAATACTGTCTTCTGAAGTACTGGAGGGTTAGGACTTCAATATGTGAGTTTGCAGGGAGACACAGTTCAGTCTCCAGGATATGATCATCTTCCCAGGTTGTTCATGTTTCTTAAAGTGGCATTGCCTCTTCTTGCATTCAAGGAAAGTTCTGGATCTAATGGATAGCATGGCCTTTTGGGCTGTCATCTTCTCCAGCTGTTCAGCTGTAAACACAACACACTCATTTGTAAACTCTTTGAGGCCCACTGAACTCTCAGACAACGTGGGTCTCCTGGAGCTCTGTGTTCGTGGGGATTCTAAGGCTGTGTGAGAATGGTGTGGTAGCCAACAGCAGGTACCCTGCATGCATCTCCTCCGCTCACACACATGCTCCATTGTCCATCAGACTTCACAAACAGAACACGAGATTAAAGACTGAATTATTAAGAATTTGGAGATGGTGACAGTAGAACGTTAAGCCAAGTGAGAGTCCTTCTAGGAGCAAGGCCCCAAGAGTAAGGCGAGCATGTTATAGAATCCACTTAGTGGGAATAACAAATGCTATATGTGAATGAGGCAGCAAGGGGCTATGGACACGCATATTGCCTGGATCTCCTCTATTCACATATGTGCCCCATTGTCCTGTCAGACTTCACTTAAAAAACACAAGTTCGAATGCAAAATTTTTAAAAATTTCAAGATGGCAATAGCAAGGCATCAGACCAAGTGCTTCTAAGCATAAGGCCCCATGTAACTCACAGTTGGATGCCCACGAAGCCGGTCTTGAAAATAGATGTGGCCACCCACAGAAAGTGTTGACCTTGTGGCCAGGTAAGCCTAAGCCTCTGCTTAGCCTCACCTCTGAGTTTGCCCATAGATGTGACGTAGTTGGAAATCATTTATCATCTTTCTTAGGATTGCCATGTGTTTTCAGCAAAAATATCAGATACACCTGATAAAAATGTATAGACAAAAATAGACAATCTACAATGTATGTTAATAGTAACCCCCATTATAGTTGCTACATTAAGTACTGCAGATTACATAAGTCCATCTTATAGACATAAATATTTAATAAAATAAAACAATATATTGCATGACACTGAATGTAAGTCATGTTATGACATGATAAAATGGTCGTAATTTTTTCAATGACCATCTTTATATCCCATCTTTATTTCAACAGCAGAAAGCTCATATAGACAATCAGCTTCCAAGCTGGAGACATGGGCCCCCTAGCCCTTTTTTTTGTTGTTTGGCTCTGCTGTTCTGTTTCAGCAATTTCAACGTATGTGTCAGCCACCAATGGCTTGTCAATCCAGTTCCATTTGTGTTGTGGTTACTGAAATTCTTCCCAAGGACTGGCAGTGCATTATTTGATATTTCTAGTTTTCAACATTGTTGGATCTTTGCAGCAATTTTTATGCTTCCAAGAGTTTTCAATAGGAGGGTCAGGAAGGGCAAATCAGCCAGCTGCCATCAGAGCCAATAAATCCACCTGCTATATTGTCATTTAACAGCAATGAGACAGCCATGGATTTTCTAGAGTGAAATAAAGCAAGTGCTGTGTACCACCTTATACTATTGGAGCACACGTGTGCATGCACACACACACACTAGATGTTATTCATGTAGGAGACACTCACTCAAGGATATAACCAAGATTATCATCAATTCACGGACCCTATCTCCAATATACTGGACTCTGCTCTTTCTCATGAGACAAGATACACAATAAACATATAAATATGTAACATATTACGAGGTGGAAGTGTTACAAAAAGTTAAACAGAGTTGGGAATAAGAGAATTCAGTAGGAGGGGCATGGGGGGTGGTGTGCTATTTTAAGTAGGGTCACCATGGACATCCTTTCTGATGGGGTGACATTTGAGAAGAGACTGGAACTGCAGAAGCACCCAGATACCTGGAAGAAATGGGTTCAGAGAGAAAAAGAGCAAAGGCAGGAGCTTCATTTGTTTGAGGAAGAGGACAAAGCCAGTATACGTAGAGGACAGCAGGAGATGATATTTGAAATTCATTTTAATTTTAAGATAAGTATCTGTTGGCACATTTGTAGTAAGGGGTGGTGTGATCTGTCCACCCCAGCTGCTGTGTGCTGACAAGATCCAAAAGACCAAGTGCTGAGGCAGGTAAACCACTTAGGAGAACGTAATGCAATGATCCAGGAGAAAGATGGTGGTGGCAGCCCCCAAAGTGAAAGTGGTGGAGATGGAGAGGTGTGGTCAGATTTGGGATATAATCTGATACATTTTCTAATGAATTAGATTTAGGGTGTGGATGAAAAAGTACTGTCAAGGATAACTCCAAGTTTTTAGCCCATGCAACTGGAAGAATAAAATTGCCAGCTATAATTTTACACTTTTCTCCCTTTATTAAGAAAGGACATTGCAATGCAAGTAAGCGTTTGCTGTAGTGACAAAGGACAACCTGCAATTTGTTATAATTTACAAAATAAAAGAACATTTTAAAACATTAGTTTTCTTGACCATTAAATAGAAAAACAGGCCAGGTATGGTGGTTCATGCCTGTAATCCCAGCACTTTGGGAGGATCACTTGATCCCAGGAGTTCAAAACCAGCCTAGGCAACAAAGTGAGACCCTGTCTCTAAAAAAAAAAAAAAATTTAATTAGCCAGGTACAATGGCATGTGACTGTAGTCCCAGCTACTCAGGAGGCTCAGGAGTTCAAGGCTACAGTGAGCTGTGATCACACCATTGCCCTACAGCCTGGATGACAGAGTGAGACCTTCTCTCAAAATAATAATAATCATCATAATAAAATACATGTAACATACTTCAGAATAGTTCTGACTCAGTACATAACACCACATTTAGAGTTTCTGTCAGTTCTTTATTTGGAGTCTTCAAGAATAAATCAGAGCCAGGTGTAGTGGTGCAACCTGTAGTCCCAACTACTTGGGAGGTTGAGACAGGAGAATCACTTGAGTTTCAGAGTTGAAGGCCAAGCTGGGCAAGATAGGGATACCCATCTCTAAAAGAAAAACATTAAATATTTAAACAAAATCTTAAAAATAATAAATGAGTTTCCTGTGTTCCTCAAATGAAAGCCTACCTTAGGCTATTGCTTTAACTGGAAACTACTTTGGAGAGCACATAACCCCCACTTTGTAAAGATGTATATTCAGACATGAGCTATGACTGGGGTGACCATATAATTCATCATCCACACTAAGGTATTTTTGGGTGTGAAAGGGGTGTTATAATTGTTGTTGCTGTAGTAATGGGCATGTACAGGACTGTCCTAGGCTTTCTAGTTGTGGAGCGTCTTGGCAACAGACATAGCCACCAGCTCTGTGTAGTCAGCATGATCTGCTGCAGAAGCCTGAGGGATGTGACAAAAGCAGACCTGAGTCGAGCTGGGTTTACAGCACAAGATGGTCTAATTTAATGGCAGGACATGATGGTAAGAGTTTCTAGGCAGAGGCAATGAAGATGGTATGGTTCTAAGAGAACCATACAGTCTCTGGTGGCATAGTACAGGGTCGAGTATGAAGAATGGAAACAGAGATTATCAGAGTCTGGTCAAGAAAGCTAAGATTTTGGATAAGGCTGTCATCCAAGTAACAGTCACTAGAGTGGAAGTCTAGTCCCAGTCACCATCCCTCAGTCCCACGAGGAGCCTTCGTATGACGTAAGACAACTAGCCTATCCCGAACTTTACCGTGTTGTTGGGAGTGGTAAGATTCTTAGTATTCTCCTTGCCTTGCCTAAATGAGCTTTGAGAAGGCTGCAGCAGCCTCAATAAGGAATAACGTCTGAAGGGGATGTGCAATCTACATCATTTTATACAAGTAGAGACAAGACCTGAGATAAATTCTATAAAATTTTTAAACATTTCAAAGGTTACCATCACAAGGCAGTGAAATGTGTATTATGAAATATTTTCAAACACATATAAAAGAGAGAAAATAAACACCAGTGTACTTGCCAGTCAGCTTTGCCAAACCCAAATATTTTGCAACATTTGTTTCAAATATTGTTTTTAAGAAGTAAAATATTATAGAATGCAGCTACATTTCCTCCCCCAACCCCATCTCATTTATCTTCCTTCCTCCCCAGATGTAACCACTATCCTGAATTCAATGTTTCTCATTCACATGCACACTTTTTATGTTTTTGCTAAATATGTGTGTATATATTCAAAAACATTATTATTATGCTTTAAAATTCAGTTTAAATAGTGTCATAATGCTTACAGTATGCTGCCATTTTTCTTACCACATTAGATTTATTTTTCAGATATATCTATTTTGATGCATGTAGCCAATTTATTATTTCAACAGTTTTCATTTCATTATATTAAACATACCACTATATATGGTACACACAGGTAAATAGATAATATAGACAGAAAAAAAAGATAGGTGAATAGAGAGTAGATAGATAGATAGATAGATAGATAGATAGATAGATAGATAAACTATTCTTCCATTAATGGATATTTAGGTTATTTCCAATTATTTGCTATTAGATATCTCACCAACAGTGGTTGAGAATTTTAATTGTTCCACATGCTTGCCAACTCCTGAATTTTCACATTTTTTAAGTACTGCCTATCTAATGCGTATGACATAAAACCTGATTGTTGTTCAATTTCCATTTCCCTGATACGAGCAGGATTGAGAATAAATTTCATATGTTTGTGGGCCTCTCAGGGTTCTTCTGTGAATTTCTGGTTCACATCATTCACCCACTTTTCTCCAGTTGTTTTTATATATTCCAGACCTAACCATTTTTGTTATATGCTTTACTAATGTCCACCACTCCCTGGAATGTCTGTTCACTTTGATTTTGATGTCTTTTATTCTATGAAAGTTTTTCATTTTAATGAAAACAGATTCATCAAAATGTTCCTTTTTTGCTTATGCTTTTTGTGTCTTATTCTTTAAGCTCTTTCCTGCTTCAAGTTTAAATTTCTACCAAAAGTATTGATGTTTTACTTTTTATATGTGTGTGTTCCATAAAAACTCCACTGAGCAGATCCACTGCTCAAGTTCCATAAAAAATCTACAGAAATGTTGATTGGAATTGCATGGAATTTGTGGATTAATTTGGAGAAAAGTGGTATCTTTACAATATCAAGGCTTTCCATCTACGCATTTGTATCTCTTTTAATCAAGTCTTAATTTGTGTTATGGCAGATTCTGCTACTTGCCTTCTCAACAAACTGCTTTCTTCCTTGATAAGAAAATACAAATATGTTTCAGAGATGGCAATGTGTTCAGCTTCAGGTGATGAATACACAGTAGACATTCAATAAATAGCAGCTACTTAATTATCATCATCTCCCTGGTCTACCATTTGGTAACCAAAGCAAAATAAAGTTCTAAGCAGGGGTCAGCAAACCACAGCCCACAGTTAGTCTGATTCACTTACAATTTTTATAAAGAAGTTTTCTGGAACACAGCCAGGACCATTTGTTTACATGCTGTCTATCTCTGCATCCACACTATAGCAGCAAAGTTGAATGATTGCAACAGAGACTGTGTATAGCCACCAGAGCCTATCTGGCCCTTCCACAGACAAAGTTGGCCAATCCCTGCCTTAGACGGTATTCTTTGCCAGATATTGGTTTGGATGGTTCTATTCCTCTATGCCAGATACTTATTGTCCCATACTTTGCTGCAACTAAGTGTCTGTGGGGCCCAATGTTGGCTGAATGTTTCTGGAAATACTTTTAAATTCCTGAGAAATGTAATGACCATAAAAGAAAAGCTTGCTATCACTAACTCTTCCATCTATTTCCTGCCTCAAACATAGACTTGATGCCTGGAACTTTGAGAGCTACTTTGCAATTACGGGGCAACTCTTATGCGAGGAGGAGCTAGAGGGCAAGCAATAAGCTAAAGATGGCAGGCAGAGCTAGCTATATAATTTGCAAATCCCAATAAAAAATTAAAATGCAGGGCCTCACCCAAAAAGCAGAAAGAAGTGTCATTAAAGGTACTAAAATATAAAGCATTTTCCTTTCTTCCATGGACTCTTTCTCAACTTGCTATAGCATTTTTAAACTTTTTTTTGAGACAAGGTCTGGCTCTATAGCCCAAGCTGGAGTGCAATAGCACTATCTCGTCTCACTGCAACCTTTGCCTCCCAGGCTCAAACCATTCTCCAACCTCAGCCTCCCGAGTAGCTGGACCTACAGATGCATGCCACCATGATGAGTGGATTTTTGTGTTTTTTATAGAGCTCTGATTTGCCCAGGCTGGTCTCGAACTCATGAGCTCAAGAGATCCGCCCCCCTCGGCCTTCCAAATTGCTAAGATTATAGGCATGAGCCACTGTGTCTGGCTCCATAGTATTTTTTATTTACTACTTGATGATATTATCAGTAAAGAAAAAATAAACTTTAATTTATTAGCATGAATTTTATCATTGCAGTTTGTATTGTTTAATGCCAATATTAAATGCAAGAGCATTTGATTTATACACAGAATCACCAAAATTATGCTACTTGCATTTCTTAGCTCATATATGCATGCATATGTATTGCTTTCTTACCAAACACTGAGGACACTGCACAAGAAAAACTCAATTGTCTTTATTTCATGTGTTGATTCACACACATAGTCCCAAAACTCTCTACTTTCCACTTACTGATGAGTAAGGAAAGGACTGAAAGGAAAAAGCACAATGCATTTGCCCTATTTTTCCCTTTCCTTTGATACCATCATTTTTGGTATAAATGAAATGGCCAATATAGGGAAGTGACATGAAAGTGAGAGGATATATGACTCCTTGATTATTTATGGTCCTTAGAATGGCACTGCCTTCTTTTTATATTTGAAGCAAGTTTTCTTTAAATGAAAAGTGTAGCCTCTCTGGAATATCATCTCCCCTACTTAGTGATAGATGTAACATATTTAACTTGTGCTCACTTTGAGTCTCAATGAACTTCCATGCTTCCTGGGGCCACTGGAATTCATTCCTTATGAGACATCACAAAGACTATATGCAAATGGAGGGGCAAGGAATGACAGACACTCATATTGTATGTATTTCCTCTCGTTACACACATGTTCCACTGTCCCATCAGAGTTCATTTACTCAACACAAGTTCAAAGATAAAATTTTCAAGGCATTCAAACAGCAACAGCAAGCTTTAAACCAAGCAAGAGACCCTTCTGAGTATGAACCCTGTATGACTTTACAGGTCACACGCCCACGAAGCCACTCTTAATGACAGAACAAAAATGGGCAAAGCCTAGACCACCGCCGACATTGTTGAGTTGCTAGAACAAACTACCTTCAGATATTTTTTTAACTAAACAATAAACGCCCTCATTATTTAAGACCACTTTTCTTTTTCAAACAGCTGAAACCACTCTGTTTTTATTAGATTTCTCAACATATTAGAATTTGTATTGCTATTGTAAAATATAACATTTCAAATTAATTATTTGTTGTAGTATGTTAATATATTGGATTTTTGCATACAGATATTCAGATTGCTGAATTCTCTTATTAGTTCTAATAAGATCCTCTTGGCTTTAATCACACATTTATAAATATTATATATAAACATTGACAGCATTTTTGCTATTTTTCCAATCTTTATGCCTTTTTTCTGGTTGTGCTACAACTAGTTTATATCTCCAATACAATAATTAATGAGCTTCCTGCTATTGTTCCCGACTTCAAAGGAATTATTCTGTTCATCATTAAGGATGCTATTTGCTATAGCATTTTGATAAATTATTTTTACGAAGTAAAAGAAATTCACTGCTGTTGCTACATTGCTGAGAGTTTCTATAATGAAAGAATATGAAGTTTTATCAGATAATTTTTCTGCATCTATTGGGATAAATGTTTTATGTCATTTAATATTTAATAAAAAGAATTACATCAATAGAGTCTATAATTTTAAGCCTCTTTATATTCCTGAGCTATGCCCAATTTGACCATGATGTGTTATAATATTGTACACAAATACTGACATGCACACCCATACAAAAATATACAAGCATATACATACATGTGAATAGAATATGAATGTCTATTTCATAATTGTTACTAAACCATAGTTTTTCTTTCTTGTGCTGTTCTTGTCTGATATTGTTATCAAGGTTATACCAGCTTCATAAAAGGAGGTGGAAAGCATTCCCTCTTTGCTCGTTCTCCTTATTCAGTATTCAGTAATTAATATATTTAACAACTACTTATTTCTAACATGCTGTAAAATATGTGGATTATCTATTCCTTAAATGTTGGGGAGAATGTGCCTATGAACAATCTAGGCTTTGTGTGGGTTTTTTCTTTAGCTGTTTTTTTTTGTTATGGTTATTGTTACACTTTTAACTGCTGCTACAATATCTTATAATGTCTTTACTGGTTTATTTTTCCTTGTTATATTTATATTTTAGAGATAAGGTCTTGATGTGTTGCCCAAGGTGGATTCAAACTCCTGGACTCAAGAGATCCTCCCACCTCAGACTTCTGAGTAGCTAGGACTCCAGGTATGTGCCAGTAAATGTTAGTAAGTTACGTTTTCCCAGAAATTTTCCATTTTACTTGTTCTTAAAATTATTACATATTTTATACAATTTATTTTTTCTTAACTTCATTGTAGCAAAGTCATTAATGTTATTTATTTTTTATTGACAAAAATTTACATATTTACGGTGTACAACATGATGTTTTTGATATATATACACACTTTAGTTTTTAAATGTGTGAATAAGGTTCTTCATAACTCCATCATAACAGTGTATTTCTTACAATTATAATTTTTAAATTCACATTCCTACTGGATTGTAAACTTCTTTAGGCCAGGCACTAGATAAATCCTGTATATGCCTTAGAACTTAGCACATGGTAGACACTCATGTGCAAATTATTGAGTGTGCAAATGTATGAATGAATGAATGAACGTCCTCTTAAAGAAAACAATATGAAGCCCTTTTTTTAATCTTCAGCTCATAAGTTGTTTTGGTACACTTTTGTCGTTCTCTTATTTACTACTTTTTATTACAACGCAGAAGCTAAAGCATGTAATTTATGAGAACTTTGCTGCCTTTAAAGGATAATTCAAACTCATTTTAGAAAATCATTTTAGTACATAATATAATATTTTATATTTTTAATAACTTGATATCCCAAAACCAAATTTCGCTGCAACATGTTCAGAAAGTTTTCTTCCTTTCATGGAAATTGAACCTTTCTAACCAAGTAACAGTTGCTAAGGGATTTGGAATAGAGATTAGCACAGATTTGGGTGGCACAAGTGATCCTTTGTGCATGGTTAACAGTCTACTTTTCATTTATAAAATTAATATCCGTGTCTGTGATTCCCACTAAGACTAGTTTGAAAATAAGCTAAATATAATCCTCTTCTCTTTAATTTCCATGGGGCCAGCACCACTTGATCTTATTATGTAATGACAAAAAACTCAAGTTTTACTGGCAGAGTGCATAGCGTGCCTCTGTTCTAGTGCTAACAAGAGCCTTCAGCAATTAATTAGACTTCTATCTCTTCAAGGAGATTCACAACATACACTAAGGGGCAGGCAGTCCAAGAAATCTGAATGTAGAAACATTTTAATTTTGTTGCCTCCAAATTTTGGAAATTACTCAGATTTATTTCTTTCACAAAAAAAGTCTATCATTTTGTCTTATAGGTCCACATGCTTCCCACCAATCTTACTCACTTTAGATCCTTATCCTCTTTTCCAAGGGTAGCATTTCCATTACCCCCATTTTCACTGGCTACAGACCTATTGAACCAAGGCTCAGGTTTGGATCTAGCAGTAGGGAGAGCTACCCATCTGTGGCCACTCCAGGTCTCACAGACAAGGAAGCCAGGTGGGGGGCAAGGTCATGTGACAGCCATGAGTCCTCTCCAGGATCTCATTCCTAGGACTCAGTGAGTACCTCCAAGTGTTTTGGGATTTCCAGGCTCATCATGAATCTCCGAATAACTCCATTTAACCAACAAGATTTTATGTCTAGATATGCTCCTCAAAGGTGTTTTTATCACAGTCACAAAAGACAATAATGTGAGCCATGGAACTTCCTAAGGTCCACCAAGAGATGATAGAGCTATTCCAAGATGCAGAGCAGAACTAAGAACCAGCAAAACAAAAATCAATTGTTAGTTAGACGGTTGCTAATATTGCACTTGAATACATATCTGTGTGAGAGGAACAACCTTAAATATTAAAATACTAGATCTTTGCAAACTTTGTGAGTAATTCAGCAATATTTATGGAACATCTGCTGTACAGTTGGCATCCTACTAGTTCTTGGGAAGAGTACAAAAATCATGTCTCTGTGGAGTTTATAATCCACTGAGAATGGTACAATATATCCTATAATTACATTTAAAAACATAATCTTAATTACTTTGAATTCTACCACTTATCCTCATGTCAGAAGAGCAATTGTGCACATATGCTTCTATATTCTTCACAGCTCCTCGATTTCTAACTGTCTTCCAGGGGGAAAAACATGTTAATTTCTCTTAAAATAAACCATAAGCAACTGGAGTACAATAACACACAGTAATACCGGAGACCAACTCGAAGGAGAACCCCCTAAGTTGTGTTGCGTAAGGAGTAAGCCAGCGATTCTCGAACTTAGTTAAGGGCTGGCTACCTAATTTGTGGGGCCAGTGCAAAATAAAATGTAGGGCCCCTTGTTCAAACACAGGGGGAAAAAAAGTGTACTAAAGTATGAAATTTTCTTTTCTTTCTTCCACATTCTCTCTCTTGACTAGTAATGGTGTTTTTATTTTCTATTATCATATGGCAACTTGGCATTCTGATTACTTTGATCTGAAGGACATTGGAAAGGACTCATAGCCAAGGTCTCTCTGATCTTTGCCTACCCTCCTGTCTCCTGACCCTCTTCCCCCTCTGAAGGGAGCCATAGAAACCAGAATTCCTCTTCCCCATGGTGATCCATGGACACTAGAACTCCTGTCACCCAAAGCATGTCATAAAACCTAAAATGGTCACCTCCTCCCCCTCCTTTCTCCCTCAAATACCCTCATTCCAGAACGATCTTGTCCCATACCCAGGTAGAAGGAATAGAAGCAGAACAGTGGTGATCTCCTTCTTCCCTATCATAAAGGTGACAGCCCAACCCTCTATAACAAAGATTAATGAGAAAAACATAACACATTTATTTGATCATTGTTTTATGAAACACAGGAGTCTTCAAAGTGAACACCCAAAGATACAGGGAAAACTGTCCATTTTTATGCTTAGGTTTAGCAAAGAATGGACAGCCATGTAGAAATGTGACTGGACAAAAAGGTTATGGTCTATATGCCAGTAGACTGTGTGGGGAAACGAGTGAGGCCTGTCCATATTCCTGTTGACTTTGTGCAGCATTTCTTCCTCCCGGTTATAGGGTAGGATGCCTCTGGAATGAGGCTCTTAATTTCTTTATGACCAGTTGTTACACAGAAAAGCAGGGGTAGGGAAGGGGTAGAGTAACATTTTTCAACTTTATGGCTGGCTTTGGAAAAAAGGCGTTCTATTTTCTATGGCCTGCCTTAGGGGAGAATGGAACAGAGAGGCAGGAGAAGGTAAAACAAAAAATTCTGCTTCTGAGGCTGCTTCCTAGGACTTGACTTCAGAGCATTGTTTTCTGAGCCCAAACAGAGGAATGCTACATAGACAGGCCAAAAATAATCTGAGCAGATAGGCCTTGCTGGATTTCCCCATCAGTCTATTACCATGGTATCAGATTTTTTGGTCCAATCTCTTTCTACATGGCTGTCCATTCTTCACCAAACCTAAACATAAAATTAGACAGTTTTCCCTAAGTCTTTGGGTCTTCCTTTCTGAAACTTCTCATGGCATGTAAAATTTTTATTAAATAAATTTGTTATGCTTTCCTTTTTTTTAAGCCTCTCTTTTGTTAACTGGTGATGGGTGAGGAAAGATATCACACCTTTTTGCCCCTACACTATTTGATCATGGTTTAAGAAAAGATAAAATCTCTAATTATTACCATTAATTATCTTTTTCCTTTATATTATACAATGTCAGTTTTAAAAGCAAATATAAGAGCATGTAACTCATGTGCAAAACACCAAATTACCCAATTCGCTTTTCATACCTCATGCATGAATACACTGTGTATTTTTTTCTCATACAAACAGTAGACACACTACACAAAACTAACTTAATTGTCTTTATTTCACTTTTCAGTTCACACACATTCTACCAACACTCTCTACCTATGGTTTACAGATGATTAAGGAAGCTCCAAGAGGAAAAGGTACTCTGGGTTGCTCTCTCTTTCCCTTTCTTTCTATGTAAGAGAAAGGCTCAGTGTAAATGAAATGGCTGATATGACGAGGGGCATAGTACAAAAGGATTCAATGGGGCTCCTTGGTCATTTGTAGTCCTTAACACATCATTGCACTTTCTGGTTTGGATGGAAAGCATAGCCTCTCTGGACTGTCATCGCTCCACTTACTCAACTGTAGATGTAGCCTGCTTAACTTGTGCACACTGTGAGTGTCACTGAACTCCTACACATCCTGGGCCCGGCAGAATTCAGTGCTCATGGGGCCATAGGTGAAGGCAATATGTGAATGATGTAAGATGGTGAAACCCCGTCTCTACTAAAAATGCAAAAACATTAGCTGGGCATGGTGACACGGGCCTGTAATCCCAGCCACTTGGGAGGCTGAGGCAGAGAATTGCTTGAACCTGGGAGGCACAGGTTGCAGTGAGCTGAGATCGTACCACTGCACTCCAGCCTGGGCAACAGAGCAAGACTCGTCTCAAAAAAAAAAAAAGAAAGAAAAGAAAGAGACACCAGACACAAACATAATGTGCATCCCCTATGCTCACAGGCAGGCTTCATCGTTCCATCAAACTTCACATGTGGCCGGGCATAATGGCTCACACCTGTAATCCTAGCACTTTGGGACGCTGAGGTGGGTGGATCATCTGAGGTCACAAGTTCGAGACCAGCCTGGCCAACACGGTAAAACCCAGTCTCTACTAAAAATACAAAAATTAGCTGGGCGTGGCGGTGGGCATCTGTAATCCCAGCTACTCAGGAGGCTGAGTCAGGAGAATCACTTGAGCTCAGGAAGCAGAGGTTACAGTGGGCCAAGATCACACCACTGCACTCCAGCCTGGGTAACAGAGTGAGACTCTGTATCAAAAAAGAAATAAACAAACAAAAACTTCACATGTAAAAAACTCAGTTTCAAAAATAAAATGATTATTAACTTCAAGACAGTGACAGCAGAGCCTTAAAGTAAGCGTAGGTTCCCTCTAAGAACCAGTCCATGAAGCCAACCATGCACAGTGGATTCATCTGAGGAGCTTTAAAAAGTATTGAGGCCTGAGACTCATCTGCATAAGATGTGATTTAATTGTAGCCTAGGTTTGATCATCAGAAATTTTACAAACTCTCCAAAGATTCTACGTGTAAGCAAGGTTGGGAAACACTGGGGTTAGAGGAATTTAATGTTATTTTTCAAAGTGAATTAAAGAACTCAGTAATAATCAAAGAAGTATGTATTAGGACATAAGTTACCACTTTATACCACACCATTAGAAGGATGTTATCTATTTTTTCATTAAAACCGTCCAGGGCTTGTCAGCCTGTTGAGAATGAGCCTTCTCAAGTTTTGCTGAAATAAAAACTGGTCCCTGTTTAGAGGACATATTAATAGTACTTACCAAACTTCTAATTAGAGTTCATTACAGCAGCATTGTTTGAGAAGGAGAAGGAAGAGGAGCGGGGAGGGGGAAGAGGGAGAAGAAGAAGTAGCAGAAAAGGGACAAGAGAAGGAGAGGGAAGGGGAGGGGAGGGGAGGAGGGAGAGCAGAGAAAGGAGGGAGGAGAGAGGAGACAACTTAAATGTCCAAAATAAGAAAATTATTAAATAAATTAGTGTATGTCTATGTAAAGATTACTATGCAGTCAGTTTTTAAGATGTAGAACTAGATATGCTGACCTAGAAAAAAAGTTCATGATATATTGTCAAGAAAAAAGTTTCAGAACTATGTAAATTATAGTCTTATTCTTATAAAATACATGTAAATAAATCACCCTTATACCTATTGATGTGTGTGTGTGTGTGTGTGCGTGTGTGTGTGAGACAGAGTGTGAGTGTGTGTGTGTGTAGGCTAAGAAAAAAAAATCTGGAAGGATAGCAACTAAAAAGATAACTGTTGTCAGCTATGGGTAGTGGAATTTGTATAACTTTCATTTTTTTCTTTGTACATTTTTATTTCATTCAATTATGTATTACAATTATGTATTAGCAAAGAGTAAGACAGAAAATATGAGTGGGAATACAGCAGGAAAAGTCACTAGATTTGTATTCCAAAAACATTATTTGTATCCACACATTCGTTTTCCACAAATTATGAAAAACAAATGCTTTAGTTTATCATAAAAATAGGAATGATGGTTACAAATCTCTTCTCGGATATGAGTGAAAGTATTATGTGTTGTCTATGGGTCAAATATGAATTCTGTCTGTTACTATTATAAATATTTAGTATACATATTCACTTTAAAATATTATAATCACATATAAAATATTACAAAACAAATCTAAAACTAATATGGGTTTCCTGATTTTGTTCTCCAACAAAAATCAAAGTCATGCCTCTTAGGCAAAGGCCACCATCCAAAGAACTCAGGGTTTACACTGCAAAAAGCAGTAGGTTTGTATGTTAGGATATTTAACAGGTCTAGGCTCTCTCAAGTCCTTGCTATTGTTCCCAAAGATGTCCTTATTCCTTCAGAAAAAGATAAATGGTTGCAATTGTCCCTATTAGGATGGAGAATAATCAAAAGGAAAGCACTTCCTCACTAATTCCCATCTCCATAGAAACCGCTCAGCTCCCAAGCCCCTTGTCCACATCCATCAGTCAACAGGGTTTTCTGATATTAGGCAGTCAGAGCCAGAATCCTGCGTTCCTTCACATTGTGATACCTTGAAGGGTGAGTTAAAGGAACAGAAAAACTTGTGCCAAATTTTTAAAGACCTCACTGCATCAAATTTAAATCCTTCCTGGTCTTTTTCATGTTTCTAAGAAACTGTTCTTAACATAAGTTTAATAGGCCCATGTGA
Source organism: Piliocolobus tephrosceles (assembly GCF_002776525.5). Lineage (NCBI taxonomy): Eukaryota > Metazoa > Chordata > Mammalia > Primates > Cercopithecidae > Piliocolobus > Piliocolobus tephrosceles. The sequence goes on from NC_045440.1 coordinate 70,327,998, forward strand.
AATGGGCCTCTTATCAGAGTGCCGTTAATCCTGAACATCCTAAATGTCCCTTTCTGTTATTTACATTCAAATGGTGCATTGATAAGAATTTCCTCTCTTCCCTAACTTTTTTTTTTATATGGATATCCTCAGAAGAGTGAGAGCAGGCTGTGGGAATATTCACCTGCTGTGTGAATACATCACTTTAATGTGGAAGTGATGGATGAGTATTATTCACTCCCCATGTCCTTTTGCTCTTATTCAGATCACAGGTTGGGGATGCTATGCTAAATAGCCAGAGTCTGACTGAAAATAATTTAACTCAGTGGCTAATTGGATTTAATAATTACACCACAGCCCTAAGTGCATCAGGTTCATTGACCTGGAAAAGAATTGTCAAACTAGAATTTGAAGAAATGGGTTGGCTTGATTGAATTTTAGAGCTAGAATTTGAGAGATCATTTAAGTCAGGATTCTAATCCTCATTTATTGGTGGAATAAGCTGGATAATTTAAAAAAAAAAAAAAAAAAAAGCTCATTCCGTATCTGATGAAGCAGAATCAGCATGAATAGAACCCAAGGATTTATATATTTTATATGCTAATTTTTTTATAATCAACTAAATTTGGAAACTACTTCCCTAGAATTGCCTATCATCCTCCCCATGGCCCATTTTGTAGATAATAAAATTGGTTACATGGATATGTAGCTCCAAGATTGCAAGCTTAGTGCTGTAAGAGACAGACGGTAAATGAGGTGCTGTGCCAGGATAAGACAATAGGGAGTGGTGAGGATAGTGGCCAAGACAGCAAAAGTTCCAGAGCCAAGGGACAGCCACATTCAGCTCAGATCAAAATGTGGTTGGAAATATGCAGGCCCAGTATCAACTGATTGCCCCACTTGTTTCAAGAGGAACTGGAAATCCATATTTTTAGGTGTAATTTTCTAATTTTCTATATACTATAAGAAAAATATAACATATTTTTGGAGTGAATCTTGGCCTCTGCCTGCGAGTTTTCCACCTCCTTATATAAAGACTTATCTAAGATCATGCAAAGAGCTAGGAGCAACACTGAAGGAATAACTGAGGTGGTTTTTTTTTTTTTTTTTTTGGATCTGAAGGCAATTATTTCCTCTACCCTAGGCTCCCATTTCTTCAAGTGATAGCAACTTGTAGAAGATCGAGGAAGGACGATTTTTAAATTTCTCCCAATTCTGGATTCTGTGATTTTATGCTAGTCAACATCTAGAGTTGTTATAGTGATTTTGCATCCTTCTAAAAGGAGACTCACTTGGGGTTTAAAATGGCATAGTTCATTCTCTGGTTAAAGTCAAAGCTAATGGCTTAATGAACACATGCAACCGTTTCCCTAATTATGTCCTCTGCTCCAGACCAACAATCAGAAGCCAACTGCTCTGTGTCTCTGTTTTATTATACCTGTCTTTGAAAAACAGTGAACTTTTAAAGTACATATTACTAATCTTAATACTGGGCTTCAGGAAATGCTGTTCGTGACTGTAGGCAAAAAGCTTAGGGGCACTCACTGAGCAAGTTAAAACACCCTGTACATTACCATTTCCTATTACTTGCAATGACCATTTACCACCAGCTCTTGCCCCACCAGCCCTAGCAGCAACACTTCCTCCCATTTTTCCACTTTCCTGAGCCACAGGAAACCCAGTGGCAACAATCTATGGCTGATAAGTGCCTGAGTAACAAGGTACTGAAAAGGCTTCCAGGGCTAAAGGCATCTTTCTCAAGAGGCATGAAATTCCACACTTGACTTTCTCACACCCCCTGAAATTCTATCCCTTAGAAATGCATTTTGGTTAACTTGCTGACCTCTTTTCAAACTTTAAACCCCCTGGGACAGCTGCACCCTAGGGTGGCTTTGCTTAACAGTTTGCTTTACTTGAGTCCTGCTGAAAAGGCCCATGGTTTTTCAGAAGAAAATGCAGAGAAAAGAGAACTTAGGGGCCTGGGTCACTTCAGAGAGTCACAGACCAGTTGAGACCTGGGAAGAGTAGGGGGTACCAAGCAGCAAAAATATTTTGTACTGCTGGATGTGAAAGAGAAGACAAGAAAAGGAACTGGAAATAGACCCAAGTCAAACTTATCTTATCCCAGTATTTTACATGGAGATGGATGTCTTGTGGAGGAGTCAGAGAGTCAGGCCTGGACACTATTGGCCGCGATACAGGGGAAAGCTTCAAGGCTCTAAAATTGTGTTCCTTTCTCGTCATACCTACTTTCCTCCCTTCCCACCACGTGTTTTTTCATCTTGAGTTGGCAATTACTTTTTACATTGAAATTTTATGACAGGTGACCAGGGTTTGTTTTCAAGTCATTATAATGATCAGTTAAGGTGTTTTCATTAAGACCTAAACCAAGAAAAATCCTTGTATTGATCATACACACACACACACACATACACACTTAATTCATTTTTTAATTAGTTAATGATTTTTCCTTAGGAACAGCTCTGTATTATTGATATGTACTAGAAGAAAGAACAAGTTCACCACTTAGTTTTAATACCAATGACTATTAAAATTTCAATTGTTACAAGTAGTTGACTTTAGAGAGTGTTTTCTTGCCTAAAGTACCAGATCAGCTGAGAATGAATCTATGGAGCAATGTGTTCCAAGGCCCAGTGGACTTTTCTTTTTTTAACTTAAAAAATGGTAAGTTGGTTTGTTACATAAAAATGATTTCAACAATAATAACTTGTGTGCTTTCTGTCTTTCCTTCTTTCTTTTGCTCAAAAATAATGTACTGAATGCCAAAGGCATGCTAGGCTTTCTTTTAGCATCTTGGGATGCAAAGCTGAATATAACACAATCAATATATATATATATTGGTCAAAATCCAGAGGTCATTTGTTTATTCTGGAATAAAGCCATCAACAAATTGTCCTATCAGACCTTTTTTATCCAATCATAGTTCTGTATGGTTGTCCATACCTTATTGAACCTGACCATAAAAATGAACCATTCCCTCTGTAGCTTTAGGTCTTCATTCTGAAGGCTCCCATGAGTGTGCATTAAATAAATTTATATATCTTTTCTCCTATTAATATGCCTTTAGTGAGTTATTTCTCAGTGAAACTTCAGCAAGTAAATGGGAAGTTCTCCCTTGGCCCCTACACTAGGGACACAAAACCAGGTCTTTCTGATTCCAAAGACCAGCCCTTAGCTACTATGCTATAGTTCTTTCCAACATTGAGGAAGAAAACCAGCAACACACCATCAGTCTGCCACCCGAGAGTCATTCACGAATGTTGGATAAATGCTGAATGAATGTTCAAGTCACGTAGCAAATTAGTGGCAGAGCTGAACGTAGAAAGAAACCAGGTGTCCCACCAGTGTTCTTCCCATGACCACACTTGGCAGCAATCTACTCTGGACCCAGTTTAGACAGACGAAGTTGTCAAACTCACACCGAGAAAAGTTACAGAAGGTCTGGCCTTATGTTGAACTCCCCAGCCTCTGAGTTAAATCTTTCAAAACCTCATCTCCTTGCAGGTTACTGCCAGCCCAGCGGGGTGGCTCAGGCAGGAGCTGACCCTTTAAATGGCCTAATAATCAGACCTTGAAAAGTCCAGCAGCAACCTCAGAAAGCCAGATGAGATGAGGATCCGGGCATGTAGTATGACAATAAAGAGCCCTAACCAAGGCTTAATTTTTCACATAAAATGAGCTTGGCGAAACAAAAAACAAAAGCACTTGGAAAAGAGAGCTCTCATTCCACACCATATTTTGAACATTACCTAAAACACAATTTCTCATTGAAAAAAAGTTTAGAAAAAAATTGACTTCATCACAAAGAAAATGAAGGTATATACCGAGGAGACATTTGTCTTCCAGGAATTTAACTATGAAATAATTAAATTCAATGGAGTATGTAATTATACAAAAATGAAACCTGATCTCCCTAGAAATTTCCCCTCTGCTATCTCAGGGGAATGAACCAGACCCTGTGTTTCTTCTTGTTTGCATTTTCTGCATTAATCTCGTTGCAATTTGTAACAAGGGATCCCAGTATTAACCTTCAGATTGGTTTCACATCTTCTGGAGCTCCCACATAGGGGAAGGGTCAGTTTTGTCATTGCTGGAGGGAGCTTGTGGGTACCTCCTGGCCAGCAGAGGTGACTGGGGGTGCAGTCGCCTTGTTGCTGCGGCTCTGTCGCTGGGGCCATCTCTGAGCCTGACACTAGGATTCCCTGCAGAACAAACGCCTTGTTCACTCTGGGTGTTTTTGTTTTGTTTGTTTTGTTTTTAATGAGTATTTTTTTTTTTCTAACTACAAAACTTAGATAAACCTCTTGAAAATGCTCACGGGCGAAATGCTTAAACTGGCAGAATATGTTTTTCAAAAAGTGGGTTTTGTGATAACTTTGTTTTATTAACATTTAGTGGTTTATTAAAACTATAATAAGATAAGATGGGAATGCCTTTTTCAGATCCAGTGAGATTTTTTTACCCTTCTACAAACTGTGTGAGCCACATACAGTTGTTAACAAAAATAGATACTATTTTTTCTCATTATCATCAGTACTTTGGGAAAGAGATTTAGCATGTAATATGAATTAGTTTTCCAAATGTAATAGCTTTGTGGTGCTTTCTTACTTAGGAATGAACAATATTTAGGTTATTATTTGCCATGTTTTCAGGCATCTTATGAAGAAGTGTGTAGCATTTGATAGACAAGCATTTCACTCTAAGGTATTTTTTGGTTATGTGGCAGGTGTAAAGAGACAGACTCACATTTGCTCTTCTACCTGCCAGGCTCTTGGCCTGCCCAACTCCCCACCCTTTTAGGGGATTCTGAGTGGCAAAAACTATATGAATTACAACCCTAGCTGCAATCAGTGGAAAAGCACAGATACTATTTTTCTTGGCTTGCATACATATTTTATGTCTTTTGCCAGATGAAAAGATTGGCAATACAGTAAAAGAAGCATCACAACTGTTCACTGTTTTGATTTTCCTGGTTTTCTTGATGAACAATCTTCTGGCAATTTCAGGATTGTCAAGGCTGCTGCTTTCAAAGGCGGATTCACCATGGGAGCGGGTGCCCCTCCTCCACAGCTTTTCTCTTGCCTTCATTACATCAGCTGCTACTCAGGGCCCTCACTTGGCCACAACAGCCTGAATTGGAGGTTATAAATTCAAAAAAGCAAGAAAAACTTTCCACTTTCTCTGCATCCCCAGGATAAAACACCATAACAGAGCAATGCTGTGGTCCCCAGCCTAGCTGCTCCAGGGTCTGGTTGGTTCCTAAATAAATTGATTTTGTTTTAAGTTTTTCTTTGATATATACTTTAAGGCGAGAATTAGGAGCTCTCTGGGGTTGAATTTTCACGTGAGTGTTTTAAACCCAACAGAAACACTGACTGACGTGTAGCATTTGTGAATATGCTACTGTAATTAATGCCCCAAATCGAGTTTCTGCCTTTTTCCAGGAGTCCTGTGAGGTTTACAGATTAATTCAATTGCAGACTTAGGATCCTTACTGTGATCCTCTTTAGGGAAATAAAAAAGGCAGGAACCTTTTGGCTTAGACTGCCAGAGTAAGAACAATAGGCCTTAACGAAGTTCTTTTTCTTTGCCCCCTTTTTGAATGACGACTTTTTACTTCAATGCAGGAAGGTTTCATGAAGGATAAGGAAAAAGATCCCCTGTTCTGTTTGTGTACAAGTGCGTATTTAATGACTGTGGGTCAAAATATATCACAAAAGCATGGTCTTTGACGAAAGGACTGGATTTCAATCTAAAGAGGATGGTTAAGAGATTTAGAGAGAGGTGATCTAACTGTATTGTTCTCTTCAGTTATAGGGGTTTTTTTTTTAATCCACTGCGTCTTCTCAAGAGGTTGCACCCACTGTCTTCCAAGGCTGAGAGCAGGAACTGTTCCCTGTGCTTTCAGCATGGGAAAAGGGTGGTTTGTTTTCCTTCCTCCCCACCCCATTCTTTTTCTTTTTTGATAAAAGAGTGAAAATAATGAGTGAAGTTACAAGTATACGGAGGTTGCTGAACCGACATCAACTGACGTTTTTCTGATTGCAGGATATCTGTGGGTTCCCAGTAATTTCAATTTCAGTGACTCACTGTAAGTTCCCTGCATTACAATGCCTACATCTACCAGACCCGAACAGAGAACTCCTTATGCTGGTTTATAGTTTTCACACCTGTAAATGTGTAATGTATTAATTGTTTTTCATTCATGAGCATCTCTAGCTAGAAATCAACATTTCACATAGACTTTGAAGAAGTTAAACATTAAATTTAAATGCTCTAACACTAAGTGACCAAAATCAGTAATGGACTAATTTTAGACTACTTCATTCCTGGACAGTCTTCCAAACATATTGATTTTGTTCCCCAATGTTTTTTGATTCTTAAGCAACTACATTTTATTTTCTTATTTACAACTACATTTACAAATGGTAAAATTTATGGTCAGAAAATGAGTGTCTGATTCTTTTAAACTTGACACAAATCATTTGTAGATATTCAAAAGAAAGTATTCACATAAAAAATAAAATCTCTATTGCTTTTCTTTTTACTTGCATGACTTAAACCGTGAAGTGGCTAAACTGGAATTTCGTAAGTCTAACCTAAGCCTCTTATGTTTGGTACAACTTTCAAATTTTTGTTGATTAAACTGAAGGGGGAAAAAGGAAGATACTGATTTTAGAAACTAACAATGTGCCACATGGGAAGAGACGTTCAGTTGCCAACAGGACAAAGGCCTAGCTACCTTCCAGCATGAGCTCCCCACACTTCTCTACAGAGCCTCTGGGATGTGCCTATCCGCCGCACTCCCTTTCCCTAAGACACATTCTGCCTTTCCCTCTGCATGCTTTTGCTGCTTTCAAAGAACAGAAACATAATATTTTGCCAAGACGTTGTGTGCACCTTATCTATATGAGTTACATTATAAATATCATTCTATTCAACTTTCAAACCATCCCCATGAGGTAGACATCTCTATTTTACAAACACACACACACACAGAGAGACACAGAAAGATTTGTCTACTTGCCCAAAGTCACAGAGCAAATAAATGACAGAATAACTTTTTTAAAGCAATAAAGCACTGCCGTTTTTGTATATATACTATATGGTAGGACTGCGAAGAGGGTGGTCCATTCTACCTGGTGGGAGGGAAAGGGAGAGAGTAAAGCCTTCCTGAAAAAGATAACAGGAGTTGAGCCCTGTAAGATGAGGAGGAGCCCAGTTTTCTGATTCCAGAGCCAAAGCTATTTGCATTATTCACTTTCCTAATCTCTTCATTCTCTTGGCCTATACAAATGCTACCTGTACTTCAGCAACAAGCTCAGATTCCACTTCCTTTGTGAAAACTTGCTGACCATCTTTATCCTTTGAACTTCCAGAGCAATTATTCATCAGGCAATTTAATTGATGAATGTCACTTTGTGAGATCCCTTTATCAATGAAATAGGTTATAAATTCTTACGTGTTCATCTGTATTTGTGGTTGATCACATCAAGTACACAGCAAGCTTTTTTTTATACGTTTTATTGTATTTCTCATAGTGCTTTGGAGAACATCTCAAAATTATTAGGGGCTTGACAGATCTTTCATATTATTTTACCTCTATTTTGTCGATTAAAACTGACAGTTACAAAAATCCTAACTGCATATCCCCCACTACTATACAAGTATGGTAAAAACATTAAACATTCAGACCAATGAAGGGATAAGAGGCAATCTAATTACAGAAACATCTAAATTAAACATACCTTAAATAAGTGAACTCTTTTCCAAGTAATCCAAAGCAAATGTAAACAACTGTCCACCTGATATTGTTTCTTGATTCATCTCCTCATCATTCCCCTTTTGTCTCTACCAGAACTACCCTTGATAGCCCTTGATGGGTGACACTTTCTTGCATACACATATCTGTCTCCATGGCAGGCTTCTTCCATTAGACACCACTGCACTGGGACCAAGGACTGTGACCTGTTTATTCTCATGTCTCCAGCACTGGCACAGGACCTGACTAGTACATAGTAGATGCTTCATGTTGAGTGAGTTGATGAGGGAATGGGGACGTACATTTAATTATAATCCCAGATGGGAGCTACCGGGAGAAAGCTTCACAGGGAGCCACGTGGGCGCACGGTAAGAGTCAACGCTTACTTGGTCATAAAAGATCAGTGAGTATGTAAGGAGGGAAGACGTTCTAAGTAGAAAATCCATGTGTGAGGGCAAAGACTGTGAGTCAGGGATGGTCAAAGAACGGCTGACAGAATGGTCACAGAAGCCCTGTAGGAAAAAAAATCACCCCAGCCCCACTGGGATCCCAGCACCTCTGACACCACCAGGCATAAGTCCTCCTTCCCAAACAAACAGATAGGATTTCAACAGATAGTGTCTTTTATCTCTAAGCAAGTTATTTCATAATCTGTTTCCTTTCTCAGAGATAACCTGCTTATCTACTAAAAAGAGAAACATATACTGTTTATAGTTGCTCTGCGTAAACGTCCTTCTTAATTTCCAAATTTTGCTCTTTCTCATGCCTTTTTTTAAAAGTAGAAATAACCAAAACAGTTTTGAAAAAAATGTTGGAGAGCTTATAATGTCTGACTTCAGAACTTACTATAAAGCTACAATAATCAAGATAGTGTGATATTAGCAAAACAAACAGGAAAACAAAGATATGGAACAGAATGGAGTATAGACACACACGTGTATAGTCAATTGATTTTTTTGACAAAGGCGCCAAGGTAATTCAATGGAAAGAAGATAGTCGTTTCAACAAATGGTGCTGGACTAATTAGCTACACACACTTTTTTTTTTTTTAACTCATCTAACATCATATACAAAATTAATTCAAAATAGATCATAGGCCTAACAGACAAACCTAAGACTACAAACTTTGTAGGAAAAAAAAAAAAAAAAACAGAAGAAAATAGCTATGACCTGGGGTTGGGCAAGATTTCTTAGATAGGACACAGAAAGTATAACTCAAAAATCATGAAAGAAACAAATTGATAAACTGGACTTAATTGAAATTTAAAACACCTGCTCATCAGAATAAACTGTTAAGAAAATGAAAAGATAATTCACAGAATGGGAAAAAAAATATTGCAATTCACAAACGTAACAAAGACTTTATGTCCAGACTGTACAAAGAACTCTCAAAACCGATAAGATAAACAACCCAATTACATAAATAAATAAATGCAAAGTGTTTAAATATATGAGATCACATTTCTCCTCTGTATTTCTGTTCAAGTTCACTATGAAACTAAAACCGCCCTAAGAAATAATGTTTATTGGCCGGGTGCAGTTGCTCACGCCTGTAATCCCCACACTTCGGGAGGCCAAGGCAAGTGGATCATGAGGTCAGGGAATTGAGACCATCCTGGCTAACATGGTGAAATCTCGTCTCTACTAAAAATACAAAAAAATTAGCTGGACGTGGTAGCAGGCACCTGTAGTCCCAGCTACTTGGGAGGCTGAGGCAGAAGAATTGCTTGAACCTGGGAGACGGAGGTTGCAGTGAGCCAAGATTGCGCCATTGCACTCCAGCCTGGGCATCAGAGCGAAACTCTGACTCAAAAATAAATGAATTAATTTAAAATAATTTTTATTAAATATGTTTTTAGGTTGGGACAGTGGTGCACACCTATAATCTCAGCACTTTGGGAGATTTGAGCCCCAGGAGTTGGAGACCAGCCTGGGCAATATGGTGAAACACCCATTCTACAAAAGAGTATAAAAATTAGCCAGGTGTGGTGGCGCATGCCTATAGTCCCAGCTACTTGGCAGGCTGAGCTGGGAGGATCACCTGAGCCTGTGAAGGTCGAGACTGCAGTGAGCTGTGATGGTACCACTGCACTTCAGTCTGGGCAACAGAGTGAGACCCTGTCTTGAAAAAGTAAGTAAATAGATAAGGATGCTTTTAAATTTTATGTAATTAAATATGAAGAAGCAATTCTAAAAAACGGTATTTTCCTCCTTTTTTCCATATGAAATGAGAATTAATTTTATACTACCGCACCAAGCTTAAGGCAATAATTCAAATTGAAGTTCCAGTAAATGATGTTTTCAAAACTCTATAAGTAGTTTAGACCTTTATAAGCCTTTATAAGCAGTTTTTTTTTTTTTTTTAGCACCTCCATGGGCAAGCCTGGGCTTTTCACCTTGGTGGTTTATTCTGAAGGCAAGTTCACAGCTTTGGTTCACTCAAACTGGTGAGCTTCACACAAAGTAAAACAATGTTCCAGGACCTTGGCAGAGTGCCAGTCGTGGATACCTCTCTTACAGAAGGGATTTTTAAAATCACAAAGTGGACTGATCCAGTGCGGATGGCTTACTATAAACTCATTACCATTATGAATAAAACAACTGAAAATGGTCTTCCTGCACTGGGCCAGAGGAATACTTTATTTATGTTAAACAATGGTACATCACTGAGGATTTGTAAATTGAAGATTACAGAAGACAGACTACTAATTCCTCACTGAATAGGCTAGCTAACCCTCTGAGACTCCACCACTTGGTTGTGACCCTGTAACTCTGCCTGGACAAATCCAAGTTTGTGTTATTAAACCCCCATAATATTTCAGCAAAACATCTCTTTCATTTTTTTTTTTTTTGAGACGGAGTCTCGCTCTGTCCCCGGGCTGGAGTGCAGTGGCCGGATCTCAGCTCACTACAAGCTCTGCCTCCCGGGTTTACGCCATTCTCCTGCCTCAGCCTCCGGAGTAGCTGGGATTACAGGCGCCCGCCACCTCGCCCGGCTAGTTTTTTTTGTATTTTTTTTTTAGTAGAGATGGGGTTTCACAGTGTTAGCCAGGATGGTCTCGATCTCCTGACCTCGTGATCCGCCCGTCTCGGCCTCCCAAAGTGCTGGGATTACAGGCTTGAGCCACCGCGCCCGGCTCAAAACATCTCTTTCATTAGGGGATGTAGAAGGCCAGTTGATAGCCCTCCATTGCAGCAGCTATCTCCAAATTTATTTTGGAAAACACAATAGCTGAATGGGCCTCACTTTGTGAGTGGTGGTTCCTGCCCTTCCATCTCGCTGGATAGCATGTCTGCTATCATTTTATTAATAGTTGATATGGTCTGGATCTGTGTCCCCGTTCAAAGCTCCTATTGAATTGTAATCCCCAGTATTGGAGGTGGGGCCTGGTGGGCGGTGATTGGATCATGGGGTGGATTTCTCATGAACGGCTCACCACCATTCTCGTCATGCTGTCTCACGAGAGCTGGCTGTTTAAAAGTGTGTGACACCTCCCCCTACCCCCCTCTTGTTCTTGCTTTGCCCACATGACAAATCTACTCCCCCTTTGCCTTCCTCCATGAGTGTAAGTTTCCTGAGGCCTCCTCAGAAGCCAAGAAGATGTCAACACCATGCTTCCTATACAGCCCGGAGAACTGTGTGACAATTAAACCTTTTTTCTTAACAAATTACCTAGTCTCAGATATTCCTTCATAGCAATGTGAGAACGGCCTAACACAGGAGTGTTAATCAAACTCTGATTTGTGATTTGGTTCTGCCAACCAGATTGTCCTTACTCAGGGAGGGAAGGAAAAAATACCCTCAACACTGCCATGTGCTTCTCAGGCCCTCATTCCTTGCTGTGGTCTTCTCGCCCATAATCTACTCATCTCGCCCTTAGTCCCATCTCAAGTAGCTACAATTTAATTCCACCCAAAGCAATTTAAAACATCCAATATTTCTTCCTGAGAAAGAGGACATAGAATGCTCAGATTGCATCACTTGCTGTGTGCAGACACAAGGACATGGACTGAAAGAAATCACTCCTCTAGAGAGGAAAGGAAGCCCAGCAGCACACTTTTTCCAGGGCATGCTAGAGAAAAGCAAAAGCCTTAGCAATGTTACTGATAAAAACTGCCCTGCAAAAGCAAGCATGGAAGAGGCTGAGGACTATCTGAAAATGGCACTAAAAGCCTACAAGAAAGATTCAGGAAAAATCAATGTGTTTTCCTACTGTCTCTCACCATTCAGTACAATACTTCTGACACCAGAGGTGTGGGAGTGGATTTCCCTACACACCAACCAAGCAATCAATTCTGCAGCAGACCAGCTAGGTGTCCTGTAATTCGATTTAATTCTGACACTATCTATCAGGTAGCATCAGATCCCCACAGGTTGAGGTCTCAGTCCCACAACACTGCCCCCTCCATTTCAGATGCCAGTCACAATCCCCAGGTTGTGACCTGTGCTTCTAACTGACCAGCTATAAATTGGGGTTCCCAGCACCCTTCCTTAGGTTGGATTTATGTGCTAGACCTGTTCATAGAACTCAAGGAAACATTTAACTTGTGTTTACCAGATTTTACAGGATATTACAAAGGATACAGATAAATAGCCAGATGAAGGGATAGATAGGGCGAGGCATGAGGGAAGGGGTATGGAGTTTCCATGCCCTTATCAGGCACACCACCCTCCAGGAAATTCCATATGTTCAGCTATCCAGAAGTTTCCAGAACCCAGTTTTTTTGGGTTTATATGGAGGCTTCATTACATAGGCATGATTGATTACATCACTGGCTATTGGTGATCAACTCAACCTTCAGCTCTCACACCTCCTTGCAATTTGGGAGGTGGGGCTGGAAAGTTCCAATCCTCTAATCACGCCTTAATCTTTCTGGTGACTAGACTCTATCCTGAAGCTACCTGGAGGCCCCAGCCAACAGTCATCTCATTAGCATACAAAAGACATTCTTATCACTCCAGAGATTCCAGGGGTTTTAGGAGCTGTACATGAGGAAATGGAGATGAAAACCAAATATATATTTTACAAAATTGCATGGCCCAAGGCAGAATTCCATATCTGCGTTTAATCCATCAGGAACAAGACAATTTGCAACAATTTGCAAAGAACGGTCTGCAGGCTTTGACCATATAGGAAAAGAAGTTTAGACTAGCCCAGAAAAGACACAATTCCCAGGGGGTCCCATAGCTCCCTGGAGTCACATGGCTATGATTTTCTCTTTACTGAGGATAGGCAAGGTATCTTTCTCTTTTTTTGTTTTCCAAGACAAGGCATAATAGGTGGTTAATAAATGTTTTGAGGAATGGAGTAACAAATACATGAATCCATCTTCTCTCAGCTGTTCAGTTTGTGAGGAATTTTCGAATCCTTAATTAAGAACAGATACATCTATACAGAAGCAAGCTAGAAGTGTAAAACAAGCCTTCAATATCTATTATTTAGAGTTGATGGTATGTATGTATGTGTTTAGGCTAACTCAGTACTAAAGCATTTTTAGTTCTTACAGTGGAGTTCAGTCATTTTCGGAAAATACTTATGTCAAATTCCTTCAGTTTTACATTCTAGACATTACCAAAATTCTGAATCACAAAGTGGGTTAAACTAAGTAAGTGGCATATTGCAACTTTTGTTGTTTTACAAGATCCAATTCTGTCTCAATATGTGGCATTTTATCATAGTACCTGGCCTCAGTGGAACTTTTCAACCCCAAATGCTACTCCTGATTTAATTCTTCAGGGTTTTAAAAAAACTCAGATTGGTCTCTACCTAGACCTGCATCAGACTACTGAAACTGGTGGGGCTTAGGGAAGGAGAATGGGTCCCTCAGTGGTAGACCCATAGATGGTCCTTCTGGCTTCTCCGCTACCCTTAGCCAACATAGGCACTGGGGCAGCAAGACCCCAAATTTCCCAGCAACACATATCCCACTGGCCTGCTCATCCCGCTTCTGCTCCTCCTCCTACTCTTTGTCTCTTCATCTTCCTTCCTTTTCCTTCTTTCCTCTTTTCTCCATTCACAGTCCTTACTCCCTCCTTCTTCCACTGAAGGTCTGTGTTGGTAGCCATGGCAGCATGGCAGGTTCTTTTTTTGGAAGATCCATGGCAACTGGGGCTGGCAGGGCTCATCTAGTAGAAGGGTGGCTGAGGAGGGCCATTCACCCATCACAACTGTTAAAAAAATAAATAAACAAATACCTAACACGTTTTTTGTTTTTGTTTTTTGAGACAGTCTCACTGTCCCCAGGCTGGAGTGCAGTAGTGCTATCTCGGCTCAATATGCAACCTCTGCCTGGATTCAAGTGATTCCCCTGCCTCAGCCTCCCGAGTAGCTGGAAGTATAGGTGCCCACCACCACACCCAGCTAATTTTTGTGTTTTTAGTAGAGACAGGGTTTCACCACGTTGCCCAGGCTGGTCTTAAACTCCTGATCTCATGTGATCTGCCCACCTCAGCCTCCCAAAGTGCTGGGATTACAGGTATGGGCCACCGTGCCTGGTCTGTTTTGTTTTTTAAACCCCATTTTAGGAACTTTGGGCAAATACTCTCCCAAGTCCCTATGTTGTCCCAACCATAACTAGAGTTCCCAGAATTTGTGGTAGAGGAATATCGAATTGAAAAATTGCTCACCAACACTGGAGTTGACATAAGTATTAATAATCACTGCAAAGACAGTAACATTTTCTGCTCCCAAAGTGGAAGGAACAGCAGTCAGTAGGTACTGTTGACAATGCATTTGAGATCTCTCTTTCAGCCATGGTTTCACTCATTGACCTCAGCAGATAGATCAGCTCCTTGGGAATTTGGAAAATGCTGATGCCTGGGCCCTACCCTGAGGAAACCTGATGCAATTGGTTTGCAGTGTGACTTGGCATTACGATTTTCTAAAGCTCCCAAGTGAATTCAATGTACAAGCAAGACTGGAACCTACTGACTTCACAGAGTGAGAACGGAAGCATTGAAAGGAAGTAGGGGAGGGGCCAAGATGGTCCATCAGAAGCAGCTGAGCTCCGGAACGCTCATGGAGCGGAATGAAAGGGGCAAGTGAACACAGCACCTTCAACTGAAATATCCAGGTTCTTGCATTAGGACTGATTACGAAAGCAACTCGACCCACAGAGAATGAAGAGAGGCGGGTGGGGGACGGGGGGCAAAGGTCCACCTGGGAGCGATACAGAGCGAAGGGAAACTATGTTTCTCCCATGGATCTTTGCAAGCAAGGGATCAGGAGATCCCCTCGTGAGCCCATCCCACCAGGGCCTTGGGTCTGTCACACACAACTGTGTGGAGTCTCGGCAGAGCAGCTGCTCAGGCATGCACAGAGACCCAGGAGCTTTGCATACTTCAGCCTGAGATCCCCAGCAAATGTGTCTGCAACTCAAGCAAGGCGGGAGGTCCATACATACCCTTAGGAAGGTAGCAGAATCCGGCGAGGCAAGCAGCCTCATTCTGCAAGCCCCACTTCCAGGACACCTCCAAAGATAAAACCCACTGGCTTGGAATTCCAGCCAACCCCCAGCAACAGGATGCAGCCTGCCTGAGATGAGGCAGAGCCTGGAGGGGGCAGTGGTGGGAAAGGGCGGTCGTCACCTTTCCTGTTAGGTCAACTCAGTCATTCCAGCCTGTGGGCTTTGGGGCGTCCAAATGGTCTGGAGGAGAAAGGGTCCACCCAGAAGAGCAGCACAGTCTCTTTGCCAGATGTGGGCAGACTGCTTCTCTAAGTGAGGCCCCAATCCATTCTTCCTCACTGAGCAGGACCTCCTGGCCAGACCCCCTAGCCACACCCACCCCACCAGCACGTGTTAATAACAGAGCTCTCTGATTGCTCCCTGGGGCTGAGTGCCCAAGGGAGGGGAGGGCTGCCACCTGGGTTGGTTGGACAACTCAGCTATTCCAGCCTACCAGCTTTGGAGAGTCCAAGCTGACGGGGCAGAGGCGGGTCCCTACCGTATCACAGCTGTTTTGTTGAGGCCTGGCCAGACTGCTTAAGTGAGATCCACTCCGCCTCACAGGGTGGGTCCTGCCAGTGGGGTCCTCCAAGCTGGGGCCTCCAGCCACCCCTGCCCATGTTCTCCCTGTGATGGAGTGCCTGAGGGGAGAGGCAGGCTGCCATCTTGGCCTTGGGGCTTCACAGCCAGTCCAGACTGTGGGCCTGTGGAGAGCCCAAATCAACTGGGAGCTGAAGAGATCTCCAACACGGAGAGCTACTCTACCAGAAAGCAGCCAGACAGCTTCTTTAAGCATGTCACTGATCCCATTCCTCCTGATTAGGTGAGACCTCCAAACTAGGGTCTTCAGCCACCTCGTACAGGTGCATTTGGGATGGCAGTAGGTCAGTACCACCCCCAACCCGAGAGGAAGAGCTGGCTGCCATCTTTGATGTTTCATAGCCTTCACTGGTGATACCTTCAGGTATGGGAAAAACTGAGGCAACTAGGATCTTGAGCAGATCCCCAACAAACCAAGCAGCCCTACAGAAGAGTGGACAGACTGTTAAAAGAAAAACAAACAACAACAACACAAACCCAAAACTCCATCCAGAGGTCAGCAACCTCAAAGATCAAAGAAAGAGAAGCCCACAGAGATGAGAATGAATCAATGTAAAAATCCTGAAAACTCAAAAAGCCAGAGTGTCCTTTTTCCTCCAAATGGCAAGAACACCTCTCCAGCATGGGCACAGAACTGGACTGAGGCTGAGATGGCTGAAATGACAGAAGTAAACTTCATAAGATGGGTAATAACAAACTTCGCTAAGCTAAAGGAGCATGTTGTAACCCAATGCAAGGAAGCTAAGAATTAGGATAAAGCAATACAAGAGCTGACAGCCAAAACAGCCAGTTCAGAGAGGAACATAACTCACCTGTTAAAGCTGAAAAACACACTACAAGAACTTCACAATACAATCAAAAGTATTAATAGCAGAATAGACTAAGTGGAGGAAAGAAACTCAGAGCCTGAAGACTATCTTTCTGAAATAAGACAGGCAGACAAGAATAGAAAAAAAAAAAAAAAAAAGAATGAAAAGGGATGAACAAAATCTCCAAGAAATATGGGATCATGTAAACAGACCAAATCTATGACTGATTGGGGTACCTGAAAAAGAATGGAAGAATGGAACCAAATGAAAACATACTTCTGGATATCATCCAAAAGAAATTCCCCAAACTAGCAAGACAGGCACATTCAAATTCAGGAAATGCAGAGAACCCCAATAAGATACTCCATGAGAAGATCATCCCCAAGACACATAATCTTCAGATTCTCCAAGGTCAAAATGAAAGAAAAAATGTCAAAGGCAGCCAGAGAGAAAGGCCAGGTCACCTACAAAGGGAAGTCCATCAGACTAACAGTGGACCTTTCAGCAGAAACTCTATAAGCTCGAAGAGATAGGGAGCCAATATCCAATATTCTTAAAGAAAAACAGTTTCAAACCAGAATTTCATATCAAACCAATCTAAGCTTCACATCAAACCAATCTAAACTTCATAAGCAAAGGAGAAATATGATCATTTTCAGACAAACAAATGCTGAGGGAATTTGTTACTATTAGGTCTACTTTGCAAGTGATCCTGAAGGAAGCACTGAATATGGAAAGGAAAAACCATTAGCAGCCACTACAAATATTTAAAGTACATAGACCAGTGAAGCAACCACATAAACAAGTCTGTAAAACAACCAGCCAACATCATGATGACAGGATCAAATCCACACATAATAATACTAATCTTAAATATAAATGGGGCAAGATCCATTGGTATGCTGTCTTCAAAAGACCCATCTCACATGCAAAGACACATGTAGTTTCAAAATAAAGGCATGGAGAAAAATTCAAGCAAATGGAATACAGAAAAAAGCAGGGTTACAACCCTAGTCTCTGACAAAACAGACTTTAAACCAACAGAGATTTTAAAAAGACAAAGAAGGGCATTACACAATAGTAAAGCGTTCAATTCTACAACAAGGGCTAACTATCCTAAAATTATATACACCCAATACAGGAGCACTCAGATTTACAAAGCAAGTTCTTAAAGACCTACAAGGATACTTAACTCCCACACTAATAATGTTGAGACTTTAACACCCAACTGACAATATTAGCTCCTTAAGACAGAAAATTAACAAAGATATTCAGGACCTGAACTCAGCTTTGGATCAAGTGGACCTGATAGGTATCTACAGAACTCTCCACCCCAAAACAACAGAATATATGTTCTTCTCATCGCCACATGGCACCTATTCTAAAATTGATCACAGAATCAGAAGTAAAACACTCCTCAGCAAGTGCAAAATAACTGAAATCATAACAAACAATATCTCACACTACAGCGCAATCAAATTGGAACTCAAGATTAAGAAACTCACTCAAAAAAACCACACAACTACATGGAAATTGACCAACTTGCTCCTGAATTACTCCTGGGTAAGTAATGAAATTAAGGCATAAATCAAGACATTCTTTGAAACTAATGAGAAAAAAGAGACAATGTATCAGAATCTCTGGGACACAGCTAATGCAGTGTTAAGAGGGAAATTTATAGAACTAAATGCCCACATCAAAGAGCTAGAAAGATCTCAAATTAATAACCTAGCATCACGAGTAAAAGAACTAAGGAAGCAAGAGCAAACAAACCCCAAATCTAGCAGAACACATGACATAACCAAGATCAGAGCAGAATTGAAGGAGATAAAGACATAAAAAACCCTTCAAAAAAAAAAATCAATGAATCCAGGAGCTGATTTTTTGAAAAAATTAGTAAAACAGATAGACTGCTAGCTAGACTGATAAAGAAGAAAAGAGAGAAGATTCAAATAGACACAATCAGAAATAATAAGGGGGATATTACTGCTGACCTCATGGAAATACAAACAACGGTCAGAGAATAATATGAACACCTATATGCAAATAAACTAGAAAATTTAGAAGAAATGGATAAATTCTTGCACACATACACCCTGCCAAGACAGAATCAGAAAAAAATTAAATCCCTGAATAGATTAATAATGAGTTCTGAAATTGAAGCAGGAATAGCCTCCAACCAAAAAAAAAAAAAACCCAGGACCAGATGGATATACTGATGAATTCTACCACAGGTACAAATTGAAAAAGAAGGACTCCTCTCTAACTTATTCTATGAAGGCACAATCATCCTGACACTAAAACTTGACAGACCCCATGTCTACTAAAAAATACAAGAAAACTAGCCGGGCAAGGGGGTGGGCGCCTGTAGTCCCAGCTACTCAGGAGGCTGAGGCAGGAGAATGGCATAAACCCAGGAGGTGGAGTTTGCAGTGAGCCAAGATCCGGCCACTGCACTCCAGCCTGGGCGACAGAACAAGACTCCGTCTCAAAAAAAAAAAAGAAAGAAAACTTCAGGCCAATATCTTTGATGAACATTGATGCAGAAATCCTCAACAAAATACTGGCAAACCAAATTCAGCAGCACATCAAAAAGCCTACCCACCACAAGCACGTGGGCTTCATCCCCGGGATTCAAGGTTGGTTTGACATACGAAAATCAGTAAATGTGATTCATCACACAAACAGATCTAAAGACAAAAAAAAAACACATGATTATCTCAATAGATGCAGAAAAGGCCTTCAATAAAATCAACATCCCCTCATGTTAAAAGCTCTCAATAAACTAGGCACTGAAGGAATATACCTCAAAATAATAAGAACCATATATGAGAAACCCACAGACAATATCACACCAAATGGGCAAAATCTGAAAACATTCCCCTTGAAAACCAGCTGATAGGGTTTGGTTGTGTCCCAATCTAAATCTTGAATTTTAGCTCCCATAATTCTTATGTGTCATGGGGGGGACCCAGTGGGAGGTAAGTGAATCATGGGGGCAGGTCTTTCCCATGCTGTTCTCTGATAGTGAGTAAGTCTCATGAGATCTGACGGTTTCATAAAGGGGAGTTCCCCTGCACATGCCCTCTCTTTCGTATGCTGCCGTATAAGACATGACTTTGCTCCTCCTTTGCCTTCCATCATGATTGTGATGTCCATTAAACCTCTTTTTCTTTATAAATTACCCAGTCTTGGGTATGTCTTCATTAGCAAAGTGAGAACAGACTAATACACTGGCACAAGACAAGGATGCCCTCTCTTCCCACCCCTCTTCAACATGGTGTTAGAAGTTCTGGCCAGGGCAATCAGGCAAGAGAGAGAAATAAAGTGTATTCAAACAGAAAGACAGGAAGTCAAACTATTTTTTTGTTTGCAGGTGACATAATCCTGTATCTAGAAAACCCCGCTGTCTCAGCCCAAAATTTCTTAAGCTGATAAGCAACTTCAGAAAAGTCTCAGAATACACAATCAATGTGCAAAAATCGTTGGCATTTCTATACACCAACAACAGGCAAGCCAAGAGCCAAATCATGAATGAATTGCATTCACAATTGCCACAAAAAGAATAAAGCTAACAGGAGTACAGCTAACAGGAGAAGTGATGGACCTCTTCTGGTAGAACTACAAACCATTACTCAAAGAAATCAGAGGTAACACAAACAAATGGAAAAACATTCAATGCTCATGGATAGGAAGACTCAATATTGTGAAAATGGCCATACTGCCCAAAGCAATTTACAGATTCAATGCTATTCCCATTAAACTACCATTGACATTCTTCACAGAATTAGAAAAAAACTATTTTAAAATTCATATGAAACCAAAACAGAGCCTGAATAGCCAAGAAAATCCTAAGCAAAAAGAACAAAACCAGAAGCCTCACTTCCTGACATCAAACTATATTACAAGTCTACATTAACCAAAACAGCATGGTACTGGTACAAAAACAGACACATAGACCAATGGAACAGAATAGAAATCCCAGAAATATGACTGCACACCTACAACCATCTGATCTTGGACAAATATGACAAGAACAAGCAATAGGGAATGGATTCCCTATTCAATAAATGGTGCTGGGAGAACTGGCTAGCCATATGCAGAAGACTGAAAGTGGATCCCTCCCTTACACTATATACAAAAATCAACTCAAGGTGGATTAGAGACTTAAATATAAAGCCAAAAACTATAAAAACCCTAGAAAGCAACCTAAGCAATACCATTCAGGACATAGGCATGGACAAAGATTTCATGAGGAAGACACCAAAGGTAATTGCAACAAAAGCTGACACATAAGCCTAATTAAACTAAACAGCTTCTGCACAACCAAAGAAATTATCAACAGAGTAAAATAACAACCTACAGGATGGGAGAAAATATTTGCAATCTATCCATCTGACAAAGGTCTAATATCCAGCATCTATAAGGAATTTAAACAAATTACAAGAATAAAAACCGATTAAAGGTGGGCAATAAACATGAACAGACAATTAGCAAAAGAAGGCATACATGCAGCCAACAAACAGGACAAGAAAGCTCAACATCACTGATCATTAGAGAAATGCAAATCAAAATCACAATGATATACCATCTCACACTAATCGTAATGGCTATTATTAAGAAGTCAAAAAACACATGTTGGCAAGGTTGTGAAAAAAAATGAATGCTTCTACACTGTTGGTGCCAGTGTAAATTAGTTCAATCCATTGTGGAAGACAGTGTGGCAATTCCTCAAAGACATAGAGGCAGAAATACCATTAGACCTAGCAATTCCATTATTGGATATATACCCCCCAAAATATAAATCATTCTATTATCAAGATACAGGCATGCACTTGCAGCACTATTCACAATAGCAAAGATATAAAATCAGCCTAAATGTCCATCAGTCATAAACTGGATAAAGAAAATGTGGTAAATATACACTATGGAATACTATGCAGCCATAAAAAAGAAAGAGATCATGTCCTCTTCAGGGACATGGATAGAGCTGGATGCCATTATCCTCAGCAAACTAACACAGGAACAGAAAACTGAATACTATATCTTCTCACTTATAAATGGGAGATGAATGATGGGAACACATGCACGTATGGGAGGGAGCAATGCATCAGGCCTGTTGGAGGGTTGTAGGGGGTAGGAAGAGCAGCAGGAAGAATAGCTAATGGATTCTAGGCTTAATACCTAGGTGATGGGATGATCTGTATAGCAAACCACCATTGGACATATTTACCTATGTAACAAACCTGCACAACCTGCACATGTACCCCTGAACTTAAAATATTTTTTACAAAAATTTTAAGGAAGCAGAGAGAAACAGCTACTGCTGTTTATGGAGCACCATCCTAGTGTTTATACATGTGATCTCATTTCATCCTTACAGCAATCCTATCCAGTGAAATTCTTACTTCTTTATCTCCTTATACCTCCTTTTGTTTTGGTTTGGTGTTTATAGTGGTTCTATTTTTTTCCTCTATCAAAGCTACACAAGAACATATTTAAAAATCACATAATTCTACAAGATGTATTATAAAAATCGGTAGCCCCCATTCTACCTAAGACACTGAGTCCAATTTTCTGACTACACAAAGCATAGTGCAAGAGATACCAAGGGGAACTTCCAGTGAAAGACAGAATTTTGAATGTGAGCACTTAAGGCTCTTCCTTCCAGAAACTTCTCTACCGAATTTTGAAAAAGGCATACATTCACAGGAATAGAGAAGTGCAAGGGCAGTTGAGGGATACCCAATTCTAGAAGCTAGAAAGCAGAAGAATGGCAATTAAATTAAATTAGTTATTCTGAGAAAATTAAATCCTTAACCAGCAGGAGAAAGTCAAGATGTAAGCCAATTTTTACCACAGAAACAATCCCAGAAAATCTTAAAAATAAAAACATCATGTTCTTCTAGAATCAGTGATTAACTGGGACTAAAAACAGCAAGATCTGCTGACAGTTTGCTTTAAACCTAAGTTGTATATCTCTTCCTTCTTTTGGAGAGTGAGTATTAGTCTTTTTCTCACCATAGCAGATTACTAGAGGTTTATTCTTTGGGAAAAGAGACTGGAAAACACTGAACACAAATGACTGCAAGGATATCATACTGAAAAGAGGGGGTTACATGAATTTTTACATGCCAAAGCTGAGGATGCTCAGCCTTTTCCCCCACTTTACATAAAAGTTCACATGATATCCTTTTGATGTTTTCATAATGTCTATAATATCAATAGTTTTGTCCATCTTTCATTCTTAACATAGGCAATTTGTATTTTCTCATTTTCTTGATCAGTCTTGCTAGGGGCTTATCAATTTGTAAAATCTTTTTTAAAAACCAATTCTTAGCTTTGTTGATTTTTTAAATTGTATTTCTACTATTTTATTAATCATTGTTCTTATTACTTTCTGCTTTCCACTTTCTTTGGGTTTAACTTGCTTCTTTTCTAATACATGCATTTGGAATTGTAAATGTTCTCAGCACTGTTTTAGCTACATTCCATGAGTATGATATTGTCATCATCATTCAGTTCGAAAGATTTCTCTTTTCTATTGTTTTCTTCTGTGTCCTGTCCAATCTAGAAGTATATTGGTTAATTTCCAACATTTGGGGATTTTTATGTAAGTGATCTAACTTAGTTCCACTGTGGTCAGAGAACATACTTTTCATGATTTAATTCACTGAGACTTGCATTATGGTGCTGTGTGAAATCTCTGTTGGTAATGTCTTATACATATTTGAAGAGAATGTGCCCTTTGCAGCTGCAAGTCTAGTATTGTATATGTTGATTATGTCAAGTTGATTCATAATGTTCATAATTTCCGTATTCCTGCAGATTTTCCCAGTTGCTGTATCAATTACTGTGAGAAGTGTGTGTCTTAGTCTACTTAGTGTTGCTGTAATGGAATACCTGAGGCTGAGTAATTTATTTTAAAAGGAGATTTATTTGGCT
This sequence comes from Piliocolobus tephrosceles, assembly GCF_002776525.5. Classification (NCBI taxonomy): domain Eukaryota; kingdom Metazoa; phylum Chordata; class Mammalia; order Primates; family Cercopithecidae; genus Piliocolobus; species Piliocolobus tephrosceles. The sequence goes on from NC_045440.1 coordinate 70,351,560, forward strand.
TACAGTTCTGCAGGCTGCACAAGAAGCATGGTGCTGACATCTGCATCCAGTGAGGGCCTCAGACCTCTTCCACTCATTGTGGAAGGTGAAGAGGAGTCAATATGTGCAGAGATCACATGGTAAGCGAGGAAGCAAAGGAGAGATGGGGCAATGCAGGCTCTTTTTTTAACAACCAACTCTAGCAGAAACTAATATAACTCACACATTACTGCAAGGATGGCACCAAGACATTCATGAGGGATTTGCCCCCATGACCCAAACACCTCCTTTTAGGCCTGTCCTCCAACACTGAGGATCAAATGTCAACAAGAGGTTTGCGGGGACAAACATCTAAACTATGGAAATACATAAAAATTTCCCACAATTATTTTAAAGTTCTTGTCTGCTAACTTCAAGGTCTACATCATCTGTTGATCTTCTATTTTTTTCATGATTATTAGGCAAATATTTCCATTTCTTTGCATGTCAAGTAGTTCTATAGCAGACATTGTGTATAGAAGAACTATAGAGACTTCAGATAGCTAATCAACTTAATTCATAATCAAGGATTGAACTAAGTTTGAAATGGGGCAGTCTTAGTAAGGTTTTTTGCCGCACTTTTCTTTCCTTAAGTATGACCCACAGCCTGCTGTCTCCCTTTTCATATCCCTGAAAGGCAAGGAGATTTAGTCTGGCTCTTTGTTCCTGATTTTTGGCCTCAAAATCTGGCAGATTCATTAAGGAGAGACCTACTCTGAGTCTGAGGCAGGCCCACTCCCTCTAGTTTGACTTTGTTTCTTAAGCACCACTAGATTATGGGAAATTTTACTTTAACTTTCAGAAAACTTAGCCTGGTTCCCCAGCCTCCCATGTGCATTCCATGCATTTACAACTCTCTAAGTTTCCAATCTGTCACATGGCCCAACATGGCTGCCAAAAGCAGAAATGCCTTTTATTTCCTTTAGTAGCATTCTTTCAGATGGGCCTAGCCGAGTGCTTAGTGTGAACCCAGAATTAGCAAATGTCCCCAGGAAAGAGAATGCCTAGTCATTTTCAGTTAATTGCAGAAGGACTCTAACTGTGAGGAATCCCAGTTCATCTGGTTACTTCTTCAGCTCTCTGCTGTCTTTAAACTTGTATTTATATTTGCTTGTTTCCTCTAGTTATTGTAGGAGAAACATTGGAATGCAACAAACTAATACATCCTATTCAAAAGCAGAAGCTTAGCATGATCTTTCAGATATACAAATCTGAACACATCATTCTCCTACTTCGATTATCTAATGACTCTCCATTGCCTTCAGATATAATCCAGAATCTTTAAAAGAAATCTCTTATGTTTTGTCTGAAATCTCTTATGAGTGTTGTCTGAAAGTGCTGTATTCTCTCATACTCATGGAGCTTTGTGAGATTGACTATTCTACTGGAATCTTCTTCCTTCATGGTCCCCTCTTTATCCAACTAATTCTTACCTGCTCTTCAGGACCCAGTTAAGCCCCTCCTTCTTCAGGAAGGTCATTTAGAACACTCAACTCTGATTTAGGAGCTCCTGCCTAAATTCCCTTGTCAAACTGCATTTAAGTTATCCGTTTGCTGCTCTGAATTATCTTCTAAACTGATCTCTGATGATTAAGAACATGTCATATTCATCATCAGAGGAGTATCTGAGGGTAGAGTTTAACAGTATTTGCTCTGGACCTAAACTGACTAATTTCAAGTGTTAACTCTACCACTTCTTAGTTGTCTCATATTGACTGAAGTTTTGAGTTCCAGATTTTTCATCTTAAATGGAGATAGCAAAAGCACTTACATAGGGTTCGACAAAGACAGAGTGAGCTCTGAAAAATAGAGTGCCCTGCACAATAACAGTATTATAGAAAAATACTTATAACAAATAAATATAATGGGTGGGAGCTGGAAAGAAAAGACAAAGTCATGCATTACTTACCTCTGCCCTCCTCTCACATTTAAATAAACACAAGTCAATGGAAAAGTCCATGAAGCGAGGGTAGGGGTTTCTTATAGTATTAAGCCAATTCCAACCAGGGTTCACCCTCACTATTCCACCATGACTTGCCTCTGCATTGGTGAATCCAATGGTCAGTGCTCAATATTTACCTCACTTGGCCTATCAGCAACACTTGGTTCAAACGAACATTCCTTTTTTTTTTCTCTCTCTCTCTACTTGGCTTCAAGGATGCCATATATTCTTGACTTCCTTCGTAGGTCACTATGTTCACCTTCTTTGTCTCCTTTGCAGGGTTCTCCCCTTTTCCCTGACCTCTTAATTTTGTAGTACCCAGGACTCAGTTCTTAATCACCTTCATGGTCTTTATACTCATTCCCATAAAGATCTCATTTGATTTCTTAGCTTTAAAGACTCTAGAAATTACTTCTGCAGCCCAGACCTCTCCTGAACACCAGGCTTCTATGTCAAATTTCCTACTTGCGATTTCCATCCTGGATCTCAAATACACATCTCTAACTCACCACGTCCAAAACTGAACTCCTGATGTTTCTCCAAACCTTCACCCACAGCTTTCCCCATTTCAGTTGATGACATATCTATCCCTCCAGTAGCTCTGACCAAACTCCCTGAAGTTTGTCTTGGTTCTTCTCTTTTTCTCACATCCTATAACAAATCTGTTAGCATGTCCTGTTGGCTTTGTCTGCTCTACAGGTAGCTAGAAGAAAGTTATCTTTTTAAAATGATTTTCCAGAGGACATGCAAAACAACTTCTCATTGAGTGGGACTTAGTCACATGTCCATGTTTAGCTCCAAGGGAGGCTAAGAAATGTGGGCCACATGGTTTCCTGAAAACAAGTAAGGTTTCTTTCACTTTGAAATAGAACAGATTATTGGAGTCAAGCCCATCACAGATTCTTAAGGACCATAAGCCACTGTAGATTGGTGTATAGACTGATATTTCCTAGAAAACTAGCATTTAAATCAGTTTTCTGAAAACCAGATGTAAACCTGTCTTAATAGTATTGCATAGCCAAGACAATATAGGAAGTTTATTTCCCTACCTGGGCCAGCGAAACTTCCCACGTGTTTCAATCAGGGATCTGTTTCAGAGAACAGAATCTATTCTAGCTAGTTTATTAAATCTTGACTGAAAGATTAATCGATGGTTATCAAATGGCTTAGAGAATTATTGAAAAGGCCAAAGAGACATAGGACCAGATAGACAGACATCCCTAGGAATTGTGCTGCAAAGAAAAAGAGGCTGTCCTCTACAATCAAGAAGCCACCCACAAGACTGGGAAACTCTAGAACCACACCACCACTGCCACAATCAGGAAGCTGTCAGTCAGTGCCACAACAATGTCGCCTAAGAGAAAAGAGCAGAAACTATGGAAATTGAGGTTTTCCCTTGCTTCCAACTTTAAAAGAGCATCTGAGCATCTGATTGACAAACCTAAATGATATCCAGGGTCCTAGCAGAAGAGGGCCTGGAAGGAACTTGGAGTACATAAAATGAGAACTCCTGTGTAAACGACATGATTTGCAAATCTATAGCTATTACAAAAGCATCTTGTTTATTTGTGTTCAGAAGCTAGAAGAATGTAGCATGGATAACTGAAGTCTATAGGTAACGGAGGGAAATTATTTTCACCAGCATTTGCAATCTCCTCCACTCTCTGACCGTTTTAGTGGAAACGGTGATAAGTGACAAAATGTTTTGAGTTTAATTTTGACTTCTGCATGACTCTTCCCACAGTAGTAAAAGCTGGAAGGAAGACAGCTGTCAGGAAGAAAAACAAAATGCTTAGATCACTAATTCATCGGATAATCAGCCACAGAAAAACTGAGCATTGGCTGATGTTTCCACACTGTGATGTTTACACCAATGATACAACATTTAAGAATACAGACAAAAAGATGTGCAAACAATTAAAAATGTTGAGGCTTTTGAGCAGAAAAGTTCAAAAGAGAATTTTAAATAGACATTTTAAAGCACAGAGAAAAAAGTGAGGGCCAAAGGGCCATGAGGGGATATTTTAATCCGATTCACAGTATTTTCTTTCAAACATTTGCAATGGACCTAATTTGAGTTCCAGCCAAAGAGCCTCAGCCAAGTGGGATCTAGCCTATCTTTGCTTTTTAGTGAGCCTCCGCTGGTCATTTTGACCAGCCAGAAATAAGGCTGGTTGTACAGAGAGAACCGGGCCAAGGGAAAGGCTTTCTGAGGACTGAAGCCAAGTAGAGTTATAGGAAGAATAGAAAAGGCAGCTGCAAGTACTCTGAAGACCAGGAAGAGAACATTTCAGATTTCAATAGGAAAGACCAGTAGTCCTGGGTAGGGGGTGAGAAAATAAGGCAGGTGGTAGGCCTCCTGCCACTCAAACCCCCAGGGCTCTTTCATTATAACAGGCTGGAGCTCTCTTCCTGCTCCCATTGACCTCCTGGGATTCAGCCACTTTCTTTCACCTTTCAGTCTCCCCTCCCCCTAGACTGGCACATAGCTGACACTCAAATATTTGTTGAATTAATTAATTAAGGAGTGAACGAAGAGAACAGTCTCTCCAGCCTCACATTTCTTTGCAGTCTTCAAAATTGAACACACTAAGAGATCAGTGCCTCTTACCCTTATAACAAATGTAAGAAAAGGACAAGGTTCTAGGCTCTTAATAAGTTGGCCCCATCATTGACCCTATTCTCTAGTTTCTGAAACTTCATGTGTTAGCTGATACCCAGGAACCCTGTCAGCCAGAGGCCCATGTCAATTGATTGTGGCTTTTAGGCTAAGCTGCTTAGACTCATGTCCAGCCTGAAGCATAGCAGGACTGGTATCAATGTTAAGGCTGGCAGTGAGAACCTAGATGATGAAAGCACTTTTATTCTTCACTCCAAAGAGTCTTCCCTATACTTCAGACCTTCCCCAACCAGCTTTAGAGACTCTTATCTCACCCACCCCTGCATCCCCCAAAAAATCCCCAGCCGGAGCTACTATCTTTGTGGCAGATTATTTTCTAACAATGGCTGCAACAATACTTCCCATCCTACATGCTCTTCTTTTGTTTTTATTTTTCTGTTTAGAGACAGGGTCTTGCTATGCTGCCCAGGCTGGAGTACAGTGTCTACTCACAGGCAAGATCATAGGGTACTGCAGGCAGGAACTCCTGGGCTCAAGTGATCTTCCTGCCTCAGCCTCTGGAGTAGCTGGGACTCCAAGCATGAACCAGTGTGCCTGGTTTCTACATACTCTTCTTACAAAGTGATTCTGACATTTTGCTCCAGTGTGGTCTGTTTCCTCCCCTTGAATTTGTGATGATGGTGAAAGTAATGCCATATGACTTCAGGAGCTAGCTCAAAAAAGGTGACGCAACTTCTGCTTGGGTCTCTTGGGTTGTCTACTCTGGGAAACCATGCTGTGAGGCAGCCCAAGGTAGAAACCACATGGAGAAGATGCCAAGTGGAATATTCCAGTGGACAGCCCCCGGTGAGGTTTCAGCCAACAGCCATTTCCAGGCCTGTAGGTAAAACAACTTCAGATGATTCCAGGCTTTGACAAGCCAGCCCCTCTATAGCCTATTCAAATTCCCAATCTTCATAATCCATGAATGTTAATAAAATGACCATTTAATGCCACTAAATTGGAGATGGTGGTGGTTATAATGTAACAATAGTTACAACAACCATTCATCTTTTTTTAAAAAAAATTACTGAATTCCAAATATTTGTTAGACAAACTAGCTTTCTCAACCCCTACCCAGGACTTCTGGTCTTTCCTATTAAAACCTGAAATGTTCTCTTCCTGGTCTTCAGAGTACTTGCAGCTGCCTCTTCTACTCTTCCTATAACTCTACTTGGCTTCAGTCCTCAGAAAGCCTTTCCCTTGGCCCGGTTCTCTCTGTACAACATGTTGTTTGTCTGCAGCACAATAGCTATGTGGTTGCTAAGGCTGGGTCCACCCTTCAGTGATGCTGGGATTCTTCACCTATTATTCTCAGTTAATGTCTAGGCCAAGGCTTCCTAGTTGCCATTTGGTCCAGATGGTAAAACTCTCTTTCCAGGAGTGTATTTGTCCAGCATGTCGCCTCCTCTGCAGCTCCTGTCTCACTGCCCTTCTTTGGCCACCCTTGGGGGATAGTTACAACTACATTAGAGGGGTATTTTGAGGGCTCATAGAACACATATCATCTATAACATTGGCCAGCACAGTGTAAGTACTCAATCCATAAAAATTTTCCTTGATACATCCTCTCTATCAAAGAGGCTTAAGTCCCCACAGGATATTTTGGTAGATCCTTATTTCCAGTCTGAGAAATATTCGATGTTCAAAGTCCGTTTTTGCAGCAAAATTATTGTCATGCTCTGTCACTAGTATTCAACCTGGATTATTTTTAACCTGGAGGGTCTTCAGACATATTTTCCAGGAACCTACAAGTCTACCAATATTTTCAAATAGTGCATTTTCAGCACTATGATGATTTTATAAGTAAAACTCTTTTGCAGTATTAATGCAAATTCTTAGAAATATTCATACATTTAGTTTAAATTTATTCAGATGGTATTTCTTGAATAAAGGTCAAGAAGTTCACAGGCATCTTGGCTGGGCGCGGTGGCTCACGCCTGTAATCCCAGCACTTTGGGAGGCCGAGGCGGGCGGATCACAAAGTCAGGAGATGGAGACGATCCTGGCTAACACAGTGAAACCTTGTCTCTACTAAAAATACAAAAAAAAAAAAAAATAGCCGGGCCTGGTGGTGGGTGCCTATAGTCCCAGCTACTCCGGAGGCTGAGGCAGGAGAATGGTGTGAACCTGGGAGGCAGAGCTTGCAGTGAGCCAAGATCACACCACTACACTCCAACCTGGGCAACAGAGCCAGACTCCATCTCAAAAAAACAAAAAAGAATTTCACTGGCATCTCCCAAGGGTCTGACAAAATTGTTATTGTTGGATTTTTTTTTTAAATGGACCAAACACTATTTACATTTAATTTTAAAACAGTATTTTCAACTCTGTGAGTCACTAACCCTAGAAGGGCCAAGTCAGGAATATTATTGAATATAGAGGTTCATTGGGCTTTTAGATTGAATAAACAGTATATTTCAAACTGCTTTTTTGTTATTGCTGAAATGTACATAGATGCTATTGTAATTGTCAATTTATTTAAAATCATACTGAATTCATTCATAGTAGTTTCAACAAGATTTATTTTCTCAATGACTATTGAAAGTATGATCATTATGATATGAGAATACAGAAAATATTTTCAATGTTAAAAACATCTTTCTGCTTTAAAAAGTTCAAATGTCATTTTTTCATTAATTCCTGTCTTCTGGTTTGAAGATAATATATTTAGATGACCACCCTAAGGAACTAAGGGAGATTTCCAAATTACATCTAAGGCAAAGATTGCTTCACTATGCATAAAATTTGTAATTTTAACCAAGGGAAACAGCAGGTATTTTAGAACACAGAATCACATTATAATATAGCAATCAAACTTTGTGTGTGTGTGTGTGTGTGTGTGTGTGTGAGCGCGCACACGTGCGTGTTATATAGAGTGTGAAGGCTGTGTTTTTCACTGATCTCAGATATAACAATATATAAACGATAGTGAAATGACTGGAACACCTTAATCAGTCTGTGACCAACACCACAATCCTGGTTTAATCAAGATATTCTTCATAGAAAATACACATTTTGAAAAACAGAACAAAGTATAACTGTTAAAACAAATCTTAGTTTCAGATAGTTTCTGTTTTCCCACACTTACAGGACAAATAATAATTTAGCTAATTTTTTCTAAGGTATTTCTGGCTTATTTATTAAACAGAAGGATTCCTATTTCAAGAAAATCTATAAATGCCCACCTTTCTTTTTCAAAAGCCTGAGTGACCTCTAATATGATTTCAATTTCACAGGGGGTGGAGGGAGGAGTGGGCGATGGGAATCACATAAAAGTTATTGGTTCACTGCCAGCATAATGAAAAACATGTGTATGGGGAAATTTACAGCCATAAATCTCTCAGTGGACATACCTTCTAATTAAAACCTCATAACAATCTTTTCCAAATAATGAACGTGATTCTGAGATCTAGTTTAATTTCATCATTTCAGAAGTGGCCATAAGGAATGTGTGTCTGGTAATGCATTACTACAGTACTGTCACTGGATAGCAGAAGAGAACACCATAGCTACTATGTGTTTCAAAAAATGCAGGGACAGGAGGCTGTTAACCTTAAAAAATAGTATTTACTGTACAGAATTAATATCCAGTAGGCATCAGGTATCCTATTTAGTTAGGAAGTCGCTCCAGGAAGTAAGCATGTATAACCTAGACAGAATCCATATTATGTTGAATTTAAAAATATCTGAGCTATACCTAGGAAACAGCTCATAGTATATGCTGTTTTGTCAGTGCAGGGAATGGAATGTGTGTGTTTATGAAACCACAGTCCCATTCTTTGGATCCTAAAGTCTTACACAGCCCACTTTGCCTCTTGGGCAACTCCTTTGGGCCAACCCAAATAGTGTTAAGAAATTCCAGGAAGGAGGACAAGTGTTTTCCCAGCGGAAGACAGATTGCATAGAAGGGCAGACAAAAAAGGGTCAATGATTCCAGCTTAAGTCAAAAGTTTAAAAACGTTGTGTGAAAAATGAAGAAAACATTTCCTTTCAGTTAGAAGCATACAGAGAAAACAATAATTTGGCTCTTAAAATAGTATGTTAACTGCCTTCTTTACTAAGAATTGTTTCTTCTCTCGGCTGGACAATATTGATAATGGTAATAAACATGTTTAATCTATTAGTTCAAATGAAGCACTTATTCTGCCCTAAGAAGCCCTCTTTGAACTCTTCTCCTTTCTTCTGAAAGTTATGCCTAATCAAAAAGCACAAATCATTGTTAAAATACAGTAAATCAAATGGGTGTATTACTTGCCCTTAACAGAAAGTTAATTCACCAACTATGAATATACTCTAATGGTAGTTGATAGAAATTACAAATGGGACTTTTATTGAAGCAAAATAACATTTAACCATAGGTAATACAAGCGATAAACTTCCAGCACCAGCTCAACTAGAAAACATATGCAACTGCCTCGGTGCCAACTCAAATAGAGTTTTATTGAATGCACCTGATTTTAAGCTCCTTTTTGGTATTCCTTTTTAATAGTTTAATAAAAAAGCAGTTATAGCCTAGCCAGTTTATGCATATGTGTTTAAAAGTCAGAAAACTACATCAGACAAACTTATTAGTTTATAGAAACTCACCAGAAGCAGCAAAACATGAATTTAACATGAACCAACAATAACAACAACAAAACTATTTTCAAATTAACCTGGCCCTTTGTTGTAAATTACTTTCACAATCTGCTTAGAACATCTGAGGCCGAGCCTATCAAAGGTTTCTCAAGACCCCTTAATTCAGGCCTGGCCTTTATGTTCAAGAGCTCAAGCTGCTGGCTGCAACAAGGACTCTGGGATTACGGCTGAAGGAGGGTACCTAGGAGGGATCATTCTTCACAAACATCTGCAGCCATTGACGTGGCGACCTGCTTGGAGGGCCGGGAAGCTGGCCATTATGGCCTGGCCTCTGTGTCCTCTCTCAGCTGCAACTGCACTGAAGTGCCAGGTGCAGAAGCCTCGCTCAAGAGGAGGCTGGAGAGGAGGGTAATGGTCACGGCGATTACGAACTGATAATTATTCCCTCCCTATTTCCTCCTTTCAACCAACTAGTTGCTCCACTGATTATTTTCTCTTTATTGCTGAAAATGGTATCCTATGGCTCGAGGCTGATTATTATCTTTCTTTCTACCAAGACCTTTATTTCAAAATTATGTAGCATGTACAGTAGTTTGTTAGCTTGTACCTATTCACCACAAATCTGATGAAATCACCCTATTGAATATTTCACAGCAGAATGATGGAGAGTCAATGCAAAATACTAACTATACTCTCAATACTCCTGTTTTCTTTTAACAATAATTCCATATGTGGTCCACCTGGTTTTTTTTTAGTCTTTTTGTATTGGTTGAGCAAGTTCTCAATTTATCTTTGTAGAGCTTTCCTTATGTTCACTGACAGACTTAAGAAGTTGTATTTTATTTCCATGCACCTACTAAAAGCTGGCCACTGTGCTTGCATTCACAAATGTGGCACAATTTTATATAATACAATAAAATAAGCATTTTTATAGTAGTGCTCTATATGGCCAAATGCTAATTAAAAGCCTGATGGAGTTTTTATTTTCCCCATCAGAGATACGAAGGCCAAAGTGTTTCAGTACAACAATGGTTTTTGTTGCTCTGCAGCAGTTATTAAAGACTGAACAGCAGAGTTCCAAATGAATATTATGCCAATAACAGGGGCTTCACAGACAGGCTAGCCTAAGTCACAATTCACCAAAAATAAGTGATACAGAAGAAATCAACTTGAAATTTGATGTTTTAAGAATTAAATAGTTAAAACAAGTATACGATAAGCACAACACTTTCCTACAAGCAAGTCCAAATCCTTTCACACAGAATCTCAAAACTTACCCATGTGCCAGGTTTTCTTTAGTGTAGGAAAATTCCAGGTCTTATAGAAGATTACAACCAATATCAGTAACATCTTAAAAAGAGATTTAACATTTCTGGAAATTTTAAAGCCATGGGGAAAAAAGATGTTTTCCATCTTTTTGTACTTTTCCTCAAAGGATTAAAAAAAGAGAAAGTAAGAAACCTAGTGGAAATAATAAAATCATGCAAATAGTTAAGCATGTTTTCTGAATCTAGGATAACTTCACTACCTTTTGCATATTAACTATATTATATAGAAATTGGTTTTCTCAAAAAATTATTATATTTACATTAAATTTAAAAATAAACCTTATCAAGCTTGCAAAAGATACCAGCTGATTTTTTTTTTGAATAAATAGAAATTCATGCTATTAAAAGTTATGGAATCTAACCCCTTTTTTGTTTTCAACTTTTTCTAAACTATGAGAAGCCAGTCAAGATAGCAAAGGAGAAGAATCAGTATTTTAAGATGTATCTATGGTGTCACATGGATACAGAAAGCACTTCTTTCTCTTTAGAAATAGATTTGAGGGGAAAAATAAGGGAAAGACACAAAATTCATTGACCATTACTTTTGCTATATAAAATATTACCCTCCTTTGGAATTGTATATTCCTTATAACATTATTTTGAAATATCTTTCTTTCTCTCTTGCAATGTGGGAATGTTTCCCTATGTTAGAAGTTAGTCTCACTGTTTCACTGAGGGAAATAAATCAAAGAAACAGAAATTTGTGGCCACCTTGAAATGAACACAAACACTAAGTGACAAATATCAGATACAGACTGAGCACTGGTGGCCCCTCAGAGTTAACTGACCCCAGCTCTCCAATTCCTAGTCCCTCTCTCAGCTAAGACTGTTTTTTGTGAATTGTCCATATAACAGCAGATTGTTAGGGATTCTGCTAGGATTTATATGAAAGTTGTAAAAAATCTATTATTGAATCAAATGCCCGTATTGTAAGTATTGTATTCATATATTGTATCAACTATGATTCAGATATTTAGGTGTTTTCACATACCTATAAATCTATGGTTGAGAGTGATTTTAAAATTTGCTGAAGGCATTTTTTTCCTTTTTCAAATTAAAAACATGGTAAACTTGGCAAATACCACGTAAGTCACCAGGACAAAAAGTAGCAAGTTTCCATCTCTTTTAATATTTGTTCTTCTTCTGTCCTGGTCATTTTCAGCAAATAAGGCAATATGTTTTTTAAATTCTAATTTCTACAAGAATATATGCTTGTCATATTTCTGGCTATAGATGGAAGATCAATTGTTCTATAAATACACTAACTTCTTGCAGCTTCCTTTTACAGTGCAATATGGGTGTCACCTGTAGACAGAAATGCATAAGCTCTGGCCACCTAAACCTCTGCTCAATCGCTGCATTCATTGCATATACTAGTTAATGATATAAAATTATAGATTATTTCATGAAAGCAGCTTCCTAATGCATGCCTTTTAGACATCTTTCTTCTTTTTCTCTCTTCACTCCCTTATATTAAACTCTCAAACTGGAGATAATAGCATTGAAGCTATTCACTTTGTCAAGAGTCATTTAAAACAGCACATTCACCCGAGTACACCCAAGTTCCTGGCATGAAATTCCGTAACTGGACAGACTGCCACACAACATGCCAACTCAATCTTACACTCTTAACATCCTCTACTTAAACTGAATAAATTTGGCTTGCTCTGCTACCCACAACTCCACTTCCTCATAACTGGACAATCACCCTTAATATCTTTCTGAAAGTAGTTATATGCCATCCACGACATTGTGAGGCATGCTTTTTTGCTTGTTGCTATCATCTGGGGAATGAGGGAGGTGGGGGAATGCTAAACTCTTTAAAGTATGAAAAAACTTCAGAGGGGAAATCTATTTTCACTTTGTTACGGATGTGTTCACTGGTTAAGAATGCCTATAATATGGAAATAATTCAATTTTTGATAAAATTCCAGGCATATACTAAAGATATTCAGTTGTAGGAGTCATGCACAGTTCAAAAACAAATACCATGTGGTCAAGTTAGATCGTCTTTAAAGATACAATGTCAAGTGGTAACTCCTCTGTATAACCTCTCTTTACTACTTCTCTGTATGTGACTTGCAATTTTCTTAGTCATATGATGTTACAATATATTTTCTCTCTAAATTTTTAAACCCAAATGTGTAATTAAACTGTACTACCTTTTCTCTCCACCCTAGAAGCATTCATACAATATCTCACTTATAAAAAACTGAATATTGGCTGGGTATGGTGGCTCACACCTGTAATCCCAGCACTTTGGGAGGCCGAGGCAGGTGGATCACCTTAGGTCAGGAGTTCGAGACCAGCCTAGCCAACATGGTGAAACCCTGTCTCTACTAAAAATACAAAAATTAGTTAGGCATGGTGGCGCATGCCTATGATCTCAGCTACTCAGCAGGCTGAGGCAGGAGAATTGCTTGAACCCAGGAGGTGGAGGTTGCAGTGAGCCAAGATTGCACCACTGCACTCCAGCTTAGGAGACAAAGTGAGGTCTCGTCTCAGGAAAATAAAATAAAATAAACCGATTATTTTGCTTAGTTTTTATGGTAACTTGATGTCTTTAGCTTTTACATTTTCTCTAGAAATTCAATGAGTTCTTCAGATTCCCAAGATTTTAATTTTCCTCAAATATATGCATTAGTAATGCACTTGTTTTATAAAATATTGAATTTTAATCTGTATTTTTTGGTGATGAAAATTAGAAACAAAACCTGCGACTCTGGTATTGCCAACACTTGCACCACTTCCTGGCCAGCATTTCACTTCAGGAGCTCTCTTTCTCCAACTCCAACTGGTGGGTCCAAGAGAGTGGCCATGATTGTATACATCTACCCAGGCCCCTCAAACACAAGATTACAGTTGATTGGTCCAGAAGTAGGTACCTGACCCAAAAATGGCCAATCGGATTCCTTCCAACGTCTTTTGACCTGAATCCAAAGTAGAAAATTGGGCTGTCTCTAGTGGTAGAAGATACACAATAAGAAACTCCCTGATTTTTAAAGAGCACATTCCCTGCCCCAGAAAGGAACCTCAACAGTCATTAGAGAGTATAAAGTTACTACAAACATAACATGGTGAGAAAAAGAATGAAAGACACCCCCAGCATCCATGTCCCTAGTTCCAGTTGCTCTGAAGATGCAGTCATATCTTTACCCTTCCTGTGGCTTAGGTCTTCAACCCTTCCTTCCGATAAATTCTCCTTCTTCTCTAAGCTACTTCAAGATGGCTTTCTGTCACTTTCAACTAAAAGAAACATAATTAATGCTAATTCCTAATAATATAGGTTTTAAAAAACCTGAAGGCTGCGATTAAAATGGAAACTGAAACTCCTTGACATGATGGTTCATTTTCATTTAGTCTTCATCACAATAATATAGAAAAAAGCTCTGAGCAAATTCCAGAATCCCCAAGAATTTTAGCCCATTTTACCCTCTCCTACAAATTCCTGTATTACATGTAGTGAGGATCGAGAAATCAGCAATTATGTAGAATTTTCTATTTTCCAGCAACAGGAAGAATAAGCGGAGAATAAAATATATCCCATTTAATCATACGTTTACCTTGTATGACTTACTTAGTGAGGAGATATTGCTTTAATAATTTGGGTAAGGTTGCTTGAGTGGTAAAATTAAATTTAAATCAATATTTAAATATAGGACTTATTTCAAAGTCTAGTGTTATACCACCAACCATGCATTATCCCTTTCTATCAAGCATACTTTTTTCTCATTCCCCTCTATCCCAATATTTAATTTTGACAAATTTCCAACCTAAAGAAAATTAAACAAATAGGAAAATAAAAATTCCAGATACCCTTCATCTAGATTTACCAATTGTTACCACTATGATACACTTGTCCTCTCTCATGTTCAACAGATAGTAAGGGAAATGCTAAGCCATTGGAAAGTTTCAGATATCTTGTAACTTTATCCCTAAAAACTGAAGAATCTCTGAATCTGCCTCTGTTTTGCCATTCCTAGCATTAACAATTTTAAACGGTCCAGGAGAGTTGTCTTGTAAAGTGTTCTACAGTCTACATTTGTCTGGTCATTTCCTTTGATTCAGATTAAGCATTTTGGGCAAGAATACAAGATTGGTGATACTCTGTGTGTCTCCCTACATCACAGCAGGAGGCGCATAAGTCAACTTATCCCATAGTGGTGCTACTAAATTTGATCAATTGGTTAATGTCGTTTCTGTCAGCTCTACCCTTTAAAGGTACATTTATGTCTCTATAATTAATAAATGGCTTTAGTATCAATATTGCTAGTACTTACTTCAATCAATTAATATATTGGTGGTTGCAAAACAGTAATTTTCTAATTCTAGTTCATGTTTTGCCAGCTAGAATTTTTCTGAAGAGGTTTTTGTCCCTGACACCCTCATCTTTTTTAAATTTAAGTATCATAGTAGATTCATGGATTGATTTTAATAGAATCTTATGATCTCTTACCACTATTATTCATTTTGATGCTTGAATTGTTCCATATTTGCTCGATGCAAGTACTCATTAAGCCAGTTCCTTTTTGGCACGTTCCCATTAGTCTTTGAGCACTTTGTTTTTAGCACAAAATGTTCTAGGCTCACCTTACACTTTCCTATTCCAGACCTGGAATTAGCCATTTTTCCTTGGAGTCCTGGTTTCTTTTAATGGAGAATGGTACTAGAAACCAAGATAAAAGTGCTAGGTGTGTTAATTGCTTCTGGGGTGTCATTGTTTTAGGCTCACTCAATGAACCAAATTGTGAAATGAATATTTAAAAGTGAGTTGGTACTTAAACCTCGTACAAGTCCTACACCACAGGATTTTTATTCTTTCCATTGCACATTTATATAGCCTCCAGGAACCCTGGTTTCCAATGATATCAATGCTATTTATTCATTTGCCCCATTCTAAATATGAAATCAGTTAATTTCAATGCCAACAACAAGCCTGCTAAGTAAAGTGTGAGATTCCTTTGCACTTCTTCTTCTCTTAGAATATGTACCACTAAAAGTAATATGTCAGGGTACAGTGTATCCTGGGTGGTCATGTTATCATTTTGAGATACAGTTGAGTTCATGTGTTCATCACAGTCCTTTCACAACATGACTTCCTCCTTCTTAAATTCTGAGTTTTTGTCTATCTTTACTTTGGCCAAATTATGTTTCTAAGTAACTTTTTCAGGCTGATAGACATTTTTTGATACCTTGCCATATCTCTGAATTGTTTCTCCTGTCTTATATTATACATGAGTGAAAATTTGAATCCCTTGTTTATTTACTAAGTTTATTCCAAACATTTTCTAAATTTGATGCTATTGCTAAATGGAATTTCATTTCATTGCTTTTCTGCTTATAATGTTAGATGTTAGTGTATTTATTCTGAAAAAGGCACATTATTAAATCAATTTATGATTTAAATAGTTTTTAATTGATTTTTTAACTTTCCTGAGAGATAATTCTATCATCTGAAAATACAGAAGCTCCCCTTTAAGAATAGGTTCACTTTCAAAAAGTTGTTCACTATCTCAAATATTATTAGTCCAAACTGACAACATGTAAGTAATTGCTATGATATGAGCATCCAGTGGTAGAGAGAAGAGATGATGTATTTTTGCTCAGGTAATTAAAATAAGTTAACATTTATAGTATTAGGTTTAAATGTGTGTCATGCCTGCAGAAACAAATCAAATGCAAATGCTAGCAATAAATCTTGAAAGGAATGCAAGATACAATTAGATTAAGTTAATTATTTGGGGGCAAATGCCATTCTCTTAATAAATTAAACACATATTATTTTTAATAAATTAAACACTGATAAACTACTAAGTTTAGGAAGAAGTATAACAAAGTAAGAGTAAGCTAAGTAACTTTCCAAAAATTTGGGTACATTCTTAACTTGGGTTATTAAAGAAATATAATTTGAAGATTCTTTAGCTTCCATATCATTGCCAAATCCCAATGTAATGTGTGTTTCCCATATTGTTTGGGAATGTTCAGCTCTGGTTTAGAAAGCTAGCAAAACAAGTGGGAAAATAAATGGGTTAAGAATAGACAGTTATGGAGCAAACAGCTTATGAGACATGAGTGAAACTCATAAGATGTATTAATTGTAGATAATAAGTAAGTGAGCAGCTTGAAAAACATAGGCAGAATACCCAAGATTTACTAAATATATAGTAAGTTAGTAGCCACTAACACATGTTAAAGATAGATAAAACAAATGGACTATATGATGGGACAAACAAAAATGATACTTACAGAAAGAGATGAAAAGACCAAGTAATAAATTATAAATAATGTTGCCTCTAGCCTGATGGCTATGTCATCTCCAAATTGGTCACCCACTGATAACACCTATCATGGTCTCATTCTGTCCCTACTTGTGCTTTGCTCAAGAAATTAAAAAAGAAACAAAAACCCAGGGTTGATCAGCAGGCCAATTGGCAAGTCACTACAGGGGCTAGGCATATTTATCTGCATCTCTTGAATACAGCAAGGGAGTGTGTTGACACCAGATAACTTCCACCTGTTGGACCTCTTCATAATCACACCATCAGCTGGGAGGACACATGAGTCAAAAAGAAAGGATCCCCAGGTGCGGTGGCTCACACCTGTAATCCTGACACTTTGTGAGGCTGAGACAGGTGGGTCATCTGAGGTCAGGAGTTCAAGACCAGCCTGGCCAACAGAGTGGAACCCCATCTCTACTAAAACTACAAAAATTAGCCAGGTGTGGTGCTGCGCTCCTGTAATCCCAGCTACACAAGTGGCTGGGGCAGGAGAATTGCTTGAACCCGGGAGTCGGAGGTAACAGCAGGCCAAGATCATACCAGTGCACTTCAGCCTGGGCAACAGAGCAAGACCCCATCTCAAAAAAAAGAAAGGATCAAAGGTCAGGCAGTGTTGTCATTTCACTCTGCCTACATCCTATCCTAAGTGAGTTAACCTCTCCCATCTCATCCCGTGGCCTCTCTCTATGTATTTTTAAATGATTTAATAAACCATGTGATTTGAACACTTTAATTTGGTCTGTCAGTGACTCTGGTCCATGACTGTTGGGAGAGTTTGCCCAGTTAATATATTTGGGGAGTAGTGTTGCACAAAGGTAATTTCCCATGTGACAGTAAAATTAAGAAAAAATATATTAATCAGTATATAAAAAGGCAAAGTCTCAATTATGTTCTATAAAAAAACTAATCATTCAATTTACAAGTTAAACAAATTACATTGAAAATAACAGTAAATGATTGAGCAAAAATAAGTCAAGCAAACATCAACCAAAGAAAGCATGTTTGTAATATGGATTGATAAACTTAAGTACCAGCAAATTAACGTCAAGAGTTCAGCCATTCTTAAATAGAAAGCCCATAAATAAATTGACCCACGCATGGTAAATTGATTTTTGACAAAGATGTTAAGAGCACACAATGGAAAAAGGATGGTCTCTTCAATGAATGGTCTCAAGAAAACTGGATCTCAATATGCAGAAGAATGAAATTGGGCCCCTATGACATACCATAGGCAAAAATTAACTCAGAATGGATAAGGCTTAAAGATAAGACCTGCACTGTAAAATTATTCAAAGAAAACATAGGGGAAAAGCTGATATTTTCCCTTGACATTAGTCTGAGCAATGAGTTTTTTGGATATGACCTCAAAAACAAAGACAACAAAAACAAAAATAAACAAGTGAGTGCATGTCAAACTGGAAATCTTCTGTAGAGCAAAGAGAACAATCAACAGAGTGAAAAGACAACCTATGAAATGGGATAATATATTTGTGAACCATACATCTAAAAAAGGGGTTAATATCCTAAATATCTAAGAAACTCAAACAACCCAATTGTAAGAAAACAACCTAATTAAAAAATAGGCAAAGGACTTTTCTAGAAACGCTATTATCAAAAAAAGAAGAAAGAAAAGAAAGATAGCAAGTGTTGGCAAGGATGTGGAATGTAAATTAGAACAGCCATTATGGAAGACATATAAAAGTTCCTCAAAAAATTAAAAATAGAATTACAATATAATCCAACAATCCCACTACTGGGTATGTATCCAAAGGAATTGAAATTAGTATGTCAAAGAAATATCTGCACCTCCCTGTGAATTGCAGCATTATGGTGGCTCATAAAAGCCAAGATACAGAATCAGTCTACGTGTCCATTGACAGATGAATGAACAAAAAATTACGATCCATATATCCACATATTGGCAATGAAATACTATCATATATATGTAATAAATATAACAGCACATATATACTGCATACACACACACACACACACACACGCAATGGAATATTATTCAGCCTTTAAAAAGAAAGAAATCGCATTCTGGATGAATCTAGAGGACATTTTGCTAAGTGAAACAAGCCAGGCACAGCCACACAAATAGTGTATAACCCCACTTATATGTAGAATCTAAAGAAGTCAAACTGAGAAGCAGAGGGTGGAATGATGGTTGCCAAGAGATGGTGAGGGGCGGGTGGGGAGAAGGGAAGGTAACAATAGAGGGTAGGAAGGATAGAGCAATGTTGATTAAAGGGTACGATGTTTCAGTCAGACAGGATAAATAAATTCAGATTTATTGATTGTATAACATGATGACTGTAGTTAATAATAATTTATTGTATATTTGAAAATTGCTAAGAGGGTAGATCTAAAATATTCTCAGCACAAATAAATGCTAAGTATGTGAGGTGATGGATATGTTAATTAGCTTCATTTAACCATTTCACAATGTATACATCTATTAAAACATCACATTATACACCATAAATACATACAATTTTTATTTGTCAATTAACAAAAAACAAAATTTTAAAATAAATAAATGCATTTTAAAAAAATAATTTTAAAAGAGTTCAGCAGTTCTTAAATCCAGCATCATGTGTCCCAAATCTGTGAGCAAGAAAGGAATGAGTTTGCATTGAATGTGTCACGGATCACACGCAATCTGCTATCCATCTTACTGACACAGTGGCCTGTGGTAAACAACTCCTCCCAGTGAAGGTTATGCCTGCCTTCAAAATATCACGTCTATCATGCTGGAAAAATACAAAAGTCAGACGCAACTGAATGTTGAATCAGAGAAAGTTAAGAAAGGATTACTGACAGTAAACTTAACACTATAAATCATCTGGAAAAATAAATAGATAAATAAAACGATGGAAAATTTTCACAGACAACAAAAAAAAGAAAAAAATTTAGAAACAACAAAAAAAGGTATCTGATTTTTAAGCAACTAAACAACTAAAGCAACTAAACTAAAAAACAACAACTGAAATGAAAAACTAGAATCAAAACTTCTGCAAAGTATGTTGAGTAGAACTTTTCTTTGTGCATCAGAATTGGTGGTGATCACAGTCTCAGTTGAAAATAAGTGATATGAAGTACTCACATGTTCTATGATCTACCACAGTTGGATCCAGACAAGCTCACAGCCACTCCTACCACCTGTACTAAGAAGTAGCAGACTCCATCCTACCTCTGTCAAATCTCACCTTCTCCTGCTCCCACCAGTCAGTCTAAGGAAAGAACTAGCAGAAAGAGAAGGGTCATTTAGGTGATCAGTCTCATGGAGTTACAGAATTTATGAACCCCAGGGAGGTGGGGCACTCAGTGGAATCGCTGGAACAGACTGAAGAACCTATGAGTAGGGAGACTGGCTTCTAATCCCATCAGGAGGCTTACTAAGCCATAGAACCAGATCTTTAGTCTGCTTCTCACCTGGACATTTCTGGAGACAAGAGGCTTGCTGGACAACTCACCAAAGAAGATAGTGCTGACTCCTTGCTCTCCTGGCTCTCTGTGCCTTAGAAGATGCCTTCTGTGGCTCCACAGAGATACAGGTGATGAAGATGGAGCACATCAGCAGAAATCTGTAGCAGCAGATAGACCCTGACCAAGGGTAAGGGCTATAGGGAGGCCCGGGAGTCACTAGCTTGCCCACAGTGGATGCCCTATATTTCTTAAAAAATAAGTGAGTGACCAAACTATCAAATAAGTTTTAAAATTTTTTTGCATACAGCTTATAAATCTATCCACTCATTTTTATTTTATTATAATAAGAACACTTAACATGAGATCTACCCTCTTAAAGTGTCCAGTACATTATTGCTGACTATAGGTTTAAGTCACTTTTTGATACACCTCCAACGAGATTTATATCTCAAGATGCATTTCAATTTTCTATATATTTCATATCTCCCTTCGTATTTTATAATTTCCTTGAGACTAAGGACCAGGTTCTTAACCTATTACTGTATCCTGGATACCATATCAAGCTAGCATTTTGAACAGAGATACTGAAGCATGTTCCTAAATGAGTAAATAGATGAATAAATACCTAGTGTATCAAATGGCCAACACACTTGCCTGAATCAACTTCAACTACACACTGGTCACACGTTCCAATATTAATGCAATTATTACTTTTGATCTTATCTGATAATTTTAGTAGAAAAGTTCAGGAAGAAAGGCCACCATTTCCTAGTGGCAACAATGCCCCTCTAAAACCACCCTAGGTCCTATATCTCCATTAATAATCTGTCCCCTCTCCCACTACTCTTGTACTGGCAATTCTCAAAAGATTTGTCTACACTTGGACAAGGTAGTAACATTTACTGTGATTGTGTGTGTGTTTGTGTGTGTGTGTGTGTGTGAGAGACAGAGAGGAAAGAAGAAAGGAAGGACGGAAGGGAGGGAGGGAGGGAGGGAAGGAAGGAAGGAAGGAAGGAAGGAAGGAAGGAAGGAAGGAAGGA
>NC_045440.1:70372847-70376218 GCF_002776525.5 Piliocolobus tephrosceles
GGAAGGAAGGAAGGAAGGAAGGAAGGAAGGAAGGAAGGAAGGAAGGAAGGAAGGAAGGAAGGAAGGGAAAAAAAAAGTTGAGGAATTCAGGGAAGGGACCAGGTCATGCATTCACTGGGATATGTTGAATTTAAGATGCCTCTGAGACATCCAGGTGAAATTGATGAGTGAGCAGGTATGTAGTCATGTGGTTAGCTTATTCTGGGATGTACTAGAATCCTACATCCACAAATGTGGGCCTATCACTGTTTCCACCCCAATTTCCACATAATACACATCAAATAAATGTTTGCTGAGTCAGATAAATTTAACATTTGTCATATTGTCTTCATTTCTTATATCACACTGCTTTCTTCCTTTTATTTTTTACTTTCTCCTTTCTTTCCTTCCTTCTTTTCTCTTTTTCTTTTCTTCCTTCTTCAGCATATATTTATTTGAGTGCCTATTATCTGCCAGAGATCATACTGAACCTCAAGAATATAATGTTTAGCAATCTAGGCAATTCAATTCAGGACATAGGCATGGACAAAAATTTCATGACAGAGATGCCAAAAGCAATTGCAACGAAAGCAAAAATTGACAACTCAGATCTAATTAAACTAAAGAGTTTCTGTAACACAAAAGAAACTACCAACAGAATAAGCAGCCTACAGAACAGCAGAAAAACTTTGCAAACTATGCATCTGACAAAGGTCTAGTATCCAGCATCTATAAGGAACTTAAACAAATATACAAGAAAAAAAAAACAAACAACTCTATTAAAAACTGGGCAAAGGATATAAACACACACTTTTCAAAAGAAGACATGCATGCAGTCAACAATCATATGCAAAAAATAGCTCAACATCACTGATCATTGGAGAAATGAAATCAAAACCACAATGAGATGCCATCTCATGCCAGTCAGAATAGTGATTATTAAAAAGTCAAAAAATAACAGATGCTGGTGAGGTTGTGGAGAAAAAAACATTTGTGCACTGTTGGTGGAAGTGTAAATTAGTTCAACCATTGTGGAAGATAACGTGGTGATTCCTTAAAAACCTAAAGACAAAAATGTCATTTGTCCCAGTAATACTATTACTGGGTATATACCCAAAGGAATATAACTTATTCTATTATAACAACACATACAGAGTTATAACATTCATTGCAGCATTATTCACAAGAACTAAGAAATGGAATCAACCTAAATGTCCATCAATGATAGACTGGATAAAGAAAATGTGGTACATATACATTATGGAATACTATGCAGCCATCAAAAGGAATGAGATTGTGTCCTTTTCAGGGACATGGATGGAGCTGGAGGCCATTATCCCTAGCAAACTAACACAGGAACAGAAAACCAAATACCACCTGTTCTCACTTATAAGTGGGAGCTAAATGATGAGAACACATGGACACATAGAGGAGGACAACTGACAAACGGGCCTACTGGAGGATGGAGGACAGGAGGAGGGAGATCAGGATAAATAATGTATGGGTACGAGGCTTCATACCTGGGTGATGCAATAATCTGCACAACAAACCCCCATGATACAAGTTTACCTAAGTAACAAACCCACACAGGTACCCCTGAACGTAAAAGTTTTTAAAAAAAGAAAATAATGTTTAGCACAAACGAGTCATTTCCCTCTCCTCTGGGAATTATAATACAGGGTAGAGAGTGATGTTATTTAAATAAATAAATACAATTAATAATAAACAATGCTGAAAAGTGCTGTGAAGCAAAAGCACATGATCTGTTACATGGGAGTGGCTGATGTAGCCTCACCTGGGTAAGGGATAAAGGGAAGCTTCTCTAATGAGGCGGGCTGAGAACTGAAGGATGCATCAGTGTGAACTTGGAGTCAAGGTCAAGAGCAAGAATAAGGAGGAGTCTGGGCAGAGGACCCCTGCTGGAAGGAGGACCACATGGCATTCAAGGCTCTTCAAGGTTCCTGTGGATGGTGATTAGAGGATCGGGGAGAAAGTACTGTAAAATGAGGTTTGGGACGGGTGTGGTGGCTCACGCCTGTAATCCTAGCACTTCGGGAGGCCAAGGCGAGTGGATCACAAGGTCAGGAGATTGAGACCATCCTGGCTAACACGGTGAAACCCCATCTCTACTAAAAACACAAAAAATTAGCTGGGCGCGGTCGCGGGCGCCTGTAGTCCCAGCTGCTCGGGAGGCTGAGGCAGGAGAATGGCGTGAACCCGGGAGGCGGAGTTTGCAGCGAGCCGAGATTGCAGACACTGCACTCCAGCCTAGGCGACAGAGCACTCCATCTCAAAAAAAAAAAAAGTGAGGTTTGCTTGCCATCCATTTTTACTTAACTTTTTAGCCTTTTCTTTTCCTGTTCTTGTGTGTCCTTTTGTCTTCATTATTGTATTTTATCTTTATTTTTCAGTAGCTTAAATATTGAATAACTAAAGTAACATCAGCACATTTCATCACCCTCCCAAGACGTGGATGTAAACTCTGAATGATAATTTGGGAAACATGGAAAATTGAAAAAGAATTCAAGGAGATTCGTATTCTTAAAGAGCATGAAAATGACATTTTAGAAATTTAAATAATTTATACTTTGAGGAGGAACAACTTAAGAGTGTCCAGTCCTATTGAGTGAGAATAGAGAGTGAATTATTAAAGGAAAATTAAAATACCTGTTCATACTTGTCTCTTGATTTGCCACCCCACTTGTACGCCATTAGCTACAGTAGAGTTTTTTATCATTCTGCAGATTTTAATTGTTTTGATTAATGGCATGTATTATTCAAATGCAGCACATTAATAAAAACCATAAAATGATTAAAAAAAGAATTCTGCACAATCACCTCAATATATTATTTATCAGACCTGTAAATCAAATATTTTACACCAAGTTGTCTCCAGGTCATTCAGAGCTGGAATTTAAAAAAGCAAAGGTAGTGATAAATATCTCTAAATTGATTTTACATTTATCATATATAAACATGATATATATGGACAATATAGAACTGGGCTATAATCCAAAAAGGCACAATCCCAAACACTGCAATATCAAAAGATCAAAATCCTGAAAAGACGGCCAGGCATAGTGGTTTATGTCTGTAATCCCAGCACTTTGGTAGGCTGAGGTGGGCAGATTACTTGAGCCCAGGACTTCAAGTCCAGCCTGAGCAACATAATGAGACCTTGTGTCTACAAAAAAAAAAAATCAAAAAAATTAGCTGGGCATGGTGGTGCATGCCTTTAGTCCCAGCTACTCAGGAAGGTGAGGTAGCAGAACTAATTGAGCTTGGAAAGTTGAGGCTGCAATGAGCCATGATCACACCACTGCACTCCAGCCTGGGTGACAGAATGAAACCTTGTCTCAAAAAAAAAAAAAAAAAAAAAAAAAAAAAAAAAA
>NC_045440.1:70376318-70394646 GCF_002776525.5 Piliocolobus tephrosceles
AAGTAATTTTAAAAAATTCTTTCAAAAACCTATATTTGGCTGGGTGCGGTGGCTCATGTCTGTGATCCCAGCACTTTTGGAGGCCGAAGTGGGTGGACCACCTGAGGTCATGAGTTCAAGACCAACCTGGCCAACATGGCAAAACCTATCTCTACCAAAAATACAAAAATTAGCCAGACATGGTGCAGGCACCTGTAATCCCAGCTACTCGGATGGCTAAGGCAGGAGAATCACTTGACCCTGGAGGCAGAATTTGCAGTGAGCCAAGATTGCACCACTGCAATCTAGCCTGGGCAACAGAGATTCTGTCTCAAAAAAAAAAAAATCATATATTCATATTTTTAAATGGGAATTTATTTGAAAAACGTATGAAAGCAGAACATTTCATAGGCCACTTTGTACAATTAATTAGGCAATAATAACTCACATATTTTTGTAAAGCATAAACAGTATACTAACAACAGTCACACAGGTATAACAGCTATGAGCAGATGAACCAGATTCAGAAAGGAATCAGTCAAAAATAGAAATGAATAATTGTGTGCACCCAGTTTTATATCTGCCATCATCTGAAATACTATGAAGGACAACCTAATTCTTTATGAGATCAGTCAAGTTTGGATGGATCACCATCACATGTGCAGTCACCCAAAAAGCCAAGATCTCAAGAAATTTTATTTTTCACAAATGGAGATGTACAAAAAGAACATTGTTCCATTTATTGAGGAAGTTTCAACATTTTTGCATACACATACAATGCTTACACACAAAGTCAACATTGTGATAATGCACTTGCGTGGAATCAAATTTGTAAAACCCTGCATAAAACAAATTACTTTAAAGACTTTTAAAAAGTCTTTAAAAGACTTTACACAATTTATACCCTAGTACTGGAAATGATGTGAAGATGAAATACATAGCATAGTGAATTAATGTTATGTGTGGATAGATGAAAGTCATATATAATTGAGTAACTTAGCATGAGAGAATTCTTGTAATTTTCACCTGCATTTTCACTTTTCTATGATCTTTAAAACACTCACTGCACTTGAATTTGGAGATTGTCTACAAATTTTGGAAGTATATGCTGTCCATTTGAAAGTCAGGTTATTGTTCATCTCTCGTAATTAAGCAATTTTCTGCTTCCAGGCACCAATAACAATTAGCTTTTAAGCTTTATATTTCACCATTAAGTAACCTCATGTGCTTGAATTATCATAGTCTTTTGGTGAGGAAACAATTTTATAGATCTCTTCCCTCACGTAACAAGGAATACAGTTAAAAAAAAAATGCATCTGTGGTCCCAGTTACTTGGAAGGCTGAGGTGGGAGGATTCTTTGAGCCCAGGAGTTTGAGCCTGCAGTAAGCTATGATCGCACCACTGCACCCCAGCCTGGGTGACATAGCGAGATCCTGTCTCAAAAAATAAATAAATAATAAACAATGATATTCATCATCCTCCAATACCAAATTTTTATTAGTCTCCAGGGAGACTATTAGGGTTCTCCAGAGAGACAGAATCAATGGGATATCTATATAGATATATGAGAGGGTGTCGTGAGCAGTTCAAGGTCAAACATAACCACGACCTTGCACATTTGTGTCTTTTTATAAGGTTAGAATTCCATCGATGTTATTTTAATTATAAAAGTCACACACTATATGGAGTTTCCAAGGAGGCGATTTTCTTTAGTACTATCCGTCTACTTGGTAGTCACAGTTGTGGGCATGTGAGCTCAAGCCACCTTACGAGTTAGTTAATAACATAAACCATGCATAAAATTATACTTAATCAATATAAATGTTTTAGAGTAAATATTTCACATTGAACAAAATAACATTGAGACAAAAAGGGATAGAAAAACATGGGTTAATAAACAAGTTCGGGGAAAGTGACGTAGACAAATAAAATGTCCTGGCCTAGTCTGGACAGTCTGTTAATGTCTTGTAAGGAATTGTCTTTGATGTGGACAGAGCTTTTGGCAGCAGATGCTGGGTGTTTATTATAAGTTACAGTAAGATGGTATCTGTTAAGACAGCCGTTTCAAGCTGCTGGAGTTATGGCCACAGAGTCCTCTGGTGAGGACTGATAATAAAGAGTGTGTCTGGTTATGTCCTTATCTGGTTGGATGTAGCCTTTACTGATTAGGCAAAATATTTGATCCTCATTGATGGAACATCTTTTAAAATGTAAGATGGAGTCTTTTTCTAAGATGGAATTACTTATGTCAAGCGGATTCTATACAGAGGAGATTTATTAGGGAAATTTGCTCACATAATTATCAAACATCTGTAAGCTGGAGACCCTGGAAGAACCAGGGAAGCCGATAATGGTGTAACCCTTAGTCTCAGGATGAAGCCTCAGGACCCAAGGCACCACTGGTGTAAGTCCTGGAGTCCAACAGCTAGCGAGCCTGAAGTTCTGATGTCCAAGAAAGTGGAAGAAAAGTGTGTCCCAACTCTCAGAGAGAGACCAGTTCACTTTTTGTATTTGTTCTTTCCAGACCCCTAACCAATTGGATGGTGACCACCATCATTAAGGGCAGATCCTCCCCACCTAGCCCACTCAGGCACAAGCACTGACCTCCTCTGGACACATCCAAAATAATGCTTTCCCAGGTTTCTGGGTATTCTTTCATCCAGTCAAGCTGATATCTAGTATTAACTCCACAAGTCTACCCTTTGTCAATATGGCACCCATATGAACCTCTTTAAACCTTAGTACATTTCCAGATAAAGACAACAACAAGGTCCTAGTTCCCCTAACAAGATGCAACTATCCCAAGTACAACCAAAAACACACTAATCTCTTCCCCAAAATTTGACTTCCAGGATTTCAACATTTGGGATTTTATCTTTAGGGATTGTGATTTACAGAATTTTAGACTTAATTTTGATCAAGTGACATTGATCTTTTGGAATTTCATCTTTTGATATTTTTCGCACTCAAGATTATGGCATTCAGGATTGTGTCTTTCAGGATTATGATTGGCACCAGGACAATATAATTTGTGGATAGGTGCTTGCAAATACCATACTCAGGTATTCATCTTTTTAAAACATTTTAAATTTATAATAAAGGGGCGGAGCAAGATGGCCAAATAGGAACAGCTCCAGTCTTCAGCTTCCAGCGCGAGCGACACAGAAGACAGGTGATTTCTGCATTTTCAACTGAGGTACTGGGTTCATCTCACTAGGGAGTGCTGGACAATCAGTGCTGGTTAGCTGCTGCAGCCCGACCAGCGAGAGTTGAAGCAGGGCGAGGCATCGCCTCAGCTGGGAAGCACAAGGGGGAAGGGAATCCCTTTTCCTAGCCAGGGGAAGTGAGACACACAACACCTGGAAAATCGGGTAACTCCCACCCCAATACTGCACTTTACCAAGGGTCTTAGCAAACGGGCACACCAGGAGATTATATCCACACCTGGCCAGGAGGGTCCCACGCCCACAGAGCCTCCCTCATTGCTAGCACCGCAGTCTGTGATCTAACTGCAAGGCAGCAGCGAGGCTGGGGGAAGGGCGCATGCCATTGCTGAGGCTTAAGTAGGTAAACAAGGCCGCTGGGAAACTCGAACTGGGTGGAGCTCACAGCAGCTCAACGGGGCCTGTCTGTCTCTGTAGACTCCACCTCTGGGGACAGGGCACAGCTAAACAACAACAACAACAAAAAAGCAGCAGAAACCTCTGCAGAGGCAAACAACTCTGTCTGACAGCTTTGAAGAGAGCAGTGGATCTCCCAACACAGAGGTTGAGATCTGAGAAGGGACAGACTGCCTGCTCAAGTGGGTCCCTGACCCCTGAGTAACTTAACTGGGAGACATCCCCCACTAGGGGCAGACCGACACCCCACGCCTCACATGGTGGGGTACACCCCCGAGAGGAAGCTTCCAAAGCAAGAATTAGATAGGTACACTCGCTGTTCAACAATACTCTATCTTCTGCAGCCTCTGCTGCTGATACCCAGGCAAACAGGGTCTGGAGTGGACCTCTAGCAATCTCCAACAGACCTACAGCTGAGGGTCCTGACTGTTAGAAGGAAAACTAACAAACAGGAAGGACACCCACACCAAAACCCCGTTAGTACATCACCATCATAACAATATTAACCTTAAATGTAAATGGACTAAATGGTCCAATTAAAAGACACAGACTGGCAAACTGGATAAAGAGTCAAGACCCATCAGTTTGCTGTATTCAGGAAACCCATCTCACACGCAGAGACACACATAGGCTCAAAACAAAGGGATGGAGGAAGATCTACCAAGCAAATGGAGAACAAAAAAAAGCAGGGGTTGCAATCCTAGTCTCTGATAAAACAGACTTTAAACCATCAAAGATCAAAAGAGACAAAGTAGGCCATTACATAATGGTAAAGGGATCAATTCAACAGGAAGCGCTAACTATCCTAAATATATATGCACCCAATACAGGAGCACCCAGATTCATAAAGCAAGTCCTTAAAGACTTACAAAGAGACTTAGACTCCCATATAATAATAATGGGAGACTTAAACAACCCACTGTCAACATTAGACAGATCAACGAGTCAGAAAGTTAACAAGGATATCCGGGAATTGAACTCATCTCTGCAGCAAGCAGACCTAATAGACATCTATAGAACTCTCCACCCCAAATCAACAAAATATACATTCTTCTCAGCACCACATCACACTTATTCCAAAATTGACCACATAATTGGAAGTAAAGCACTCCTCAGCAAATGTACAAGAACAGAAATTATAACAAACTGTCTCTCAGACCACAGTGCAACCAAACTGGAACTCAGGACTAAGATACTCAATCAAAACCGCTCAACTACAAGGAAACTGAATAACCTGCTCCTGAAGGACTACTGGGTACATAATGAAATGAAGGTAGAAATAAAGATGTTCTTTGAAACCAATGAGAACAAAGATACAACATACCAGAATCTCTGGGACACATTTAAAGCAGTGTGTAGAGGGAAATTTGTAGCACTAAATGCCCACAAGAGAAAACTGGAAAGATCTAAAGTTGACACTCTAACATCACAATTAAAAGAACTAGAGAAGCAAGAGCAAACACATTCAAAAGCTAGCAGAAGGCAAGAAATAACTAAGATCAGAGCAGAACTGAAGGAGATAGAGACACAAAAAATCTTCCAAAAAATCAATGAATCCAGGAGTTGGTTTTTTGAAAAGATCAACAAAATTGATAGACCACTAGCAAGACCAATAAAGAAGAAAAGAGAGAAGAATTAAATAGATGCAATAAAAAATGATAAAGGGGATATCACCACTGACCCCACAGAAATACAAACTACCATCAGAGAATACTATAAACGCCTCTGCGCAAATAAACTAGAAAATCTAGAAGAAATGGATAATTTCCTGGACACTTGAACTCTCCCAAGACTAAACCAGGAAGAAGCTGAATCCCTGAATACACCAATAGCAGACTCTGAAATTGAGGCAATAATTAATAGCCTACCAACCAAAAAAGTCCAGGACCAGATGGATTCACAGCTGAATTCTACCAGAGATGCAAGGAGGAGCTGGTACCGTTCCTTCTGAAACTATTCCAATCAGTAGAAAAAGAGGGAATCCTCCCTAACTCATTTTATGAGGCCAACATCATCCTGATACCAAAGCCTGGCAGAGACACAACAAAAAAAGAGAATTTTAGACCAATATCCCTGATGAACATCGATGCAAAAATCCTCAATAAAATACTGGCAAACCAGATCCAGCAGCACATCAAAAAGCTTATCCACCATGATCAAGTGGGCTTTATCCCTGGGATGCAAGGCTGGTTCAACATACGCAAATCAATAAATGCAATCCAGCATATAAACAGAACCAAAGACAAAAACCACATGATTATCTCAATAGATGCAGGAAAGGCCTTTGACAAAATTCAACAACTCTTCATGCTAAAAACACTCTATAAATTCAGTATTGATGGAACGTACCTCAAAATAATAAGAGCTATTTATGACAAACCCTCTGCCAATATCATACTGAATGGGCAAAAACTGGAAGCATTCCCTTTGAAAACTGGCACAAGACAGGGATGCCCTCTCTCACCACTCCTATTCAACATAGTGTTGGAAGTTTTGGCTGGAGCAATCAGGCAAGAGAAAGAAATAAAGGGTATTCAGTTAGGAAAACAAGTCAAATTGTCCCTGTTTGCAGATGACATGATTGTATACTTAGAAAACCCCATTGTCTCAGCCCAAAATCTCCTTAAGCTGATAAGCAAGTTCAGCAAAGTCTCAGGATACAAAATTAGTGTGCAAAAATCACAAGCATTCTTATACACCAGTAACAGACAAACAGAGAGCCAAATCAGGAATGAACTTCCATTCACAATTGCTTCAAAGAGAATAAAACACTTAGGAATCCAACTTACAAGGGATGTAAAGGACCTCTTCAAGGAGACCTACAAACCTCTGCTCAGTGAAATAAAAGAGGACACAAACAAATGGAAGAACATACCATTCTCATGGATAGGAAGAATCAATATCATGAAAATGGCCATACTACCCAAGGTAATTTATAGATTCAATGCCATCCCCATCAAACTACCAATGAGTTTCTTCACAGAATTGGAAAAAACTGCTTTAAAGTTCATATGGAACCAAATAAGAGCCTGCATTGCCAAGGCAATCCTAAGTCAAAAGAACAAAGCTGGAGGCATCACACTACCTGACTTCAAACTATACTACAAGGCTACAGTAACCAAAACAACATGGTACTAGTACCAAAACAGAGATATAGACCAATGGAACAGAACAGAGTCCTCACAAATAATACCACACATCTACAGCCATCCGATCTTTGACAAACCTGAGAGAAACAAGAAATGGGGAAAGGATTCCCTATTTAATAAATGGTGCTGGGAAAACTGGCTAGCCATAAGTAGAAAGCTGAAACTGGATCCTTTCCTTACTCCTTATATGAAAATTAATTCAAGATGGATTAGAGACTTAAATGTTAGACCTAATACCATAAAAACCCTAGAAGAAAACCTAGGTAATACCATTCAGGACATGGGCATGGGTAAGGACTTCATGTCTAAAACACCAAAAGCAACGGCCACAAAAGCCAAAATTGACAAATGGGATCTAATTAAACTAAAGAGCTTCTGCACAGCAAAAGAAACTACCATCAGAGTGAGCAGGCAACCTACAGAATGGGAGAAAATTTTTGCAATCTACTCATCTGACAAAGGGCTAATATCCAGAACCTACAAAGAACTCAAACAAATTTACAAGAAAAAAACAAACAACCCCATCAAAAAGTGGGCAAAGGGTATGAACAGACATTTCTCAAAAGAAGACTTTCATACAGCCAACAGACACATGAAAAAATGCTCGTCATCAGTGGCCATCAGAGAAATGTAAATCAAAACCACAATGAGATACCATCTCACACCAGTTAGAATGGCAATCATTAAAAAGTCAGGAAACAACAGGTGCTGGAGAGGATGTGGAGAAATAGGGACAGTTTTACACTGTTGGCGGGATTGTAAACTAGTTCAACCATTATGGAAAACAGTATGGAGATTCCTCAAGGATCTAGAACTAGAAGTACCATATGACCCAGCCATCCCATTACTGGGTATATACCCAAAGGATTATAAGTCATGCTGCTATAAAGACACATGCACACATATATTTATTGCGGCACTATTCACGATAGCAAAGACTTGTAATCAACCCAAATGTCCATCAGTGACAGACTGGATTAAGAAAATGTGGCACATATACACCATGGAATACTATGCAGCCATAAAGATGGATGAGTTTGTGTCCTTTGCAGGGACATGGATGCAGCTGGAAACCATCATTCTCAGCAAACTATCACAAGAACAGAAAACTAAACACTGCATGTTCTCACTCACAGGTGGGAACTGAACAATGAGATTTCTTGGACCCAGGAAGGGGAACATCACACTCTGGGGCCTATTATGGGGAGGGGGGAGTGGGGAGGGATTGCATTGGGAGTTATCCCTGATGTAAATGATGAGTTGATGGGTGCTGACGAGTTGATGGGTACAGCACACCAACATAGCACAAGTATACATATGTAACAAACCTGCATGTTATGCACATGTACCCTAGAACTTAAAGTATAATAATAATAATTAATAAATAAATAAAAACAAGAATTTTTAAAAAATAAAAATAAAAAAATAAATTTATAATAAATAAATATAAATTGTAAAATATCTTAATTTAAAAAATTTTCAATTTCTTAAAAATGACATTATTTAAATAATTATAATATATATTTAATTATTATAAATAATATATTTAATATAAATAATTGTAATAAATAATTGTAATATAAAAACAAATAAATTGTTCTTTTGAAATGTATAGCAGAAATTTCAAATATGTCATAACAGTTTTTGTCTTTTTTTGATGCTGAGTATGTCAGTTAGATTTCTGTCTGATTTTTGTTGTTGTTGTGGAGATAGAGTCTTACTCTGTCACCCAGAGTGATGCCCTCACGGTTCACTGTAACCCAAAACTCCTGGGCACAAGCAATCCTCCAGTCTCAGGTTTCAGACTAACTGGGACTACTGGCACACACCACCATGCCTGGCTGTTTTATTTTATTTTTCTGTAGAAACAGGGGTCTCATTTCATTGCCCAGATTGGTCTCAAACTCCTGGCTTCAAGCAATCTTCTCACCTTGACTTCCCAATCTGCTGGGATTACAGGCATGAACTACTGTTCCCAGATCCAGTCTACTTTTTAATATATGTTAAGTCACTAGATTTTAAGCAATATCATATTATGTTTGTGGAAAAATCATTTTTTTCATATGTAAATTAAATAGCATGGGTCATGATAAATGGGGGAATTGTGAAATTTACTTCATCTTATGAATATTATTAAATGTTACATTAAATAAACCTTATAAATATAATTTTAACAGTATGCTGATATTGTTTTATCTAAACTTATTTATAAATCACTTCACTAAAATAATGAATTATAAAAATTTTATAAAGGAGGTCTGTGAGATTATGTGCTACTTTGAAAGTCATTCATTAATTAAAAATGTTGGGAAACTGTTCTAATCTACTTGAACTCTATCCCAAAGAGCCCCAGTACACACAGTGGATATAATATTAAAGGAACAGCACACCTGCTGGGCATCTAACACTAACCTCTTGTTTTCTTACCACAATTTGTTTTTGTCTTCTATAACATTTTACAACTAAATGTTAATACATACATGCACATACACCCACACTCAATCGAAGAAAATGATATTCACAGTCTTCCCCATTAAAACGTATGTGCACCCAAGTAAGTAAAAATAACCTCCTAGATTTTTTTTTTAAATAAGGCATCCAGAAAATCTTTAAAACTTAAAACCATAGCTATAGAAATGATTTGTGCTGCAAGTATTTAAGCCCACAAGGTCAGCCATGATTGGCAGTTAGAATTTTACATACCTCAAAATGTGCATGATTTCAATTAAGTTCTAAATCACTTCAGGTGAAACTATGCAAAGAAAATTATTTTCCTATTGGAGAATAACAGGGACTTAACTTGGCTCCCTGAGGTCTATACAAAGCACTTAATCTCTTTTCCTCAGTTTCTAGCTGGGAATTACATCTCTACAATATAGAGATGGGATGACCAAATAATCTAACATCTATAGCAAGCTTTGAAGTTTAGTAAAACGGATGTGCTGGTTGGGTAGCAGCGCTATTGTTTTCATTGTGTTTCATTACTTTTATAACCCAGGGTTTCCATTGATGAAAGCCTACAACAAAGCATTCATGGTGTGTGTGTGTTTCAAACTGCCACATTAGTGGCTGGCTGTGTATACACACAAAACATCTACTTATTCATTGGTAAATTAGTATGAAGTGTTTATTATTTAATAATCTAAATACAAATTTTTCAACCTTTCCATTCTTTTAACTTTTCTTCAGAGTCACCAGAATTATTTACTAATACAGATCGGAAGTGCTCTTAAAGCACACACCCTACATTAGATAGCAACATTATTTCACAGACACAATTTTGACCTAAAAAATAAAATTTTATAACCTACCAAATACATGAATAAGTCATCAAAAAGAGCTGATACTTAAAATATGTACACATGATGAGATCCAAGATTGCCAAATGAATGTGACTTCTTAAAATCCTAGAAAAATGAGAGCAAGACATCTCATTGACATCTATTAGAAGTACCTTAGTAAATTAATACATTTTTCTCTTCCCCTTTCTTTGTCAATTTATATTTGAGTAATATAAAGGCTTATGTTTTCAACTGAAGCCAAAGAAACACCTATTACCATTGAGGTTTAGATTATTTTTTTTCCATTTTTCATAGGACCTACACAGAGTCCTTGTCTGCAAAATGTAAGATATGAATTTTTAAAAATGCATTTGCCACACAAATAAGGATTCATTTTAAAACACTAATCTATTTAAAGTGATACTACTTTTTCTTTCCTACATTAAATTTATTCTGAAAATGTTAAATTAATAATTAAAAGTGTTTTAGTTAGAAATAATAACCGTTTATGAGAAATGACAATAAAATAATATGAAGGATGTTGAAAGTATTCTACATATCCACAGAAATGCAGTCTCACTGATGTAATCTTATTAGGAAACTATACACATCTTCAAATGATATATTTTGACATAGTTTTATAGCTATTGCTTTACGTGTATTCGTTGTTTATTATATGCTAAATGCTGAAACATGAATGAATGAACAAATGAATGGATTGCCTCAGAGACCACGTGATTTTTAATAGCAAAAATGGTGATATTTATGCTTCAAGAGTAATTTCAGAAATGACAAGACCATTAAAAACAAACTCTGATGAATAATAAAGCTAATCAGAATTTGATGAATGGTAGAGAAAAAAATGATCATTTGTTTAGCATCTACTATGTGCCTGCCACATGGTAACTGCTGATTTCCAATCCTCTTTTTCTGCCTAAAACCCCAAATTTAGTTGTTTTCCCTTTTCCCCTGCTAACTAAAACAAAGCAAAGTCAATCCCATTCCCAGATCCCAGGCTAGCTCCTCATGAATCTAAGCCAATCAGTACACATGGAATTACCCTAGGAGCTCTTATTGGGTCAGGGTTGGGCATGTCATTTTGGCCCAATTAGACTAACAAAAAAAGATCTCTATTTCTTGATCAGGAGATTTTTTCTCTTCCTCTTTCTGAACACGAAAAAAGAGGCCTGTTTTTGCCCGTTTCTAGCAGTCTTTGACAGGTTGGTTTTCCCGAAGTCATGAGGGAAACCAGCCTGAGGTGAAAGGAATAACAGTTAATGGCAGGGTCCAGAGAATATCAGAGAAGCAGACCTGGAATGCTCATATACCATAGCTGGTGCCCACCAAATCTCTGAACTTCTTGGTGTGAAGAGTAATACTTTTCCTATTTTTTAGCTAGTTTGAGTAGAGTTTTTCTTTCCCTTGGAAAAAGCATCTTAACTGAAAGAATAAGAGCAATAACACTAATTATTTATTGAGAAATTACCATTTGCCAGACACTGCAGCAAAAAATAAAATTCCTAATTCTCAATATAGCTCTGCCATAATTTTCAATTAATTGATGAGGAAATGAGTTTAAAGAAACTAAATGTTTTACCTCAAAAATAAACGTATGTATATTTTACCAATTTAAAAGTAGTTTTTAAAATATATTAATACAGCTTTTTTTAAAAAATGAAGTATCTTATATCACAATATCTTGTTATCTTCAGTGAGTGAATTACAGTCAGAATCTGGGATCCTCTAGCTGTAAAACTCATGCAAAGTACTTTACGCATCTTCACGTTTGATGTTCACCACAGCCCTACAATGTGCTGTCATCAACACCTTAGAAATAAAGCATCTGTGCAAGTTGGTAATTAATTTGACTGTTAATAACAGAAAACCATACTAGAGTGGTTTAACCATATAAATGTTTACGCTTACATATAAAAGGAATTTTGTACTACACAATTCTGTGCTAGTGAGGTGGCTTCACAACATTATAACGAACCAAGCTCCTTCTATGATACTAGTCCATCATCCTAATCCAAGGGCTACTACACGCAGTCTCCTCGTGGTTCATAATTGCTGCTAAAGTTCCGGTCATCAAGACCATACTCCAGTCAGTAAAGCAAAAGATACTTCTTCTAGATGAATTCACTTTCTTAGTCACATTGCCTCACTTAACTACAAGGGAGGCTGGAAAATTTATTTTATCTGATGTCTTGCTGTTTCAAATAAATTATGATTCTGTAAGAATGAAAAATTAAATGAATATTGGTTAGATAGAAATCTTTGCCTTAGCATAAGAATCTTAAGGAAGTAATAAGATTTGCATAAGTTTATACAACTAGGAAGGGTAGTGACTCAATATGCGAACTATGGCTGTAGAATTCCAAAACTCAAGTTCCTAATTTTTATGCTGCATTTCCTCACTAAGTAGATGCATGAGTTACAGAGCATAAAGAAATGACACCAAATGATAAAACAAAAATTTTAAATGATGTTAGATATTAATTTATGAGTTAAAAATTAGACTCACTACTTTAGAGTTATACTTTTAGTATGTGCAAAATTTACTGACATAAAATAAATGGTATAGCAAAGTTAATCTAATATAATTTAATGACAGCATTATCATTGATATGTTGGCTTCTGTAGATAAACAGGTATGTCCTGTAAGCACTACACTTACAAGCTTATCATTATTTTTTAATTGTCAATTAATTTAGCCCCCTATAGAATTGTGCTATTCACCCTATATTCCTAATAGAGCAGCATGAATTAGATTCTTTATTCAAATGATATATAAGCATTATTAAAATGCATTTCTGTTGTGATGAAGGAAAGGAAAATGCATGTGAGAACAATTAAAAGAGCAGAACACCTAGATTCCAGTCCCAGCTTCACCCACGGCTCACTCTGTGATCCTAAATGGAGGCAATTTGGGTCCCCATTTCTGCCTTTTTTTTGAAAGACAGCTGAGTTTCTTTTATTATAAAATCCCAAAATCCTCATGTTCAATGAAAATAAGATCTATACCTTAGCTTGTGGATAGGAAGAAGCAGGCAAAGACCTAAAGAGGGAAAAAACAAACACACACACACATTAAAAAATAAAATCCGGGCCTGGCGCAGCGGCTCACGCCTATAATCCCAGCACTTTAGGAGGCCAAGGCGGGCGGATCACGAGGTCAAGAGATTGAGACCTTCCTGGCTAACACGGTGAAACCCCATCTCTACTACAAGTACAAAAAGTTAGACCTGTGGAAATATACTGAAACAGACCATTTGGGCTCCCTGTGTGTTCTCGTACACATCTCTAACCTGGCACTTCTCTGCATGCAGAAGGGAAAATGGCCCTCTTTGCAAGACTGTTTCAGAGTT
Source organism: Piliocolobus tephrosceles (assembly GCF_002776525.5). NCBI lineage: Eukaryota > Metazoa > Chordata > Mammalia > Primates > Cercopithecidae > Piliocolobus > Piliocolobus tephrosceles. Next base: position 70,389,717 of record NC_045440.1, read on the forward strand.
CTGAATTTGATAGTCTTATTGATTGCAAGTAGAATTTACACAATTTCTATTTATTATCTCATCTATGCCTAAAATTGAAGGAACCAATTCCAACTGATAATCAAATACTGGGAATTCATAAAAAATAAATTAGGTAGCTCTATATTACAGTTTATATTGAAAGAAGTTCAATACATATTGTTAAGTAAAATAAAGGTAAGGTGCAGAGCAGAGGGTATAGTCTAAAGGCATTGCCATAAAAAAATACATTTTTAAAAGTATATATTAACTATAATATATATTAAAAGTAAGTATATATTGACTGGGCATGGTGGCTCATGCCTGTAATCCCAGCACTTTGGGAGGCTGAGGTAGGTGGATCACAAGTTCAGGAGATCAAGACCATCCTGGTCAACATGGTGAAACCCCGACTCTACTAAAACTACGAAAATTGGCTGGGTGTGGTGGCATGTGCCTGTAATTCCAGCTACTCAGGAGGCTGAGGCAGGAGAATCACTTGAACCAAGGAATCTGAGGTTGCAGTGAACTGAGATCACACCACAGCACTCAAACCTGGCCACAGAGCATGACTCCATCTCCAAAAAAAAAAAAAGTAAGTATATATTAAAAACTAAAAGTGTGTGTATGTAAATACAAACACACACTTTGCAATATGTGCACATATTACATGTATATATATACACACACACATATATAAGTAGCATATATAAACATATGTGTGTATGTATATATATGTATATATACATACACATACATTGTCATATAATTTGAGAAAGCTTAAAGAAATTATCTTTTCAAAAAGTATTTATCATCCTTCTAGAGTCAGACATTTTCAACACATTTCACTGTCACTTCTGGCCCTTTTCTGTATTTTTCATTGTTTTTAATGTAAATATTTAAACATTTTCTTCTGATCTATCTTCCAGTTCACTAATTCTCTATTTGGCTTTATTTAATCTGCTGTTAAATCTATTTATTTAGTTCTTTATTTCATTGTATTTTTTACTTCTAAAATTTGTTTCTTTTTCAGTTTCTCAATCTGCCAAATTTCCAATTTTGTTTAGTTTCTTGAACATAAACATAGATATTTTAAATTTAGTTTCTGGTATCTACATGATCTATATCCTGTCTAAATTTGTTTCTATTATCTGTTCCTTTCCCCTGGTTTCTACTCACACGATCGTATCTCCTTGTATGCCTCCCTTTTTTGAATGCTGAAGATTATTTATTAAAAATTATGGTGCTAATATTAGGCTCTAGAGATTGTAACTTTGTCCTGAAATAATTATTTGCTTCAGGCAGACAGGTAAGTAGAGTCACTAGCAACCACAAATAACTTCAATCCAATCAAGAATTAGAATAATTTAAAGTTGGGTCTTCTCCCTGGAAGGGCTGATTGATTCTCAATTTATTGTCGTTCCTACAATGTAGTCATTTTGAATCCCAATCCAAAGCTTCAGAGAGTTACCAGGTTTTCTTCTCCAACATGAAAAAGAAACACATATAGATACATAGTCCAGAGGAACACTAATTGGAGTGCAATTTAGACTACAATTTGTGTTCCTCTGGCCTATGTATCTATTGAAGCACACTTACAGAATTGATGGCACCTCTAGGGATTGAAGTGTCTCCAAATGCCAAGTTCAATTCTATGGTATTTTTCTTCTCCAGAGTCTTGGCTGCACAATCTTTCACCATCTTGTTAGTTTTCCAATGTCTTTAAAGAGAATTTTCAAAATCTGTCCAGCTTCTGTAGTTGTTTGAAGTGGGAGGGTTTCTCCAAGCTACCTAGCTTGCAATTTCCAGGAACAGAAATCCTATACATGTTTTTAAAATACATATAAATCTTTGGGAGGATATATGAGAAAGTATAGATGTGCTTACTTCTTGGGAGAGAGATAGAGATTTGGGTAAGGAAACTTTTCACTTTTATCATACAACCTTTCATATACAGTTAGAATTTCTTTTTCTTGTAAGCATGCATTGCTTTTATTTTTAAAATCTAGCTTATAAAATTATTAAATAAAAGTTTAAAAAGAAAAATAATGATCAAATAACAATAACTTTGTAACAATTATTTAGTATTCACTACATGGAAGTGTTATTAGAAAGCCTACCTAAACTACAGGTTGGAAGATATGTTTGTGATGTGCTATCTGTATCACATAGCTAAAAAATACACTTCTGTAAAGGAAGAGAACACATGAAAACAAATAAGTCAAAGAAGGCAAAAAGGAATCAGCAATATTAGCCATTGTATTTGAGATCTTAAAGTTTATTATTTATATGTCTTGTTATTCACAATTAATAAACGTAATTATCATCAATTGTTAGACACTTAATATATGTAATAATATATATAATGGTTTCTAATCACTAAGTTAACTTTTTTTTAACTAGAATATCTGTTTTCAGGACAAAATTAAAGCATAGAGACTTTCCAAAATTAGTATGTGACTTAAAAGACATGCAAAAGTGCTCCCTATAAATATTAGCTTGCTTATGCCACAAATATGTACTCAACACTATTTGACAGTCCTGATGGACCCAAGCATTCAGTCATTTGGCAAAACTAACAAAGACTGTGGCTTAAATGGGTCTGAATGATTGTGAGAACCATTATTCTGCAGTTTCCCTCAGTTGTGATATCAGGCCTTTGTGCAATAAGTACCACAGAAGGAAAATATCAACAAAAGAAAAAAATAACAACATAAATTTTAAACTCAAGCTAATGGCATTTTCATTGTGGGCTACAGGTTACATTCCAATTCAGTGCAACTACAACTTTGCAAATATTTGCTGTCTATTAACAAGCTTGAACTAGAAATTGATTTCAAAATGGAAAAACATAGGAGCATGTGGAAGATGTCTAGTTTTCAGTGATACACAGAACATTTACAGAAGATATATGAACTCATATTTTGCTTCTGTGAACTGAACAATTCATTTATCCTTTTCAACTCTGTGAGTGAACAACTTGTTCCTTAAGAAAAAAAAAAGTAAAGCTGAACGTTTTTTAAAAACCTTTCAAATCTCTACTGATATCCAGTTTATTTCAGTTATACAATCCCATCTCAATACCCTGTAAGCCATAGTTATCAACTAAATCACATCACGAGCACCTCCTATAAAAGAGAAAGGAAAGGTAAGTAAGGAAATGCACACATGTATATGTCTATGTGTGTATATCTATGTACACCAAACCGAAGAAGAAAATGTAATAGTCATGATAACATAGCTGATACTTTATAATTTTATATATCCCCTTCTCCACTTGCTCCATGATCCTTTATTGTAAACTATATTCCTTGTTCATAATCAGTGTTAATTGAGATTACCAGGACAGTGAATGATGTCAGAAGTTTGGCAAGCAGGGAAGGCAAGTGTATATCTTAAACAAGTGTTTATTCCCGTGAATATAAGTCCTTCAGACAGAAGGTATCTAATATCATTCACCTTCTGCCAGAGTATGATGCCCTACTAGGGACCAGCTTTGGTATTTGCTATTAATAGACCGTGCATTAGTAAAAAGCAGTAGCTTGATCAACTATGGTGAGGAGAAAATTAGGTTTTAAGCCCCCATCCTTCCCACCATGGCCACATTATTCATAAGCCCATTGAGCAAGCTTTGAGGTAGCTATTACCTAGGCCAACAAACACCTGCAGAGCAGGTCATTTTGTGCACTAGACTGTTGAGAACCTCTCTGCGAGATTTCATGTTGAATATTAATTTGGAACACAAATATTTGGCCATTTTAAGAAGACTACCACACTCCTCTTCCCCAAACTTTCTTTTCATCAGTTCCAACTGTGTTCTCTTCAAAGTCCCGAGCCATTTGACCAAACCACTGATCGTTATCTAAGAATCAGGGGAGCTTCAATACAAAAGCAAAATCTCTTTCCAGGCGAATGGGTAAGCAGATACAACTCTCTGTGCCCTTTACTTGGAAGATTTTACTTCCTCAATAAACTTCAGCAGGAGGAAGGGGACTATAAGGATGCAGTTAGTCTGTTTCCAGCTAGTGTTGGTAGATCATGCATGACTACTCAACTGGCCTTAGGAAACATCCCGTGAGGAGTGAGTATAGATTGAAAGATGGCAGTGAAGGAGTATGTGCACTGGGCATTGTGAACCACCTGTTCTTTGAATAAATTTGTGCTTTCAGGGCCCGCTCTAGTCACATGATGATGGAGGTCTGCCATCAAGCTTAGGTAACAGGGGGTTCACAATGACTTTTGTATCTAAATAAAAAAATATTTGCACTGATGGAATCATGCACTCTTCTGTATCTTTCAATAACACTATTTATACAAATATCTAAAAATGATGTGGTTGAATTTTGCACAGCTCACATAGCTTTGTCTATCATACGTCAGAACTTAGTATTCCACTAAAAATCATAGTTCTTTACCTATTAGTCTATAGCTTAGTGTATTAGTCTTACCTGCTTTTATTCAACTGTAACATTCACTATCCAATATATTACTAGATTTTTAAAACAGTTCTCAGATGTAGGTTGATTTTATTTTCTCATTATTTATCTTCACAGTTTATTTTCTGCAGGTCATATACTTCACAGTTTATTATAAATTTATTTATTCTTATTCCAGTATTGCATTCTCCTCCTTATCATGTTTTTTTTGTTGTTGTTCTGTGAGATACTTCTCAGCATCTGCCAAGTGTTGGTTTGGTGTTAAAATACCCACATGGATTTTGATTCTATTTTTAGCAATTTGGCTACTTAAATAACACTTCCAGATTATGTAAAGCAGCACTTTACCTTTCGCAACATACTTTGTGGATCTGACCTCAGTTCGTAGTAACACTAAATCTAGGAGGTGAGGTGGGTAGAGAAGATTTTCTCTTTCTTTCTTTCTTTCTTTCTTTCTTTCTTTCTTTCTTTCTTTCTTTCTTTCTTTCTTTCTTTCT
>NC_045440.1:70394656-70420387 GCF_002776525.5 Piliocolobus tephrosceles
TCTTTCTTTCTTTCTTTCTTTCTTTCTTTCTTTCTTTCTTTCTTTCTCTTTCTCTTTCTTTCTCTCTTTCTCTTTCTTTCTTTCTCTCTCTTTTTCTTTCTTTCTTTCACTCATTTTCTTTATTTTTAAATTTTTTATATTAATAGGCAATTTTTAAAAACAGTTTTAGGTTTATAGCAAAATTGAGCAGATAGAATAGAGTTCCCATATTCCACTTTCCCTTACACAGCCTCCGATTATTAACATGTTGCATTAATGTGGTATGTTTGTTACAAATGATGAATCAATGTAGGTATGTTATTCTGACCTAAAGTCCATAATTTACATTTTCTTACTATTGTATTGTTTAAGTTCTATGGCTTTTGACAAATGCATAATGTCATGTATACACCATACAGAATAATGTTGCCAACCTGAACCTCCTCTGTGCCTCACCTATTCATCCCTCTCCCTCCCCACTAACTCTGGCCGTCACTGATCTTTTTACTTGCTCTATAGTTTTTCCTTTTTCATAATGTCTTCTTTCACTTGCAATATGCATTTAAGATTTCATTATGTCTTTTCATGGCTTGGAAGCCAATTGATTTTTATTGCTAAATAATATTCCCTTGTATAGGTGTATCATAGTTTATCTATATATTCATCTACTGAGAGACATTTTGGTTGCTTCCAGTTTGGGGCAACTATTAATAAAGCTGCTGTAAACATCTATGTGCAGGTTTTTACGTGGATGTAAGTTTTCAACTCATTTGGGGAAATACCTAAAAGTGTGATTGCTAGATCATGTGGTAAGACAAAGTTAAACTTAGTAAAAAATAAATAAAAATAAAGGGGACAGGCATGGTTACTGGGGGAACTCTCCCCCAGTATTTCAAGGTAGGTTCTCTCTATTTTCCGTAAGTGTTGGCCAGCTGAGAAATAAACAGAAAGAGTACAAAGAGAGGAATTTTACAGCTGGGCAGGTGACATCACATATCGATAGGACCATGACGCCCACCTGAGCTGCAAAACCATCAAGTTTTTATAAAGGATTTCAAAAGGGAGGGGGTGTAAGAATAGGGAGTAGGTCACAAAGATCACATGCTTCAAAGGGCAAAAAGGAGAACAAAGATCACAAGGCAAAGGGTAAAAGCAAAGATCACAAGGTAAAGGGCAAAAGAATTACTGATGAGGGTCTATGTTCAGCAGTGCATGTATTGTCTTGATAAACATCTTAAACAACAGAATACAGGGTTCGAGAGCAGAGAGCCAGTCTGACCTCAAATTTACCAGGGTGGGGTTTTTTCCCCACCCTAATAAGCCTGAGGCTACTGCAGGAGACCAGGGCATATTTCAGTTCTTATCTCAACAGCCTAAGACAGATACTCCCAGAGCGGCCATTTATAGACCTCCCCTCAGGAATGCATTCCTTCCCCAGGGTATTAATTATTAATATACCTTGCTAGGAAAAGAATTTAGTGATATCTTCCCTACTTTCATGTCCATTTGTAGGTTCTCTGCAAGAAGAAAAATATGGCTCTATTTTGCCTGACCCCGCAAGCAGTCAGACCTTGTGGTTGTCTTACCTTGTTCCCTGAAAATCACTGTTACTCTGTTTTTTTTCAAGGTGCACTGATTTCGTATTGTTCAAACACATGTTTCACAATCAATTTGTACAGTTAACACAATAGTGGTCCTTAGGTGATGTACATCCTCAGCTTACGAAGATAACAGGATTAAGAGATTAAAGTAAGACAGGCATAAGAAACTATAAGAGTATTATTTGGGAACTGATAAATGTCCGTGAAATCTTCACAATTTATGTTCCACTGCCATGGCTCCAGCCAGTCCCTCCATTCAGAGTCCCTGACTTCCTGCAACACACGGTGGCTCACGCCTGTAATGCCAGCACTTTGGGAGGCCAAGGCAAGAGGATCACGAGGTCAAGAGATGGAGACAATTCTGGCCAACATGGTGAAACCCTGTCTCTACTAAATATACAAAAATTGTCTGGGCATAGTGGTGCACACCTGTAGTCCCAGCTACTTGGGAGGCTGAGGCAAGAGAACTGCTTGAACCCGGGAGATGGAGATTGCAGTGAGCCGAGACCATGCCACTGCACTCCAACCTGGTGGTGACAGAGTGAGACTCTCTCACAAAATAAATAAATTAATTAAATTAAATTAAATTAAAAATAAAAATAAAAACTTTAAAAATCAGCAAACTGTCTTGCAAATGGTTGAACAAGTAATGAATGAGAGTTTCTATTGTTCCATATCCTCATCAGCCTTTGTTGTTGTCAATGCTTTGGATTTTAGCCATTCTAAAATCCAAGGTATGTATAATGGTACCTCATTCTTGTCTTAACTTGCATTTCCCTGATGATATATGATCTTCAGCATCTTTTTTACGTTTATTTGCCATACCCTCTTTTGTAAGGTGCCTGTTCAAATCTTATGCTAATTTCTTATTTAACTTTGTTATTTTCTTATTGATGAGTTTTAATAGTTCTTCATATATTTTGAATATAAGTTATTTTTGAGACAGAGTCTCACTCTGTCACCCAGGCTGGAGTGCAGTGGCACAGTCTTGGCTCACTGCAACCTCTGCCTCCTGAGTTCAAGCAATTCTCCTGCCTCAGCCTCCCAAGTAGCTGGGACTACAGGCACCCACCACCACAATGGCTAATTTTTTTTTTCCTTTTTGTATAGACAGGGTTTCACTAGGTTGGCCAGGCTGGTCTCAAACCCCTGATCTTGTGATCTGCCCGCCTCGGCCTCCCAAAGTGCTGAGATTACAGGTGTGAGCCACCATGTCCGGCATGAATGCAAGTTCTTTATCAGATATGTGTTGCCAATATTTTCCCTCAATTTGTGACTAGTCTCTCCATTCTCTTAAATGTGCTTGATTTTTTTTTTTTTTTTTTTTTTTGAGATGGAGTTTTGCTCTTGTTGCCCAGGCTCAAGTGCAGTGGCATGATCTTGGTTCACTACAACCTTCACCTCCCAGGTTCAAGCGATTCTATTGCCTCAGCCTCCTGAGTAGCCGGGATTACAAGTGCACGCCACCTCGCCCAGCTAATTTCTTGTATTTTTGGTAGAGGCGGGGTTTCATCATATTGGCCAGGCTGGTCTCAATCTCCTGACCTCAGGTGATCCACCTGCCTCAGCCTCTCAAAGTGCTAGGATTACAGGTGCAAGCCACTGCACCTGGCCATGTACATTTGATTTTGTTCTGTCACTTGCAAATGAAAGAATTCTGGCTAATAGATCTTTGTAAACTTTCATTAATATATAAAATAGATTTTAAAATTGTATCGGAACTTGACCGTTGAAGATCATCTGTCAATCCAAGGATATGTAGGTGGCTATCGTTTAAGAGATTGTCATTAATTACTGAGTCCTGTAGATAAGACCCACGAGGGATTAGCCTAAGTAAGCTATCCCTAACCTTCTGAACCTTTCATTCAAGCAGATTTAGCAATTTAAAAAAACAACAAAGACAAAAACTTTATAGGAAATATATACTTTGTAATATCTGAAGAAATGTCTCCATTTTCTTTTCACAGTTCTTTTTCATTTTGGCAAGTTATGACGAAGAACCTCTAAGCCTAAAAATTGTTTTTTAAAAATGGGGTAATGAAAATAATTAATGATATAAATATTGATATTTTATAGCTGTAAATTACTTACAGAATATTTTAAAACTCCAACAAACTAGTGGCTCTCAATTTTCCATTTGCTTTTATGTTTCTCAAAATGCAACAGGACAAAGTTGTTGATATGTCATGTATAATTTATTTATATATAGAAGTAATTCATGATAGTCAAAATTAAAATATTATGCCTTCATATAGCAGTGCTCATTACAGTAAAATCACTCTAGGTTACAGAAACGTCTTTTCAATTTAGAGTGTAAGGTTATTCTAACAATATAAAAATAGAATTTAATTGAGTTTGGGTAGAATTATTTCCAACATATGTATGAGATGAATTCAAGATTGGGAGCAGGGGGTGTAAAACAAATGTTTCTTCAAAGACATTTTCCTTCCAGTCTTAATGGTGACAACATTAAACCTGCCCTCTGCAAATTGTGCCATCTGGTCCTTACCAGAAGAGGCCATGACTATGTGGCTTCCACACGTCCTAGGCAGGACTGGCCTTCTCCCCTTCACGCTGATTTTCTGGTTTGAGCACCCGTGCTCTGAGGCGTATAAACTGCTTTGCTTCCCCTATTAAGACGTTGACACGAATCCAAAGTGGTATCCCTGCAGTAGTGAAGAAAGGCTTCGAAATGGAAATGAACCACCCTTGCAGTTTAATGTTCTTGTCATGTAGGGTTTCTTCCTTTCTTTCCTTTCTTCTGTCCTTTTTTCCTTCCTTAATTTTATTTTTAAATAAAGACTACAAACAGCAGGGGATATACAGACCTTGCAATCACTAGAAAACTAAATGTTTCCACAGCACTGAGACGCATTTAGTGCTAAGACAGAAATTTAGCTCCTTCTATTCTTTTGTAAGGAGAAGGGCTTTTTTGAAACAAAAATGAAACAGAAATAATTTCAGGGTGATGGGACATCCCCAGCCTTCAGGTCATGCTGCTCTCTCATCATTTTTTAGGCTCCATGGTGATTAAAAAAAAGGAAAAGAGAAAATTTCCTAATCAGAGTTTCATCAACTGAGTGGATCAACAAGAGAAAATGGCCTCTTTTATATTCATTAAAGTAACTTTTCAAAGAAGAGAAATTTCAGAATTGGTGACACTGAGTGCATATTGTTAAATGTATTGTTGACAGTTACTTGGAACTTTTTGTTTGATTTTTCTTTGTTGTCTTCTTCTGTGGTGTAGCTTCATTATATATATCTGGTTGTGTCTTTCTTTTAAGTTCACTCTGACAATTTAGTTTCCTTATGTTTAGTTGTTCTGGGAACCACATTCAAAAGAAATTAAGAATTTTTTTAATTCAAAAAATGCAATAAATCTTTCAACAAATAACATAAATTTGTAATTAAAAAATAAAAACAACTACATGTATTATACATATATACTTTTTATTCATAAAACATTTCTTTATTTGATCTTTCTCCAAAGATAACAGTATTATGCAATTGTTACAATTAAAATAGTGTAATATAAAAAGGTAGAGGTGCAGAAATAACTTTGTGTATACTCTCCACCTCACCTCATCCATCTACCACCATCTCACCCCGCTGAGTTAACTGATGTTGACCTCCTTTGATATATCCTTTTATGCTGCTATGTTTACATGTTCTTTATGGTCATACATAAAGATTTGGAGGTAATACTTCAAGTGAAAAATAATCATATCATATGGGTTTTTTGCAAATTGTGTTATTTATTTTGAAAATATGTCATAGAAGATTTGTATGAGATTAATTTTTTTAACTTTTTATTACAGGAAATTTCAAACATATACAAAAGTAGAAAGACTTGTATAATTAACCCCCATGTACCCATCAACCAGCTTAAACAACAATCAACTAAAAGACAACATTTTTTGCATCTTACCCTCCCTACTCAATTATTTTGACACAGAAATTTAGACATCATGCCACCTCAGTCATAAATATTTAAAGTGCACCTATCAATAGAAATGATGAATATGTTTAGTACAACCATAATACTTTTTAAGTCTAAAAATTAATAGCCAGCCAGTATTCAAATGTCCAGTTTTCTCATAAATGAAGTCTTATGGTGCTACAGAATTTCTCACAATATGGATTTTTTTGGTCAGGAATAACTCACAGGTGGATTTGTATGTATTTCCAGAATGCACATGTCTGCTAGTCTCTTTTTTTGTTATATTAGCAGCCATTGATGATCATTGCCTACTTCTGTTAATTTATTAGTGGTTGCAAAATTATAGTGGTCTAATGATACAACTTTTTCTTGATTCATTACCTGGAATACTTCTATAAAAAGAGAAGGCCTTTTATCAACAACTTTCTTACTCTGAAGAGGAGTTCATATAGGAAAGAGGGAACAAATGTTTAAATATTTTCCTTTGCTTACCTCTTTTCAAACTAATGAATAAGATTTCTTATACCCTCCAAAGATATCCAATGATTTCTAAGTATAAATACAAATTTATGGATGTAAACATATTTGGTAGGTCTCAATCCACTGTGTTTATTATCCTTTATGATGTTTAAATAGTCACATCTTTTGCCACAGATTCTTTGAGCCCATTTTTATAGCCTATATTACCTTATTAAAGGCTATATTACCTTATTAAAACAAGTTACGCCAGCTTTGGCATTTGACAAAATGCAACATCTTTCCATGGTTAAGAAGAAAAAAAACTCAACAAATCAGGTATAAAAAGAATGCACTTCAACATAATGAAGAACATATATGCTGAACCCATAGCTAATATTACACTCAATGGTGAAAAGCAGAAAGTTTTTCTCTAAGAATAGGAACAAACAAGGATTCCCACACTCACTGCTTCTATTGAATACAGTATTGGAAGTCCTAGACAGAGCAATTAGGCAAAGAAAGAAATAAGACAGAGAGAGCATAAAAATTAGAAAGAAGTAAAATTTTCTCTGCTTGTAGTGATATGGTCTTATATTTAGAAAATCCTAAAGACTTCATCAAAAAAAACTAAAACTGTCAAAACTAATAAATTTAATAAAGTTGTAGGATAAGCTTTATTTGTATTGATCAGCAAAATCAATACACAAATCAATTACATTTCTATAACAACAAACTATCTGAAAAAATAAACTAAGAGAACAAACAGGAAAGCAAATACCACATGTTCTCACTCATAAGTGGGAGTTGAACAATGAGAAGACAAGGACACAGGGAGGGAAACATCACACACCAGGTCCTGTTGGGTGGTGGGGGGCAAGGGGAGGGAGAGCATTAGGACAAATACCTAATGCATGCAAGGCTTAAAACCTCGATGACGGGTTGATAGGTCCAGCAAACCACCATGGCACATGTATATCTATGTAACAAACCTGCATGTTCAGTACATGTATCCCAGAACTTAAAGTAAAAAAAAAAGTTGATAAGGGTGAAGCTCAGAGAAAAAAAGAAGGGGAGGATCATGGGACTCATCCCAGCAGGGTGGAAATCATTAGATTATTATTAGGAAATGGAATGAGATAAATGGAAATTTATTATGTAAAATAAAGGCCTTAATACACTATCAAAGGTTCAAAGGTTGAGTGGACCAAAGAGAGCCCCTGCTGGTCCCCCAGTATTAGAAAGACCCAAACCAATTTTCTATATTTACCCTAGATTAGAGAAATGTTTTTTTAAAAAATCAGAAAGCAAAGATTACAATAAGGGGGAAAAAAGGATAGGCCAGGCGCTGTGGCTTACACCTGTAATCCCAGCACTTTGGGAGGCCAAGGAGGGCGGATCTTGAGGTCAGGAGTTAGAGACCAACCTGGATAACATAGCGAAACATCATCTCTACTAAAAATACAAAAATTAGCCGGGCATGGTGGTGCATGCCTGTAGTCCCAGCTACATGGGAGGCTGAGGCAGGAGAATCACTTGAACCTGGGAGGCAAAAGTTGTGGTGAGCAGAGATCGCCCCACTGCACTCCAGCCTGGGTAACAGAGTGAGACTCCAGCAAAAAGAAAGAACGGAAAAGGAAAAGGAAAAGGAAAAGGAAAAGGAAAAGGAAAAGGAAAGGAAAGGAAAGGAAAGGAAAAATAAAAGAAATAGGATAAAATATTTAGGAATAAATTAATCAAGGAAGTGAGGAATCTGTACACTGAAAGCTACAAAACATCAAGAAAAGAAAATTTTAAAAGACCCAGAAAAATGAAAAGATACGCCATGTTCATTGTCAAAATAGCCATACCCCCTAAAGAGATCTATACATTCAATGCAATCTCTATCAGAATTCCAATGTTACTTTTTGCAGAAACAGAGAAAAAACTCCTAAAATTCATGTGGAACCACAAAAGACCCCAAATAGCCAAAGCAGTCTTGAACAAAACGAACAAAGCTGAAGACATTACACTTAGTGATTTCAAATTATAGTAGAAAGCTAAAATAATAAAAACAGCATGGTATTGGCATAAAAACAGACACATAGACCAATGGTACAGAATTGAGAGCCTAAAAATAAACCCACACATGTCAACTAATGTTTGACAAGGGTGCCCAGAATACAAAGTGAAGAAAAGACAACCTCTTCAATAAATAGTATTGGGAAAACTAGATATCCACATGCAAAATAATAAAACTGGGCCATTATATTATGCCATACACAAAAAATCAACTCAAAATGGATTAAAGACTTCAGTGTAAGGTGTGACAAAAATAAAACTTCTAGAAAAAGACATAGGGGAAAAGTTCCTTGATTCATCTTAGCAATGAATTTTTGGATAAGACACCAAAAGCACAAGCTACAAATGCAGGAATAAACAAGTAGGACTACATCAAACCAGAGAGCTTCTGCGTAGCAAAAGAAATAACCAACAAAATGAAAAGACACCAGCCTGGGCAACATGGCAAAACCCTGTGTCTACTAAAAATACACAAAATTAGCCAGACGTGGTGCATGCCTGTAGTCAGGTGCTTGCCTGTAGTCTCAGCTACTGGGGAGGCTGAGGTGGGAGAATCACCTGAGCCTGGTGTGTTAGTCCATTTTCACACTGCTATAAAGTAATACCCAAGACTGGGTAATCTTTATAAAGTAAAGAGGTTTAATTGGCTCATAGTCCCACATGCCAGGAGGCCTCAGAAAACTTACAATCATGGCAGAAGGTGAAGGGAAAGCAAGCACCTTCTTCACGAGGCAACAGGAGAGAGAGAAAGAATGCATGAAAGGGGAAGACCCCCACACTTATTAAAAAAACAGATATCGTGAGAATTCACTCACTATCATGCATACAGCATAGGAGAAACAGTCCCCATGATCCGATTGCCTCCCACTAGTTTCCACCTTTGACATATGGGATTATGGGGATTACAATTTGAGATGAGATTTGGGTGGGGACACAGAGCCAAACCTTATGATCCGGGAAGTCAAGAGTGCAGTGAGCTGTGATCACTCCACTCTACTCCAGTCTGGACAACAGGAGTGAGACCCTGTCTTTTTAAAAAAAGAAAAAGAAAATACAACAGGATGGAAGAACACATTTGCAAACTATACATATGATAAGGGGTTAATATTCAAAATATACAAAGACCTCAAACAATTCTAGAGTAAGAAAACAGACAACCTGATTCAAAAATGGGCAAAGGACCTAAAAAGACATTTCTCAAAATGAGACATGTGAATGAGCAACAGATATATGAACAGGTACTCAATATCACTAACCATCAGGAAAATGTAAACCAGACCATAAGGATATATCATCTCACAGCTATTAGGATGACTAATATTAACAAAACAAAAGATAATAAGCTTTAATGATGATATGAAAGGAAACCCTGATACACTGCTAGTGGGAATGTAAATTGGTACAGCTTTTAGGAAAAAAAAAAAAAAAAAACAGTAAGGAGGTTTCTCAAAATATTCAAAATAGAACTACCATATGATCCATCAACCCCACTTCTGGGTATTTATCCAGAGGAACTTAAATCAGAATCTTGAAGAAATACCTGCATGCCCATGTGTTCTGCAGCATGGACAGGATATGCAAACAACCTAAATTTCCACTGATGGGCAAATGGATAAAGAAAATGTGCTATACACATACAATGGAATATTATTCAGCCTTTAAAAAGAAGGAAATTGGCCAGGTGCGGTGGCTCACACCTGTAATCCTAGCACTTTGGGAGGCCCAGGTGGGTGGATCACCTGAGGTCAGGACTTTAAGACCATCCTGGCCAACATAGCAAAATCCCGTTTCTACTAAAAATACCAAAAAAGAACAAATAATAAATTAGCTGGTCATGGTGCTGCATGCCTGCAATCCCAGCTACTCGGGAGGCTGAGGCAGGATAATCGCTTGAACCTGGAAGGTGGAGGTTGCAGTGAGCCAAGATCATACCATTGCACTCCAGCCTGGACAACAAGAGGAAAACTCTGTCTCAAGATAAAAGAAAAAAAGAGAGAGAGCGAGAAAGAAATCTTGCCATTTGCAACAGCATGGATGGACCTGGAGGGCATTATGCTAACTGAAGTAAGCCAGGCACAGAAAGACAGATAGTATAGGTATGATCTCATTTATATGTGGAGTCCAAAATAGTCAAATTCATAGAAGCAGAGAGTAGAATGATGGTTACCAGGGACTGAGATGAGGGAAAACTGGGGAGGTGATGGTCAAAGGGCACAAATTTTTATTTATGCAAGGTAAGTTCTTGCGTATTGCTTATAGCTAACAATACTGAATTGTACACTTAAAATTTGCTGAGCGTATACCTTCTGTGAAGTGTTCTCATCAAAGAATGAAAGCAATAACATAATAACAAAGCTGGCAAGAGGAAACTTTGGGAGGCAATTAATATGTTTATGGCTGGCTGGGCACAGTGGCTCATGCCTGTGATCCTAGCACTTTGGGTGGCCGAGGAGGGTGGATCACCTCAAGTCAGGTGCTCGAGACCAGCCTGGCCAACATGGTGAAACTCCATCTCACTAAAAATAAAAAATTAGCTGGGCATGGTGGCAGGCATTTGTAATCCCAGCTACTCAGGAGGCTGAGGCAGGAGAATCGCTTGAACCTGAGAGGTGGAGGTTGCAGTGAGCCAAAATCATACCACTTCACTTCAGGCTCGGCAAAAGAGCAAAACTCTGTCTCAAAAAACAAAAACAAAAACAGTATGTTAATGGCCTTGATGGTGATGATGGTTTCGTGGGTGTATACTTATCCTCAAACTCATCAAGTTGTATACATTAAATGTGTACAGTTTTTCACATATAACCGTACCTCAATAAAGTCATATATATAACATAAGTTAATAAGTGTAGAATGCTCAAAAGAATACACGGTACATAATAAGCATTAGGTAAATGTAAACTAGTATTATTAATTTCAATGTGCTCTTCACACATTCCTACTATTGTGCTTTTTCTTTCAACATTAGAATTCTTAACTTTGCAAGTTTATATTTTTATTTTATCCACCTCAATCCTTTCTCAGTCAAACTTAAATCTATACATATTTGTGCAAAGACTTGTGTCGGGATTGTATTGTATTATGTGCCTTATGGAATATACAATAATTACATCATGAAAAAGATGGCGAGTTGAACATCTGTATCTACTTTGATCCCTCCTGAAACTTCACTAAAATAAGAATAAAAGGATTTTCTTTAATGAACAAACCAACAAAACTGTAAAGAACAGGAAAGAAAGCAAGAAAAACGAAATTTCAGAAGCTGGAAAGCAGACAGACAACTGAGTAGTGAAGGATTTATCAGAGAGAGAGATAATTTACACCAGAAAATTTCCCAGAGGTTCGGGAATGGGTGACACTGGGGACTTCTGGAAGTCGGATGGATGGGGAGGCCCTGACATAAGGAAGGACAATGGAAAGCCCGGGGAGTTCAGCCACTAATCCACTCTTCCACACCGTGCCACCAGCCCAGCGAACTTTGGCAGGAGGCTAGAGCTGTGGCCTCTGTGGGGGCCACTGGGACCAAGGAACCTGGGGGGCTGTAGGCTCGATGGGTGGGGAATGAGACCTTCCATCCTCTCACCTCCTCCGGCCCCAAAACACAGCAGGAGACTGGAAGTCATCGCTTGGATTTTGACTAGCACAAAAGTGAGGGCTTGGAAATATTCATTTAGAAGCTATCCACCAAGGAAATGACCCTGCCAGGTCACCAAGAGTAACCATCACATTTGACAGACCCCCTTGCACCCATGGCTTCTGTCACCCCACTCTTCCATATGAAAAGGCAAGGAGGATCATCAGACATCTAAGGAAAGCCGCTAACCTGACAGATAAAGACAAAACCAAACTAACAAGAGAACAACTCTATGGAAGCAGATACAATGTAGGGGAAGAAACGTTATTAAAAAGCAAACACTATCAATGATATCCTCAAATAAATTAGAGAAAACATTGCAGCCATGTGAGGAAAATGGAATGCTCTTTAAAAAGGGATTCTGAAAACAAAAAGCATAGGTCTTAAGCTCTTGGAAATTAAAACTCTGTTTGCAGAAATTATACCTATTATACAGAAGAGAAGGAAGATAGGCCTCACAGAAAGTAAAGCAAAAATGAAGGACAAGGAAAATGAGAGTAAAAATAGAAGAAAAAGAGAGACGACTAGTTCAAGAGGTCCTAAAAGGAGAGCCAACAAACAGGGAGAAGGATATCATCCACAAACATATGCAAGGGAATTTCAGAAAATTGAAGCACATGACTTCAAAGTACAGAATCCACTAAATGCCCCATACAGTGGATGAAATGGATGCTACGAAATTTCAGATAACCGAGAAAAAAGAAAATCCTCAGATTTCTGCTGATCACTGACAGATAAGAGCTTTTTGAGAGAAAAACAGATCACACAAAATGAACCATAAACCTGAATGGCTTCAGGCTTCCTAACAGATATACTTACAGCAGGATTACAGTGAAGAAATTCCTTTAAACTTCTGAAGGGAACATGTTTCATACCTAGAATTCCATCCCCAGTCCAACTACAGATCAAGTCAGAAGGCTAAGGCAGACATTTCCAGACAAATAACATCTCCGAAATTTTACCTTGCTTGCAACCTATCTATGAAAACTACTGGAGGATACGTACCACAAAAATGAGGGAGTAACACAGGAAAAAGGAAGAATAAAATACGGAAAACAGGAGATGGCACACTGAAGAGATGAGGGAGGAATTATGAAGAAGGGAGACCAAGGATGGCAGCTGTGACCTGGCACACAAGCCAAACAGGCCAGATGAGCCCACCTCCAGGGGCCATGATGGATATTTTTTCAAGCAGATGCAAACGGGAGAAGACCTGATCCATCGGAAGGTCTTCAGACTGTGATTCATGCCTCTTGCTGTCCCTCGTGCCACTGACTTCTCTAGATGTTCAGGTTATTAATTTCCCCATACCATGAAATTTGGACTGTCATTGAAATTGAGTTATTGATAAAGACAGAAACAAGGCAATTATTTTCTTCAGAGAAAACAAAACATACAGATTGGGAAAAGGAAGACTTACTTAATACAATGGCTCAGCTTTGAACAGCATTTACAATTGTCATGTTATGGTAATATAAACACTGAATTCTGATGTAATCAAAACTATAGTACAATGTTGCAAGGATGAAGACATAGAAAGAGTGCATGGGTATGGTGACAATAGGAGGAAATAGAATTCAATCTCTCACATCTGTAGAGGCAGACGGAATACCTCAGCTCAAAGTCAGAAACAGCAGTAAAATCATGGAATTTAGAGATATGGAGGTAAATTCTAAAATCAGCTAAAGTAATTGAAAGTGTTTCCCGCTAAGAAGGGAAATCAGAGCAGGGCAAGGCAGAGAGGACAAGTTCTACAGAACTTGTAGAACTATCTAGCTCTTTAAACTAGGTGTACCCATAATTGCAGTAAAAGTAAAGGAAAATTGAAATCACTTTTATGAAAATAGGACAACTAAATTGTGTTTTACAATTCTGTTTCCCAAATGAGATAAAGGGTATTTCTTCAAAGCCTATTTCCATGATTTATTTCTTTATCAAATCCATTTATCATTGATGGAGCCTATCCTGTCTTCATTAAAGCAAAATTAGCATTAGCACAATTCATTCATTTATTTATTCAATCAATAAGTAGATATCAAGGTGTCCTTGCCTTAAAGGAGCTCACCATACCTCAGGGGGAACATCAAATTACAAATCCCCCAGCTGCCAGAGGAAAAGAATACCAAATGTGTCATGAGAGGACAAGACAGGGATAGATTTGCCTGAAAGTATCTCAGAAAGTTCCACAAAGGGATTTTAAAGACCTGAAAGAGGAGACTATGTAGTTTTTTATTTTACTTTGTAGATTCTCAAGGTAATTCAGTAAAATGAATGTTAAAGAGTCTATCTTTGTGTGGATCACTCTACTAAAGGCTATAGGAAACATGAAGATGAATGAGGATAAGGTCTTTACTGCCGGCCCAAAATATAAGAGAGTAAAATAAGCACTGACATAAAAATTCAGAGAGCTTCAGGAGAGAGGACACAGATAGTCGTTCCAGAGAAGGGATCTGGAGTTTCGGGAAAGGGCAGTTTGAGAGGTAGGACCTGATTAATTGTCTATCTGTTCATTGACTTCCAGAAGCAGCATACTTGATTTATCTGTTCACTCATAATTCTTTCCTTCATTCAACTGCCATGTATTAAGTGCCTACTCTGTACCAGACACTGGACTGGGGCTGAGTATACAAGGTGTACTTGAGCACAGGCAAAGGAAGACATCACAAAGCAAGTCCAAAGAAAGGAGACAAGCTGGCTGGGCTGGTGTACAGGAGGGAGTGGAAGGGAGGACAGGAAGGGAGGACAGGAGAGAGGTGGCAAGGAAAGATGAGTCATAAAAATCAAAGAAGGAAGGGATGAGTACCCTTCATGTTTTATTTTTCCCAACTTCCTCTAACTCCTAAATTATTGCCTGCTTTTAGGAAATTTTAAAGCCCTTGGGAAAAAATTATTAAAATAAACATATGCAGAAGTTAGTTGGCTCCTCTGGGTTCCTTGGGTGGAATACAACCTGACAGCCTGAATGGTGCAAAATAGATTGCCCCATGGACAAGAAACCCTTCCCAGGTCCCAAGCCTGTGGGCCCTTATGTGATATCCCACCACTACCCTGCCCATCCCTTCATTCTGTAAGAACAGAAATGGAGTAGCTCAGTGTTTTGGGGGTTCATTTGTGTTGTATCGTGTGTTGGCACTTCATTCTTTTAGTTTCTTTTTAAGCCGCTTTGTTGAGATATTAAATCATGTACCATACGATTCAACCATTTAAAGTGAAAAGATTTTAAGTATATTCACAAAGTTGTACAACCATGACCACAATCAACTGTAGAACACTTTCCTTGCCCCAAAAAGAAACCTCATACCCATTGGCAGTAGTACTGTATTCTTTTTGTGGCTGAGTGCTGTTCCCTCGCACAGATAGATCGTATTTGGTCTATCCATCCATTTATTGATGAACATCTGGACTGCTTCAACCTTTTGGCTATTGTGAATAGTGCTTCTATGGACATTTGTTTGCAAGTTTCCTGCTTCCCAGGAAGCAGATTGGCAGTTGCCAGGAACCTGAGAAATGGGCAGGGGGAGAGACTGATTTACTAAGTTCAGGGCTTCCTTTTGAGGTGATGACAAATTTTCTGAAATATAATTTTGGGATTGCACAGCATCGTGAACCTACTTAATGCCACTGAATTGTGTACTTTAAAATAGTTAAAATAGTAAATGTCATGTTTTGTGTATTTGCCATAATAATGCTCCCTTTTTCTTCGTCAGAAGTCTCATTTCCTTTGCTCCCACTATCTCTCGCTTGCCCAGGAAGCTTCTTCTTCTCTGCCTTTAGTAAGGTCTTTAGTAAAGTCTGTACTCTCAGCAGCACTTGGGTGTCACTTAAAACTGTAGACAGAAAGTGCCCAAAACAGCTTGTTCTAATAGGAGAATTTATCTGGGTGACATATTCTGCAGAAAATCCCCATGGACAATCCAGTCATTCCCATCTCCATGTCTGAACGTCTTTCTTCACTTTAACTGCTGAAATCTTTCACAGTTTCTATTAAAATTGCTTCTTAAATATAAATAGCTGCGATCTCATTCCAATTCATTCCATAATTTCAGGCTCCTTACATACACAAGCGCGCGCGCACACACACACATACTGCGCTTAGAGCCCCGCCTGCTCTCCTGTCTCTTACTTTGGGAAGAGAATATTATCTACAGGGCTCTGTGTGCTACAAGGCCCACATATCTCTTCCTTGGGATGAACAAAGAGGCAGAGGCCCGATTGGCAAGATTCCTAAGGATGAGAGATTTCTTACATGTGGCCAGCAGAGGTTGAAGAAGAGGTCCAAGTTACCTTGGTCATCAGGAACTGACAGTGCCTCAGAGCTGGCACTGGGCTTGGGACTCCTCCTCACCCCACCTCTATCTCCAGTTTTCTTGAGAAGAGTGACAGCAAAGGTAATCTGTTAGCTCCCTATTTTTCAGTGTTTGCCTTTTTCTGCTGCCTGGGCGAGACTTCTTTAGTTTCTGAAGAAGTTTTGTGGTTGTTTTTCTTAGTCACAGCAGGCAACGACTGTGCCTAATAATTAGAACAAACTAGTGATAAGAATTGCAGACGGGTCTTTAGAAACTCAACATTAATGAGTAGATAGATGATTCTTAACTGCCTGCTACACCCATATAGGTAAAATAATGTTAACGTGATTTTAATACCTGTGGTAGGATTCCAAACAAAAATAAGTTCCGGCCAGGCACGGTGGCTCAAGCCTGTAATCTCAACACTTTGGGAGGCCAAGGTGGGAAGATTCCTTGAGTCCAGCAGTTTAAGACTAGCCTGGGCAACATAGTGAGACCCCATTTCTAAGAAAAAAATTAAAAATTAGCCAGATGTGGTGGCACACGCCTGTAGTTCTAGCTACTCAGAAGGCTGAGGTGGGAGGATCACTTGAGCTTAGGAGGTCAAGGCTGCAGTGAGCCACGATTGTGCCACTGCACTCTAGCTTGGGTAACAAAGCAAAACCTTGTCTCAAAAAAAAAAAAAAAATCGACCAGGCACACTGACTCACGCCTGTAATCCCAGCACTTTGGGAGGCCGAGGCGGGCAGATCATGCAGTCAGGAGATCGAGATCATCCTGGCAAACACAGTGAAACCCTGTCTCTACTAAAAGTACAAAAAATTAGCTGGGCATGGTGGCAGGCGCCTGTAGTTCCAGCTAATCAGGAGGCTGAGGCAGGAGAATGGCGTGAATCTGGGAGGCGGAGCTTGCAGTGAGTCGAGATCCTGCCACCGCACTCCAGCCTGGGTGACAAAAAAATCTAAAACAGAAATCTGAGGTGCCAGCATTTGATGTTTGTGTGTCTGCAAGAGAGAGTAAAGGTGACTATTGCTTATAAATTTATAGATTACTTGGGTTGTTTTTATTAGTAGAAATTTTTATCTTTAGAAATAGACAATAAAGTATTTTGAAATTTTAAATTTAGTGAGGACTGGGCGCCGTGGTTCATACCTGTAATCCCGGAACTTTGGGAGGCCAAGGCGAGCAGATCACTTGAGGTTAGGAGTTTGAGACCAGCCTGGCCAACATGGTGAAACCCCATCTCTATTAAAAATACAAAAATTAGCCAGATGTGGCGGTGCGTGCCACAATTTTACATACTCCGGAGGCTGAGGTAAGAGGATAGCTCAAGCGTGAGAGACAGAGGTTGCAGTGAGCCGAGATTATGCAACTGCAATCCAGCCTGGGCAACAGAGCAAGATAACTAACTAACTAAATAAATAAATTTAGTGAGGAGCAAATGTAAGCACTCAGAATCCTCAAAGCTGATTTATTTTTATCTAAGAACACATGATATGAATTTGCTTGGCTATTCACCTTAACTTTTGCAGTGAAAGTTTCGATTTGCCTCCTATCCTATTACAAAATTCAGATACTGTCTTTGTTTTGTCTTTATTTCCTAAGAAATTATTTCTTCTGTTCTTAATAGAAGATTCCAAAGATATATCTACTGACTCAATTTTGACTTACAGACCCTTTTAGACAAGCTTGTTTTGTGTCACAAGAAGTTCTTTAGATTCTCAACTAGAAGCCAAATGAGTCACCATTTTGTCTTCTGCATCTTTCAGATAGAATTTGTTTTTGAAATAATAGCTTTATTGAGATATAATCCACATATTGTATAATTTATCTTTTAAAAATGCACAATGTAAAGATATTTAGTATATTCACAGAGTTGTGCAATTGTCATCACAATCAATTTTGGAATTTTGGAATATTTCATCACCTTTAAAAGAAGTCTCATACCCATTAACGGTAACTCCTCACCTCCCTCTCCCCCAGTTCCTGGCAACTACTAATCTAGTTTCTGTCTCCATGGATTTGTCTATTCTAGATATTTTTCATAAATAGAATCACAATGTTTGTTCTTTTGAGTCTGTCTTCTTTCACTTTCCGCAATGTTTTCAAGGTTAATCCATGTTGTAGCATATATCATCACTTCATTCCCTTCTATAGCCAATGAATATGACATTGTATGGATATACCACATTTTATTTATTCATTCATTAGTTGATGGACATTTGGGTCATTTCTATCATTTAGTTATTATGCAAAGTGCTACTTGAACATATGTGTACGAGTTCTTGTGTGGATGTATGTTTTCATTTCTCTTGTGTTCCCATAAATATTTTAACTTAATACAGACTAGATTTCAGCCTGAATGATTTGGGTGGGTGTGTCCATTCCTGGAAAGGAAGAGGAGAGGGAATCAAAGGAGAGAGATAACAGTAAGGAAATGGAACTTACTTCACGAATTTTCCAATTTGCAAATCCCTCTAAAATAATACCATCTGATATCATAACATTATAAGATCACAATTTTACATATGAGCAACTGAGAACCCAGAAAAGGTAAATAACTTGCTCAACAATTTGTTGAAAACCAACTGGGCCAAGGGCCAATGGTTCCTGTTTCTTAGTAAACTTCCTTTTGCACCACCTGCATTGTATTAGTACACACTGATATCCAGGTGGTGTCTAATGAGAAAAATTTAAGTTGCCAAGGATCCTATTTAAAAATAGCAAAAGGTTGAGAATTGGCTAGAATTTCCTTCATTTCACCAGGAACAGAAATAGCTCTGTTAATCAAAGCTAACCTTTTTTTTTTTTTTTTTTTTTTTTGAGACGGAGTCTCGCTCTGTCCCCCAGGCTGGAGTGCAGTGGCCGGATCTCAGCTCACTGCAAGCTCCGCCTCCCGGGTTCACACCATTCTCCTGCCTCAGCCTCCCGAGTAGCTGGGACTACAGGCGCCCGCCACCTCGCCCAGCTAGTTTTTTGTATTTTTTAGCAGAGACGGGGTTTCACCGTGTTAGCCAGGATGGGCTCGATCTCCTGACCTCGTGATCCGCCTGTCTCGGCCTCCCAAAGTGCTGGGATGACAGGCTTGAGCCACTGCGCCCGACCAGTCAAAGCTAACTCTTATGGAGGTCTTAGTATGCACTATGTACTAAGCAGTGTTTTCCTTAAGCTACCATATTTAATTTTGAAAAGAACCCCATTTTACAAATGAAGGAACCAGATTTAAAAAAAAAAAAAAAAAAAAGAATTCACACAGCTCTAATACATGATGAAGAAACAAGTTGAAGCCAGAAGCATCAGACTCTATGAGATTTGGTTATGAAGTATTTTGCTGTGCTGATAGATACAGATAAACATACTCTGTCCTCTGTCTCCTTCCTTTGTCCTCCCACTCCCACTGTTGTTTTCATAGGTTATGAGTGGTTTTCTTGGCTGTTTTTTCTTTTTTTTTTTTTTTTTCTTGAGACGGAGTCTCACTCTGTCACCCGGACTGGAGTGCAGTGGCAAGATCTTGGCTCGCTGCAACCTCTGCTTCCCGGGTTCAAGCGATTCTCCTACCTTGGCCTCCTGAGTAGCTGGGATTACAGGTGAGTGCCACTATGCCCAGCTAATTTTTTGGGTTTTTAGTAGAGACAGGATTTCACCATGTTGGCCAGGCAGGTCTCAAACTCCTGACCTCATGATTCGCCCATCTTGGCCTCCCAAAGTGTTAGGATTACAGGCGTGAGCCACCACACCCGGCCTATAGGTTATGAGTTTTAAACTACCTACAAATTGGACATTTGTAACCTGGGAATGTTCATAAATTTGTAATTGTACTAAGCAAAAATATGAAACCATTCCATGTCTAAATAAAATCACATATATCCTCCAAAATTTTTGACAAAAGTGATATGTTCTTCATCTCAGGCCAGGATGACAAATACTTTTTGAACTCGAATGCAAACTTCAGTCAATTGTTAGTGGCTCCTAGAGTACTGTGTTGAAAATGATGCTAAAGCCTTGATCTAAATGATTGTAAAGGCTGAATGTTTTTAAAAATTATCATATCAAGGCCACACACTGCCCCGCTCTCTGGTCCCACCGACCCGCAAGCCACCAACCCACAGATTGGCTCGGCTCTGGGCTGTGTCATGTCTGGTTCCCCCAGCCTTGCTGCTATAAAGAAAGTGCTTCAACAGCTCTGGCTGGAGGCTGGACTCAACTGTATCAAAGTTTCCCAGGGATCTTCAAACTTGAAACAATTCTGTCTGCAAAATGTTCCACATGACTTTCTGCTGACTGGGGTATCTTCGAGTTCCAATCTCTCCGGACTCCAGAACGTCTGTTCCCTTTTGTGGTCAAATGGACCTTTCAAAGGTTTCCCAAACCACTTCTCATGAACCAGTGAATATTCAAAAGAGAGCTAGAAATTTGAAGCCTGTACAAAAACTTATCCCTATAACATATGTGCCATCATATACAAACTTCTACCTTTTCAGTCCCTCACATCTACCTCTCTGAATTTTCATAAATTTCTATTTCACAAGGGTAATTGTTTTATGTACACTGACAGCAGCATACAACCAAATAGGTAGTATAAAAACAGTTCTCACAATAAAGTGAGGGCAGCAATATTTGGTTATGCATATGTTCCTTTTTAATGTCATTTTTTTTTTTTTCATAGATATGACCACTTGCTTTTTCACTTTAAAAAATAGGATGCTGAGACAGGGCATGGTGTAGCTCACCCCTGTAATCCCGGCATTTTGGGAGACTGAGGTTCGGGGGGATCGCTTGAGCTCAGGAGTTCGAGACCAGCCTGGGCAACATAGCAAAACCCCATCTCCACTAAAACAAATAAAAATAAATAAAATGGTTTAAAAAGTTGGGTGTGGTGGTTCATGCTTGTAGTCCCTGTAGTCCTGGCTACTTGGGAGACGAAGACAGGAGAATCCCTTGAGCCTGAGAGACTGTGGCTGCAATGAGCTCTGATGGTGCCACTGCACAATAATATTAAAAAGTAAGATCCCGGGCTGGGCAACGTGACCTGTAACACCTGGAATACCAGCCACTCTGGAGGCTGAGGCCGGGAGATTGCTTGAGCCCAGCCTGGGCAACATAGTGAGACAGCATCTCTTAAAAAAACAAATAACAATAAGATTTTATTGATGCCTTATTTGGGGCATATTATAGTTAAATGAAGAGAGGCAACAGAAAGTCAAGGGTTGGAAATGTCCTCACTTTAATGTGAGAATTGTTATATTAGATAAGAATTACTTAAATAGTTGAGTAACTTCAATCTTGATAAGAATAACTAATGTAGAGGAAAATTTGGGGGGCATAACTTGGTAACCAAAGGGATTCATGAGCTAGTACAGTAATCATATTTTTCAAACTCAAATTGGAACATATGACCTCATAATAATTTTTAAAATGTACAACTAAATTGATTAGTAGAAAGGTATTTTTAAAAGATATTAAAGTAGCATTCGAGGATGTTTTAAATAAATCAGGTTCATAGATAAAATATAGAACTACAGTATATTTGCTGATAATTCTGGAAAATACAGTGTTGTTGATTTAAATAACAACAACAACAACAAAAGAATCTGGAGTTGCTGCTCTCCGATTTCTCCAAAGAAAAGTTTCTACAGCTTGCCAGACCCAACACCCTCCCTGAAATTCACTCACCTCCTTCTGCTTCTACCTAAAATCCATATAGGAGAAGAACTTTTCTAGCCAGCTGGAAACATACATTTCTCTCCAGATTGAACTAATGTTCTTAAGAGCAGACTGTCAGTCAGTTTCTGAGAAGCCACTTTCTATATTAGCTGTAATTTTAGGGTTATTCACATGGAGATTCTGGGCTCTCACCTTTTGCTTGCCTGAAATCCACCCTTCTAATCATTTGCTTACTTTCCAGGGGCGGCTTAGTTTCAGCTTGAGTATTATCTGGTGAGTAGGCAATCTGCTGTTTTCATGAGGGGTCTGGAAATTCTTCACTGGAATATGAATTCCTCCAAATTCCAGGTTCATTGTCATTGCTTACCACCTTTAGCCCCAGTTGAAGACGTTTCCCGCAGTCTTCTGCATTTAGCTTCAGGACACTCTGCCAAGCCCAGTGCTACAATGTCTTTTTGACTTGGGCATCCCTAGTCAGCACTATCCCTGGATTAGTGTTTTTCTCTTTTTCCTACAATAAACATAGAAATGGGAGCCAGTATATTAGCTCAGTAAAATCTCAAGGTAAACCTACTACACTTCCTTTATTGCCCTTCAATAATCCTTTCATTTTGTCATGTTTTCTTGCCTTTTTGTACCCTGTTAGTTATTCGTACTTAAAGGTTAAATCGAGCTTCTCCACTCCTCATTTTTTCCCCTTCTATTCTTTGATCCTACATTGAAATCATAATGCTGGACTTGTGACGTCACTCTCAATTGTTTCCAGATGGTTTATCAGACTGATCAAAAAGAAGATGAAGCCACTATATGTTAGTTAAAAAGCAGATCTTCAAACAGGGAGACGGTTCAGGAAAAAAGATGTATAATAATAATGTTGAGAGCACAAAACAACTATAGGTAAAGTAAATTGCCTTTTCTCTCTGTCCTAAAATAAAGTCTTTGATCAATTGTTCCAATGTATGAAAATTTGAACTATAAAGAGACCAGGCAGCTTTCTAAACCCAAACATCAAAAGCTTTGCTTCCATTAGAAAAATTTAAACCCATGATACTTTGAATGGATTTGAAATTCTCTAAAATGAGCTTTAATAATAACCTTCACAAACAGAAAGAAAAAGAACAGTAGGTTATATGGCTTCGTGCTACCATTTTCTCTGGAACATTAGTTTTCCAAAGATGCCATTTTGGCTTGTACCAAATAAAAGGGCAAAGGTTACCAAATGCAAGCCTGGGGAAGCCAGGAGACAGAACAGCTATTACAATGGAGGGGGAAATCCAAGCTGTCAGCTCTGAATGGATAGAAATTGCATGTGTGAAATTGACAACCAGCAACAGCATGGCACCCTAAGAGGGGCCAGGAAATGAGCTCAACTGGGATTTCTATTTACTGTATTAGAGCTGCGATTTTGTAGAGTTTTATTTAAGATTCACAGATACAAATCTTCAGGTTTTTGACAACTTTAGTAATGTTCAGTGGCTATTTGGAAAACAATCTAAACAAATAAAATACCAGAGTGAGAATGGTAGAAATGATACAGAAAAAAACATAAAGGAAAAAAATCACTCATGATCCAACCTCCCAAGAGTCTCTGTTAACAAACTGTTGCATTTGCTTCTTCATACACACATTGTTCTACAACATTGAAACCAATTTGTATACATAACTTTGATTTCTGTTTATTTAGTATTATGTCACAAATATTTTTCCATGTCATGAAAATGTTTTCATAACCATTGTGTTTATAGAGCATTCTGTCACATGAATATACAGACTTTAATTTACTTAACCGTAATCAATTCAACTACTAACTCTTTCCCCCAATTGTTTGTTCCATTCCAGTATTTTTCCCACTGAGCAACTAGAGTGATCTTTCAAAAACTTGATCTTGTCACTCTCCTTTATAAAACCATTCAATAACTTTTCTTTCTCTTAGAAAATATTCCTGTCTTTAGCAGGCTCTTTGGAGCTTTATGTCCTTGCTACTTCGATGTGGTTATGTCCTTGGTATCACCTGGGAATTTATTAGAAATATAGAATCTTCACTCTTCCCTGACCTACTGAATTAGAGTCTTCATTTTTACAAGATCACGGGTGGTTTCTACCCAAGACAAGGACTGAGAAGGTCTGCTCTTCATGCTCTGGCTCTTGTGTGGCCCCCACCAACCTCACCAGCCTCCTCAATGCTTTTTAGGATCCAGCAGACAACTAGCTTCAGTGCCTCATTCACCACGCCCCTTTCCCCCACAAAGCCTTGCCAAGTGTATGGACTAAATGTGTCTGTTCCTCCAAATTCACTTATTGAAACCCTATCCCTCAATGGAATGATATTTGGAAATGGGGCATTTGGGAGCTAATTAGGCTTGGATTAGGTCAAGAGGCCAGGGTCCTCATGATGGAATTAGTGCCCTGTGAGAAGAGACACCAAAGGGTTCTCTCTCTCTCTTTCCCTTCCGTGTGAGGACATAGTGATAAGGTGGCTGTCTACAAGCCAGGATGAGAGTACTCTCACCAGAACCAGATTATGCTGGTCCCCTGATCTTCCAGCCTCTAGAACTGTAAGAAAATAAATTTCAGTTGTGTAAGCCACCCATACTACCAGATTTTGTTACAGCAGCCCAAGACGACAAATATAGCAGGTACGTACTATGCTCTCTGCCTGGAAAGGTCTTCCCAAGACTAGTCACCAAGTTAACTTCCAATTATCCTTCAGAGTCCAGTTCAAAAAGGGAAGCAAGACTTCTCCCACTTCAGGTCTTCGATAAATACATGTTCACACAAAACCTTGTACGCAAAAGTGTATAGTGGGATGTCTCCCACTTTCCTTTTTGAGCTGGGATCTGAAGGATAAGCCCAGCGGGAATATCTAGAATATATAAAGAACTTTTACAATTCAGTAAGCAACCCAATTTAAAAATGGGCAAGGACATGAATAGACACATCTCCAAAGATAAATAAATGTTCTGGAACTAGATAGTAAAGCACATGAAAAGATGTTCAGTGCCATTAGCTATCAAGGAAATGCAAATCAAAGCCACAATGACATACCCCTCTGGACCCTGCAAGATGCCTACAATTTAAAAATAATAGTAAGCATTCATGAGGATATGGAGAAACTGGAACCCTGATACATGGTTGGTGAGAATGTAAAATGATACAGCCATGGTGGAAAACAGTCTGATGGTTCTTCAACAAGTTAAAGATAAAACTATTATATGACCCAACAATTCCTCTCCTGGGTAAGTGCCCAAGGGTAATATATGCCCCCACAAAACCTGTACACAAATGTGTAGAACGATATTATTTATTATAGTCAGAAGGTGGAAAAAAATCCAATGTCCATCAACAGACAGATGGATAAACAAACTGTAGCATATCCATAGGATGGAATATTATTCAGTCACAAACAGAAATGAAATACTAATACACGCTACAGCATGGATGAATCTGGAAACATTATCCTAAGTGAAGGAAGCCAGACACAAATGGCCACATATTCCATTCCATCTATATGAAATGTCCAGAATAGGTAAATTCATAGAGACAGAAAGCAGATTAGTCCTTGCCAGGGGCTGTGGGGAGGGGAGAATGGGAAATAAAATAGCTTTATAGGTTTGGGGTTACCTTTAGGGGTGATAAAAATGTTCTGGAACTAGACAGTGAAGACAGTTATACAACATAATGAATGTACTAAATGTAAATGAATTATACAATTTTAAATGGCTGAAATGGTAAATTTTGTTATGCATATGTGTATTATACAATTAAAAAAAAGAAGAGGAGGAGAAGCAGAAGTAAAAGGAAAGAGAAACACACAGAAACAAAGAGATAAAGACAAAGAAACCAAGATAAAAGGGGAATCTAAGAAAGATGCCTGGGCAGGCACAGTGGCTCACGCCTATAATCCCAGCACTTTGGGAAGCCGAGGCAGATGGATCACTTGAGGTCAGGAGTTTGAGACCAGCCTGACCAATGTGATGAAACCCCGTCTGTACTAAAAATACAAAAAATTAGCTGGGCATGGTGGCGGATGCCTGTAATCCCAGCTACTTGGGAGGCTGAGGCAGGAGAATCACTTGAACCTGGCAGGCGGAGGTTGCAGTGAGCCAAGATCGC
>NC_045440.1:70420787-70453991 GCF_002776525.5 Piliocolobus tephrosceles
CTCTTAATTCTTGATTATACAGGCAATCAGATCTTCTAAAACTTTCCTGGACTCGTCCATGCCAAAAAGAAGTGCTTCTTCCAAACTAGTCCCTGGGCACGGACCTACTGTTTATATTCTTCCTCCCCAAGAAGCTTCCACTTTCCACACGCCATCACTCAACTTGTATTTTTAGTCCACACTTCACTGCTGAGCTTGGAGATGGGAATTCTAATTCTTCTTGGATAATTCTACTGGAATACCTCACCATCATTTTCTTACTTGACATATTCACAATTCCTCCCCGAAAACAATCCCCATCTACTGCTTTACTATTGTACCCGTTTCACCAGTTATCTTAATTTACAGAATCTGAAACCCAAGGAGTGTGAATGAGTTTTTAAAGTCACATAGCCAGCTTAGTGCAGTCCCAACTCTGAAAGGTTGTAGTCATTTTTCGTTCATGTCCTTCATCCAGGATCTCCCGTTAGTCACTAAATTGTGTTGATTTTTCCTTCAAATGGTCTTTGTATCCATCTGCACCCTTCCATCCCCGCTGCCAACCCCCCAGTTCAGGTTTTCAACACCTCGCGCCTCAGTGCCTGTGGCAGCCTCCTGGCAGGCCTCTAAATCCATCCTGCACACAGTCCTCGGTAGCTTGCCTGAAACCACAGCATGTTTGCACAGAAAGGATTTGGGAGATCATCAAATCTGTTGCACTAAACAGAGAAAATGCCAGAGCCAACACAAACCTCTGCATGCTGCCTGGGTCCATGCTGATTCCCCAACTACTAAGATAGGGGAAAAGAATCAATAAAGGATACATTTCAAGATAGTCGTGACCCCTCACAGACTGTCAGCAGGGCCAGCCTCATGCTTTAAGGACCAGCAAGGAGTACAGTTCTATAGAATCGCACAACAGGGTGTCCAAAGACAACTCAAGAGTTGTGGTTTTAAGAGCTCTGCAAGTGGTAGGGTGCAGTGGCTCACACCTGTAATCCCAACATTTTTAGAGGCCGAGATGGGAGGATCACCTGAGCCCAGGAGTTCAAGACCAGCCTGGGCAACATGGTGAAACCCTGTCTCTATCGGAAAAAAAAAAAAAAATGCATATATATATGGCAGGTGTGGTGGTGCACTCCTGTAGTTCCAGCTACTTGGGAGCCTGAGGTGGGAGGATTGCTTGAGCCTGGAAGGTGAAGTTTACAGTGAGCTAAGATTGTGCCACTGTACTCCAGCTTGGGTGACAGAGCAAGACCCTGTCTCAAAAGAAAAAAAAGAAAAAGAGCTCTGCAATCTGGGTGCCATCTGCACTTCTGCCATCACACTGGGTCTGCAACATCAGAATGAAGTAAATACAGGAACTGCCTGAAAGTGAAGGCTCCCAGGATTACTTCTGGGGAATCTGGAAGCCACACTTCAATAGTATGTGGCTGCCTAGTGGAGGGTCCTTAAGTGTAGCAGAAGACATTAAACTGGACCTCGAAGTGTTCTAACATCTTCATTTTACAGATGGGAAAACCAAGGCACCCAGGCTCACTCAAACAACTGGTAGCAGGGCTGAAATAGAACTAAGATTACCTGCTTCCCAAACTAGTGCACATTTACCTTTCTACTATGCTCTATATCAGTCTCTCATAATTAGGGCGGTAGTCCCAATAGAGTAACAATTGAAAAATATCAAAGCAGTTCTATTATCCACAACGTTCTGTCTTCCACAAACTCCACTCCTACCAACCCGAGGGGTGAGACAACTGTCATAGGCTGCCACCTTTTTGATTTTATGACCCTCAGAGAGCCCCTTTGCAGGTAGGTATTCATTGTCATACACACTGAGGAGCCCAAAAGTGTAGGAACTGCTCTGGTCCTCGAAGAGTTCATTGTCTTAAGGAGACAACGGTGTGCACAGATTCTGCCTCATTAAATACAATAATGGGGGTATACGAATAAAATAAGCAGAAAAAAGAAAGGCACACTTGTTTCTGTCTATGAGGGTGGAGAATATTCTCAGAAGTGGTATCTGAACAGGATTTTCCAGGACAAACAGGAGTTCTACAGATAGGCAACAGGAAAGTGTATATGTTCTGGAAACATGCCAGCATTTTAAACACTGGCCCTCACTCCCAGCTCCTGGAATCAGCATAACCGGGGAACAGCGCTTGCTGCTCTCATCCTGAGCTCCTGCCCAGGAATGCCACTTCATTCAGTCTGTACTAAAATTCTGGTCCTCTTAGTCTTTACCCACCATTTCCAGGAAAGTGCTTAGAATGGGCAGAGAGAAGAAAGCCACTGGCTTGACAGCCATCATATACTAATTAAGCAAATGCACACACCTCTTCCAGATTCTGCAGTGGTTTTCTGTTCTCTTGGCACAAAGTTATTTTTTCTCTCTGGTCATCATGAACCCCTAAGTCCAATCCAAGCTTGTTACCAAGCCTCCATTTCCTCCCACCTAGCTGAGCTCTCTAGAGCATCATGACTCCTGGCCTCTTGCCGATCCACATGAATTCTGAACTTTATCTAATTAGTGGACCTCAAATTCTAATCTTTCTCTCCCTCTCTCTCCCCTCGTCTCTCTCTGTCTCCTCTTTCCCTGCTTACCTCCCCATCTTGACACTTTTCATATGTCCTTTTCCTTAACTGCACATGGCCTTGTTCTGCAATAGGCCCAAGCTTTACTACCACAAAGAGACCCAAATTCAGCCATTTGTAGTATCTACAAATTCGATTACATTCGCTGACCCAGAAGTACTCTGAAAGATTCAGAAAAATATATTTGTTACTGAACTTAAACATGTGTCCTATCTGTAGCCCATGCTCCCCATTGTGCACTAGAAATTATTATTTCTAATAAATCTTATAATCACAGTGTGAGTGGTACAATTATATTGCATTACATATTTGCTGGTTACAAGCATGAATTTTCAAATGCAAATACATAATATATTCCACAAGGATGTATTAGGTTATGGCAGTTCCTTTTTTTTTTTTTTTTGAGTTTTGAGACAGAGTCTCGCTCTGTTGCCCAGATTGGATTACAGTGGCACAATTATAGCTCATTGCAGCCTCGAACTCCTGGACTCAAGCGATCCTCTCACCTCAGCCTCCTGAGTAACCAGCATCATGATGACTCACAGGGCTCAGCTAGAGGAGAGGAGATGGAGTCTTAGTTACAGGCTCGATTTGGACTTGGCAGTTCATGATGATTGGAGAGAAAAAATAATTTCATGCCAGGAGAACAGAAAACCATTGTGATTACAAGAGCAAGCCAGCATGACCTGCTAACTTTTTAAATGTGTTGCAAAGACTAGGTCTCGCTATGTTGCCTAGGCTGGTCTCGAAACCCTGGCCTCAAGCAATCCTCCTGTCTCAGTTTCCCAAAGCTCTGGGATTACAGCCATGGTACCTGGCCTCATTCTTTTTTTTTTTTTTTTTTTAACGTGCCAGAAACTTTTCCCCAACCTAGCTTCCTCCCTCATCACCAGCAGGAGTCTGCAAAATCTGGTCCCCAGATACTACCGCAGAGGTGAGAATTAAAGAAGAAAGCTAAGAGAGATGAGAAAGCACATTAATTTTCAGGGCGTATAGGAAGAGTTTGGAAACTGCCTGAGTATTTATAAATTGAAAGTGCATTAATTTTCAAGGGCATATAGCAAGACTTTGGGAAATGACTGAATATTTGTATATTGCTAACATGAACCTTAAGCTAATTTATATTTTTCAATCTTGCATGAATAACATAGAAAACACAGAATGTCCTAGTCACTTTGGATTCCTGGTGTCTGGAAACTATGAAAACTCCCAAGTCCTGGAGTCAGCCTAACTGGGGAGCAGGATGTCATAAATGTGGTTATCCTTGAGACAAGTGTCAGAAGCCTGATTGATGTGTACTCTAACTAAATTATGCAGTACTAACTATGTCACAAGAAGTCTCAGAGTTTGTTCCCTTGCTTAGTGATAAGATCGATTCTAATTGGGGATAGCTAAAGATTTTATGTTCAGTCTTTCCACTCGCCTTCCTGCCTCACCCACTATCCCTACCCTCCTTGCAGTGCCTCTTCCATGCTAGCTCCAATACCCTCATCGTGAGTTAGGAGTTTCTTCTCTGAGGAATAACGGGCAAGTATTTTTCATTTTTAAAACTACACCTATTAAACCAGCTAAATCTTCATCAGAAGAATCTCAGATAATAGAGAGAAGTCAACCATGCTAAGAGTTTGCTGTTAGGATCAGTTTTCTGTTAAGATCAGTCCTCCGAATTTCCACTTTATAACTCTCAAATCATATAGAATTCCAAGGTTGTTTTTTGTTGTTGTTGTTGTTGTTTTGAGATGGAGTGTCACTCTGCCGCCCAGGATGGAGTGCAGTGGTGCGATGTCAGCTCACTGCAACCTCTGCCTCCCGGGTTCAAGCAATTCTCATGCCTCAGCCTCCCAAGTAGCTGGGATTACAGGGGATGCATCACCATGCTTGGCTAATTTTGTATTTTTAGTAGAGATGGGGTTTCACCATGTTGGCCAGGCAGGTCTCGAACTCCTGACCTCAAGTGATCCACCCACCTTGGCCTCCCAAATTGCTGGGATTACAGGCGTGAGCCACCATACCCAGCCAGAATTCCAAGCGACTCTCAGGGCTTCAAATTCAGAGACTTTGAGTGTGAATGAGAAGAAGCATCGGCAAATTTCAAACACCAAATGTCCCTTCGTTAAAGACTAAGCAGTCTTTTTCTCTCTCCCCTAGAAGTTTGGGCTCCTATTTTGAGTTTGATATTATATTGAATTCATTTTAATGAGGTTCAAACAGCCCTCATTAATATAGAGCTCAGTGTGTTTTTCTATTTAATTCTATATTTATCTCCTGATTGATTTCCTGCCATGCAGCCATGGCTATCTATGACAAAGGGACTCTGACTCTTTGAGCTTAATGTCTGATAATTGTGATTACGTAATACATTAAAGAGTAGCTAACAGTAGCATTTAAGCCAATAACAAAATATACTAAGTTGTCCTTTCAAAGATTTTGCTTTCCAAGTTTACAAAATACAAATACTTGATTGATGTTTTTGTTGTAAAAGATCAGAAAATAGGGATTTGGAAGCTTCTTCCTTTGTGAGCTCTCCGTGTGTGGGACATTTGGAACTTTATGCCAGCAGATGCCCTGAGAGGGCTTTTCTCTAAAAATAAATGTCTCTTGAATTCAAGTCTACTAATTTATTTGATTTTAATTTACCGCCTCCAAAAAAAAAAAAAAATACCCTCCATTTATTCATGTGACTCTTTCTAGAAAATATTTCATCCAGCTGACACAGTGGCTCCACACCTGCAATCCTAGCACTTTGGGAGGCTGAGGCGGGCGGACCACTTGAGGTCAGAAGTTAGCCTGGCCAACATGGCAAAACCCCTTCTCTACTACAAATACAAAAATTAGCCTGGCGTGGTGGCGCATGCCTGTAGTCCCAGCTACTTGGGAGGCTGAGGCAGGAGAATCGCTTGAACCCTGGAGGTGGAGGTTGCAGTAAGCCCATAGCGCCATGGCACTCCAGCCTGGGTGACAGAGCAACTCTGTCTCAAAACAAAAAGAAAAAAATTATGATTGACTTCACACTCAAATGCTAAAGTATACCTTCCTAAGTCCATCAAGATACTTTAAAAATTGCGTCTCAGATATATTTTCTTTTGGGAAAGCAATTTTTTAAAAATTGGTCAATAAAGGAGACTATGAAAAATGAAGTATTTTCCTTAGGAAAATAAGCAACTTGAATTCATATCCTAGGTGATATTGGCAGGGTAATAAAAGTGGTAGGTAGAGTACCATATCAAAAAAATTTTAACTTATTTCCACAAATCATTTACTTAAGGAGTCTCCTCTGTCGCCCAGGCTGGAGCGCAGTGGCGCCATCTCAGTGCACTTGCAACGGCCACCTCCCAGGTTCAAGTGATTCTCCTGCCTCAGCCTCCCGACAGTTGGGATTACAGGCGCGCCACCATGCCCAGCTAAATTTTTTTGTATTTTTGGTAGAGACGGGGTTTCACCGTGTTGGCCAGGGTGGTCCCCATCTTCTGACCTTGTGATCCACCCACCTAAGCCTCCCTAAGTGCTGGGATTACAGGCGTGAGCCACTGGACCCAGCAACAAATCATTTAAAAAATATTTCTGAGAAAAAAATTAAAGCTGTAGACACTGTTTTTAAAAAAAATGCTGTAACCCTTTATATTTACCCTCTGGCTACTGTTTTGTTTTGTTTTGTCTTTTGAGATGGAGTCTTCTCTTTTGCCCAGAGCCTCCCAGGTTCATGCCATTCTCCTGCCTCAGCCTCCCGAGTAGCTGGGAAAACAGATGCCTACTATCATATCCGGCTAATTTTTTGTATTTTTAGTAGAGAGGGGTTTCACCGTGTTAGCCAGGATGGTCTCAATTTCCTAACCTCGTGATCCACCCATCTGGGCCTCCCAAAGTGCTGGGATTACAGGCGTGAGCCACCGTGCCCTGCCCCTTTTGGCTACTTTTACATCTAATTTCTAATCCCATAGTTGAGTTCACAGTGGTTTAAACAAATATCAAACATATTTTAGGTATTAGAACTCATGGTATTGTCCTGAGAAAGTAATGGAGGCCAACTTAAATTCCCTTGTGATTAATTAAAGGAGTTAGAAATGAGTAAGACTGCCATGGGGATATTTGCCTTATTTTTAAAAATCAAATACATGTAGCTAGTAGGCTCTGCAAAAGATGTAAAGGTTTAGAGAAATGAAAGGCAACCAAGACCCCAATGTAGGGATCTCAAGGGTAAATAGATAGCCTTTCCTTTCTCAATGCTATGTAATACCACCTAAGCACCTGCAGGGTCCAGGCATTCCAGTTTCACTGGGCTGGTGTGGTGCTGAAAAGAGACCTGTTCCATTGAATGCAAGACACAGATAGTTATAGGAAAATTTTTCTTTAGCATTCACTTGTGTCTCTCATTTCAGAGCAAAAATGGGGAGTTATTTCTACAATTTGCAGAAATCTCTCCCTTTTACTTTATAATCATGCAAGTAACATGAGGGCAGTTAGGCTGTAGCAAAGTAATAGAGACTTTTGATGATGACTTTACCACCTTAAAATTTTTATAAACAGGAATTAGAGAGTTTAAGAAAGGACACATTCATTAGTGATGTAAACTCTAAAGGTAGGAGCTCAATTTCAGGCTCGACTTCTTGCCAGATGTTTGACCTTAAGTAAAGCACTTTATATTTCTAAACCTCAGTTCTCTTGTCTGTAAAATACAGATCATATTAAGACCATCCTTATTGGAGTATTGTGACAGTTTGGGTAAATACATTTAAAAAATCTCGTTCACAATGAGAGTTCCAAAATTATTAGCTATTATTATTTTTATTATGGTAAAAATTTGGAGGAAGAAACAATTATTTTGGGGGGATATGCCAGGGAATAAGTGGTCAAGAACAACAAGCAGTATCTTTATAATCCATTAAAAGCTATGCCAATGTTTGCAAAGTTTCCTTCAGCAAGAGAAAATTAATACACTTAAAAAGTAAAATCCAAAAAGTTCTTTTAGAGAATAGATGTTTTAGATTAATTCTTTTGTTTTCAATATAAATAAGAACCATGGTAATGAACCTCAAAGGTGTATTGTCTTAGAGTTTCTGGCTTTAATATTGTAACTGATGACATTAAAGGCAATTAAACCATTAATTAAAAATCTGCATTGATTCAAAGCAGAGGGGAAATAAATTACTTCAACTTTAGCTTCTGACATATTTACACTTGAAATCAAAGCTTGTGTTAAGTTAAACTAGAGAGAGCTATTTAACATAAGAAAGAGTTAACACTCGCTTAGGGGTGCCCTTTTTTTTTAAGTTTGTTGGAAAATACTTGACAAATCTGTCTGTAAAAGCAACTGCAAAAATATTGTCACTGCCCTTTTGGCAGTCTGAAAAAATCATGATTGTCAAAATAATAAGCAAACTACATTTTATAACTATCAAGAGAAAAATATCAGTTTTCTATTTTATAAAGTTTTTTTTTTGGCATATCCTAGTGTGCGATGACTGACTATCATACAGGTAGGTTAATAATGTCAATATGTAGGATATCTCCCTAAAAGAATCTAACAAAATCCAAGCTTTCATTTAGGTTGCAGAAATACATCGGCCTACTGAGTAAATAACCAAACATTGCAGCTGACTTAAAGAACATCTTCTATCCATGGAAATGAACATCTTTAAAATATCTGTAAGCCCTGGTTTCTTGGTAAAGACAGTAATAGTAGTAAGTTTGAGTGGGCAGCTGTTTTCCATCTGTTACTCAGAAATTTTTACACAAGTACTTACTTCCCGGTAGTGTTGAGTGAGTACTAGACCTGTATTACCTTCCTTGAAAAGAGAAAGGAAAGTGTGTCAAGGGACTGTATTCTGCTTCTGAAGAGCTATGTACTTAGCAAGTAGTTTACTCAGAAGTAAGAGCCTAGAGCAAGCTGATTTCAAAAGTTACTTAATCTTTTTAGACAAGCTGAACATGTCATTCCAGAAGCAGCACATGTAAATTCATTGGAATTACTTTTGTAGGAGTATTCCAATTACACTGGAAACTTTTGTAGAAGACCTATCATGTAAATGCATCGTGATAAATTCTAGAGACAAAGGATGCAAAGATGATAAGACACAGTTTCTGCTCCCAAAATGTTTTAAGGTTTTAAAATAAATTGGCGGGGAGGGGGGAAAGGGGAGGGATTGCATTGGGGAGTTATACCTGATATAAATGATGAATTGATGGGTGCTGACGAGTTGATGGGTGCAGCACACCAACATGGCACAAGTATACATATGTAACAAACCTGCACGTTATGCACATGTACCCTAGAACTTAAAGTATAATAAAAAATAAAAATAAAAAAATAAAATAAAATAAAATGGCTTTGAGGCCTAGAAGAAAGAAACTTTTCCCTCTCCTCTTTTTCTTTCACTAACAGTTTTTTGTTTGTGTTTTTAATAGTATTTCCTTTGCCCTTTGTATCCATCTTTCTATTATCTTCTGCTGTGTTGGTTCAATGACAATGATTTTGCTGCTAAAGTTTTTATTTCTTCAACTGATCTGAGACTTAGCTTTATATTAAAAAATTTCAAATAAATGTCAGAAAAGCAGTGTTACTTTTTAAAACTCGATACTGGTTGAGGAGCAATATGCCATTGTTAATTTCCCAAACATTAGGTAAATAAGTGGGACATGTTCTTGCCCTATATTCTAATTGTTAGCAAGAGAAATTCTCAGTTCAGGATGACATGTTTGTCTCTTCCAAAATCTATATAGCATTAATCTCGTTGAGATACCCCAAAATCTCAAATCTGAAATATTGAAAAAAATACATGAAAGTAAGAAAGGGAAGTGATGTATCCCCTGGGATCTACTCTACTTTTTACAATTAAACGCGGCTATAAGAAAAAAAAAAATCACATTATCTAATAATTATTAAGATAATGTGATTTTTTGTTCTGTTGTGTTTATTATTACGTCTGCCTAACAATTCTCATGCCTTTTAAGCACTCTGGTGTCTTAAAGAAGAAATACTACATAAAGACATAAAAAAGAAGAAATACTGAATATCTAAAGGTACTTTGTGCATCTAAATTCACACTGACTTCTCAAATTATTTAGCGCCAAGAAAACGTAACTACTCCAGTTTAAGAGAGTCTTTGTCATTCTGAATATTGTTTCTAATAAAAGTACATGTTATTATTGAGAGAAAGCTATAAGAGCTAATGGATTAAATCTTGAGGTATGTTCCCAATTCCACCAATGACTCAGATGTTACCCTTATGCCTTCCTGGGCCTCACTTCACTCCTCTCTAAAATAAAGAAATTTGATTTTGTCTATTATTCCTTCCAAACGCAAAATTCTACTGCGTTTCTGAGACATGCATGATACTCATGGCTGCATTCAGTTTTCCACTTTCATTCATACTACTCACCTTAACCAGGGAATGTATTTATTACAAATGAAAGGTAATTATTTGACTCATTAGGTTTAGGGTATATACATGTCAAATACTCTCAACCCTACCTCCAGGTATATCAAACAAAACCTCGAGTTCCTACTGCTGAAATTCACATTTTTCTCTTACTTGATATCTATATGTCCTATTATGTCTCATAAATTTTAATTATCTGCTAAAATGAAGCCTG
Source organism: Piliocolobus tephrosceles (assembly GCF_002776525.5). Lineage (NCBI taxonomy): Eukaryota > Metazoa > Chordata > Mammalia > Primates > Cercopithecidae > Piliocolobus > Piliocolobus tephrosceles. The sequence continues at coordinate 70,430,949 of NC_045440.1, forward strand.
GAGCCCAATGCCCCAAACACTAATTTCCGCAAATACGGATTCAGAATAGGTTTCTAAAAATTTTACTATCCTATTTCTCACAATTCTATTGAATCTATTATCTTTCATTAAATTATTCTGTGTGTGGGTCACTGTTTTGTCCTAAGTGATTTACTACCCAACCTTGCCCTCCTAAAATTATTTACAATGCAGCTACACAACCCTTTTCAGCATGCTTTAGGCTTGTACTTCCTGGAGGAAACTTCACTTCAGGGACAAAACTATTCATCTGCTATGAACACTACCACTAGCTCCAGTGCCACCTCCCATGGAGCTATGCAGTCACTGAAACATGAGCAAGCCTGACGCTTGCTGCATCGCATGTGAATTCATTTAACAAGCAATAATTTCCCTTTTCTTTCTATGAATGACTTGGTTCCATGTAAATAAAGGCCATAAAGTTTAGTTGGAAGAGAATAAGAGAATATCGGAAGTTGTGTAGCCTGGAGTAATTTAGATATGCAGGATGTTCCAAGTTACAAGATTTATTGTGTATCTACAGACACTTTATGATACAAATGGCAATGAGCTAATAGTTACACATGCTTCTGGTGTCATGGAACTTTAGATGTCATTTGTCATTTATTTAAAGGACAAAACCTAAGGAAGTTAGGTTAGGTTTAGGAATCATCAAAAAAAAAAAAAAATAGAATGTGTCAGTATAAGGAGTATCACAGGTTCCTATTTCCTATCAGATATAATATTGGTGATCAGAACTTTTTCTTTTCTATGTCTAATATTTAGATCACAGATGAGCTCAGAAGCCAACCTCAGAAACTATTTTAAGAATAAAACAGTCCATCATTGCAATTCAGGGAATCTTATTTGCAATCATTATTTGCATGTTGGAAAACATTGTGGTAGCAGAGGTGATATAAAAAGGAGAAATCTAATGCTACCATGTTGACTTACTTTTACCAAGATTAAACACGACCATCTCAACTTCCTAAACTGTGGGCATCTTCCCAGTTCTTATAAGTAAGGATGGTTTACCTCAAAATGACACTGAATTAAAAGTGAGTTGTGTCCAAAGAGCTAAAGTCAGCACAAATTATAAAAGCCCACGGCTTACTGAGTTCTCACAATTTCAAGCATTTGCCTAAGGCCTTCCCCACTCACGTCTTCCGTACTCACGCTAGCTGACTTCCGGGGGAATCCAGCAGCATCGCCGGCCCCCACTGGCACGGTGGCACAGAGCAGCCTGCAACCACTAAGATGCCGGGAGCCCCTGTCACCTCCCTCCCCAGCAAGTGTGTGGAGGGGCCAGCTCTCTCCGCCTCCCTGATCATTTGTTTACTGTGCTCAAGTTGGGATTCTTGGCCAACAGGCAGCTCAAGGGGGAAAGAACCACGGTGTCTTAAGTGCATTAAATCTTCATATTAGCCCCCTGGCTTGGTAAACCTTTATGTTGGCTTTGTTCTCTTTTTTTCAAGCATGACAAACAAGTGGTTTTTCTTTTTCACTTTAATGATTCTTTAAACAAAAAGGGGTAGTTTAGGGCTTTCTCCGAGGCTGATAGGTGTTTCTGTTTAATGAGGTTTTTATTATACTGTATTGGCTTCCCTGAAAAGAAATTACGAGCAGCAAACAGCTGATAATAGAACAAGACTGGAAGAAACAATAACCAAGAGGGGGAAAAAATTAGTGTGGCAGCAGATGCACGCGTTGTAGCTGGGGGATTAAATGCCACTTCCATTCTCCCTTGGCCACCATTGTGCAAGTAATAAAGTGAATGTGGGCACTTATGTGCCAGTTATGTGTGTGCAAAAGATATGGATATAGATATAGACTCAGCTAAACTACCATCTGTAGAGGAAGAAGGCTGGTGAGTTCAGTCTAGACAAAGATGAGTGAAGCTCAGAGTGCGGGGTTTACAAGGGCTGGTCGGTTACCATGGAAACTAATTGGAGCTAATAAGTAAAGGGACATTTTAACTGTGGGAACAGAATAGGAGGGGCTATTTTTCAATATCACCGTTACCTACAATTAATCTTTCATTTTAGGAGTGTCCTTACTTAATTCTTATGATGAAGCGCTTCACTCTGTGCACAACCTCACGCTGCTCAAGGTACTTGAAAATTCGGCATATCATCTTTTAGAATGTGCTGTGTTTTAGGTTTAGATCTTTCAAGACAGAATCAATTTCACTTTTTTTTTTTTTTTCTTAAAAAATAAACTGTTTGCAGATGGCAAGGAGAAAGGAAGGGAGGTAATGGAAAATTCTTAACTTCTAAACTGACACTCCGCTGAGCACTAAAGCAGGCTACAGAGAGAAGGGGAGCCGGGACCTTATCCTGCAGCACCAGCTTCAGGTTTTTGTTTGAGTTGATTTTCCCTAACAAAAGCATTTCAGAACAACAAGGAAAAATGTGTCTCTGTGGACTCACTCTTACAATACTTTCCAAAGGTAGCATTTACAGCTACTGCAGAAGCAAGTATTAAGATCACAGCAAACAGCCACATCTATTGCATCCTTGTATGTTTTATTTTAAAGCAAGTATTAAATCCTGTAAATAGCTGAAGTTATCAATAAAAGAGAAGCAGTGACTGAGTTTTAATGAAAAGATCTACAATTTAATAATGGAATAAAATGTCTGTGCTAAAAAGCACTTTAAACAATATGTAGGTCAGAACCAGGCCCATTTGGGAACCCCTCATAGACAGTGTGTTACGAGCACAGGGTTGATAAAGCTTCTTGATTCGACATCTGTACAGTTTCTTAGGTTTTACTTTTGTAACTCAATTTACAGTTTAAGAGAATGCGAACTACCTTAATAATGTCTCTGGGGTCTTCAAAATCTATGCAGTTGAGGTAATCCAGATTTCCAGACATGGGTCTGGTTGGATTAACCCCCTCCCACCAAAACAGGAAAAAAAAAAAAATACCTTACAATAATTGGCTATCTTAAAAATTTTATGATGCCCAAGGGAAGTTAGAGCCCTGTTGTGCCACTTGCCATTGTTGAAAATGTTTGTGTTGATTATGGATCTGGACTTAGCTGATTAGGAGTAGTTTAGTGAATACACAATATATTGTGAAACAGACACCTCATAATCACTTCTGAGAAGCAATTGAGCAAATGAATCAGGACTCTAACTTCTGATTCTTTTTTTCCCCTCCTTCTTCTTTATAACCCAATTATAAGAAAAAATGCACTGCAGAAAAATTAGTTTTCTAATTTTGTACTTCAGAAAATTGCACCAGGAATAATTTTTAAGTATCTTAATATAATACCACACAAAAAAAAATCTGGAAAAACACAAGCTAGTCAAGTCAATGTTGCCAGAAACTGAAATAATTCTTGTGATACTGGCACTCCATGTATTAGATAATTATTTATAGTCTAAATTTTAAGGCATTAGGCAAGTTTAAGTGTTTTTTTGTTTTGTTTTGTTTTTAAACAATCCACCTTCCAGTTCAAAGAAATTCAAAAGATGCAATACTTAAAATGTTGGCTTCCCACAGACACTGTCAGGGAGTTGGTAGTATTTAAAATTCTTATTTTCTCTTTCAGTTTATCAAAATTCCTTAGATGTCTGATGGAATTTTTGAAATTGTGAGATTTGTGGCAGTTAATTGATTTCCAGATATCTTCTTAAAGTACTGTAACAAGTATAGCCATTTTCTGGTTCAGATGGCTGTCAAAGTACTTAGTTTTATAAAACAGTTCAGAAAACCAAAAAAAAAAAAAAAAAAAAAAAGCACATAAGAAGGAGATATTGAAATGACCAAAAATTGAAAACATTTCAAAGCAAAATTGTTAATGAGCTGTTTGAGCTATATGGGCATTATAAGTGCAACTAACTAGAAGCCAATAAAAATAATCAATGACAGAGTGCAGTCCTCTGGTACCAAAGTGCTTTTACAAAGAGATGTCTGTGAAATCAGCAAGTGATTAAAAAAGCCACCTTTATCTATGGGAGCGCGTGCTATTTTACATGAGTAGAAACGAAAATGATTTTCATTGACTATTTCTGAAGTTCAGCCTGTGGCAAACAGTGAAGAGCTGTGTGTGGGAATAGAGAAGTTTCTGCTCTTAGCTGCGCCCCCACCCCCTCCCTGCCAGGAATGTTGGAGGCAGCCACGATCTAATCAAAGGAAGGTAGGAGTTTAGATTTCAAAATGTAGATGTCACATTTCAGTGGAAACTACTCCTACATTAACCCTTTATCAGCAAGTCAAGATGAGTCTTTTATCTCCTATGGAAGGGAAAACCTCTTGCTGAGAAGATGGCCCTTCCATAGGATGGGCAGTAAAAAATTTTTAGGGTTTCTTTGCATCCCACTGAGGGTCCCCATCATCCCAGGGGGAGCACGAGGAGTTGTGAAAAGTAACGCGCAACTGGCCATCAGAATAATTCATTCCCTCCACCTTCTCTGTAGCACCTCCCACTTCTCCTCTTTTTATAGCAGTCCTTTCTCTCCGAAAATCTCAGGTTACTTGACTGGGAGCTCTCAGACCTCCAGTTTCAGCCCTGCCCTCAGCCTCCAATCCGTAAGAGACACCCAGCCCCAGCAATTGGATTGGGCAGCCCGTCTTGACACACCACTGTGCTGAGTGCTTGAGGACGTGTTTCAACAGATGGTTGGGGTTAGTGTGTGTCATCACATTCGAGTGGGGATTAAGAGAAGGAAGGCTGCCTTGCTGGAGCTGTGTGGTCTTCTCCAAGTGAGAGTCGCAGGCAATAGAACTACTTTGCTTTTGGAGGAAAAGGAGGAATTCATTTTCAGCAGACACAAGAAAAGCAGTTTTTTTTTCAGGTAAAGTAAAAGACATTGAATGCTTCTCTCCCCGTCTCTCTTTTAGCATAGTTTTGAATGGAATGCTAGCACGGCACACTTGTCAAAGCCAGTTGTTGCTGTCCTATCAATGCTGCTATTGTACGGCTGACAGATGACAGTGAGCATAGCTTGATGCTTGGCTGTCTTTGTAGAACTAACACTCCTCATGCCTTGCTTTTGAAGGTGTAGCTAAGAAAATATCTTTGGGAGCCGCGTTTGTACCTTTTCATATGCCCGTTGTATACTCAAAACAGGAGCTATAACTTGCTTGTAGAGAGTAGATAAGGCTGAGAAAGGATTTATTTTAGCTTTCAAAACTAAAATTCACTTTCAAACTGTTGCATTTTACTGCTCAATTTATAAAGATTCTTTCAAGGGTCTATTACTGAGTTGCTGGCAGAGATGGAAATGCTTTCTTCACTGATTTGTGCAAGGTAGATTATGTCTGACTTATGACAGAGCAAAGGGTATTTTAAAATGCTTTTGGAGATTGACTCTAAAGTTTGGAAACTCCTTAGGAGAAGGGGCTACCCTCTGAACAGCCGCTAGGTCGGCTTTAAAACTAAAATGCTTAGAGCTGGAAGAAAAGCAGAGGAGGAAGAAGGAGGAAAATGCTCTTTAACATAGCCCTCTTGCAGCTGCAGGGAAAGCAGATGGAGGTAATTGATTTGCAGATCTGTTTGTGAAAGTTTTACAAGTCATGGAAAACTAAAGTAGCATCTCTGTAATGGATCATTAAGAGTCACTACATTTATAGGTTTTAGACCGGCTAAGTGAAGTGTTAATTAAACGTAAATAGATTTTCAGGTTTGGTTATAAACAGGCAAACAAAAAGGATTTAATTATAAACTAGTCATTGGAAATTAATAGTCATCTGGTGCCTGAGCAACATAAAATGAGTTGTCATCATATACGTGAGTAGCTGTAACGGCTCTACCAAAAGCACCCACCAAAATTGAATTGAACTATTTATAAATATAACAAGGGGGTGTATATGCTATGTTTAATTTGTGGTATTAAAAAAGGCCTTTCAATTCAGGCTCTATTTTCACAGGGATCAAAACATAAAATTTTCAATTTTCCGAATTTTCTAGCAAGATAGGTGAGCCAATGAGACTTCTGCTACCCTAATATACTTGCCCTCCGATAGCAACGTTCATATACCTGTGGTATGCAGAGATTTGGGCTCCTACTGGACTTTCACATTTGGCAGAGAAACCCAGCATTATCCTTACCCTTTGCAGGTGACAGATTCTATGAATAATATTGTATACAAGCTGTTCTGAAATAAGAGATGTTTGGTAGGTTGAATAACAGGATTTATGGCTAGTGCTTTGTGATTTTAGTATTCAATTGCATAAAGATGCCTGTAAAATTATGTTTCAAGTTGCATTATACATACTTTTGCAACCATGCAGTTAATTTTTTAAATCCTTTTTTGAAAAAGTTAATACTAAAACAATATTTTAATATGATCTTTCACTTTTATTCAGAATGTTCTCCAGTTATACTCTCAAACTTCTCCTTCAATGAGAAATTATCCTCATAAATACCCAGACATTTATTCTAACTATTATCTGATTCCCAATATTACATAACCAAAATAGAACCAAGTTCATAAGCTGAAGTCTTTTGGAATTCCAGTCATTCCATTTTGACTTTACAATGGAAATGGGGTTTGAAAAAATAAAGACAGAAAGGCAAACTAATATCTTGTGTCATAGCAGGATTAGAACTACATGGACGGCATATAGCATGCATGGTGCTAACTACCAATGCCGTGTTTCACTACTGCAGAGATATTTCACAAGAAAGTCAAGTTCCTCCTCACAGATCGGATTTTCCTCCCTGAGATGTGGCGTGATGGCTTCTAACAGAGGCAAGGTGTTGTTTAGCAACGGATACCCCACCAGCATACATCCCTAGTGCTGCAGACCGATCACAGGGCTACCTGGACAGGACTGTGGCAATATGGGACAATTCCCCTGAAACAGCAATTGTACACAGGATTAGGCAGGATGGAAACAAGAAAGGAAGTGTGGAGAGATAATAAATTCACACCTTGAAACGGTAGCCGTGTTTTTGTCCTCCTAACGGGATAATGTGAAGTTACTTCATGAACTGAAAGGGCTCGCTTAAAACACAGTGCCTACAGGGCAATCCCGGCTTCTTGTTAAAATCAAAATCTACTGTCCCAGATGGTAAACATGCAGAGACACATTTATGGTGACTTCTACATACCTCAGTTTGACATTTGGTTTCTTCCTGACAGCACTTGTGCTGGTAATACACATGAAGTTCCCATCAGCATTCCGCCAGCTGTGAAAGTGTTTGAGCACACGGGATATCCCTTTCAGAGAAGCAAAAAATAACGGAGGTCTAGGAGATCTGAAATGTGCACTCGGTGTACATTAAGGTGACAGATCTTAGATGTGAAAAGTGATCTGAAAGCTTGATTTGTGAAAGTGACAAAATTCATTTTTATAGTGGTGTGCAATATCAAAATACATTAGTCTAGGTATTGACTGAATCCATGGTAGGTTATGAGTGGGAACCTCCATCAGGAAACTAGAAGGGTTCTACTCTGTTTTCCTTCTAAGAAAATGTAAGTGACTTCATGCAGATTGTTGTAGCCATTTCCATCATAATAGTAGAGACAAGTGGCAAGTGGGACATTTCCTATTTCCTTCCCTAATTATGTATCCATATTGGAAGGATGAGAGGTTAGGTTCTTCTGTGTTTTATATTGAAAATTAGTTTATTCTTTAAAAATCCTAGGACCTGGCACAGTGGCTCACGCCTGTAATCCCAACATTTTAGGAGACCGAATCTGGTGGATCACCTGAGATCAGGAGTTCAAGTCCAGCCTGGCCAACATGGAGAAACCCCATCTCTACTAAAAATGCAAAAATTAGCCAGGCGTGGTCGTGGGTACCTGTAATCCCAGCTACTTGGGAGTCTGAGGCAGGAGAATTGCTTGAACCCAAAGGCAGAGGTTGCAGTGAGCCGAGATCACGTCATTGCGCTCTAGCTGGGTGACAAGAATGAAACTCAGTCTCAAAAAAAAAAAAAAAAAAAAAAAATCCATAAAGGAAGATTTCTGATACTGAGCTGTATATACTATTGAAATTTCTCCAACCATCACCACATAGATGAGGCCAACCAAAGGGTAAGCTCAGGACATCTGTTTTTTCCACCACCCCCCCCCCCCCCCCCCATGCAATATTTTCGTGTGAAGAGCATGAAGTACATTTAAGGGGATTAAAATTTTTAAAACTGGACTCTAAATAGATGCTTACTTTTATCATTATTGACTTTGGGGAGGAGGAGGCTCATGTATGAAATTAAGTCTATGATCATGTGGTAAATTCACCTTTTATTTAGATTAGATCCATGAAAATTTTTGAGAAGAGGTATCTTATTGGAAAAATTTTTCCTGAAATATGTTTCCTATTTAAAACATTTTTGATCTGTGTTAATATCCTGAGGAAGTGGGGAATTCGCCTGTTGGCCTTTTTCTTTCCTCTCGCATATTTCCCTCTCCCCTATAGCCAATCTGTCATCAAATTCTGTGAGTCCTTCCTTTAAAATGTCTCCCACATGTGGCCCACAGCTACCATCCCAGTGCAATGATCATCTCACATGTGGGTCATTGCAGCAGCCTCCTAAATGGTCCACTTGCCTTCATTTCCCTCTTCTGTCTACCACTGCAGACTCAGTTTCCTAAAATGCCACTTTCATCAAAGTATTTCTAGTCTGAAAATTACCACGTGAACCCTTACTACCCACAAAATGAATTTCAGTCCTATTCTAATATTCTGGCCTTCTGTTATTTGGCCCAAACTTTCCAACCATTTCTCCCTACCAAATCCCCACAACCTCAGAAGTCTACCCTTCCTTCCAGCTAAAGCGGCCAGCACAGCATCTCCACTTGCTAGTCTTTTCTTTCAGCCCTAACCACTCTAGCCTTCTATCTTGTCTTTAAAATGAGAGTTTGTCATCATGCGCACGGTTCCTTCTAAGTCTGCATTCATAAGCCTATGTGTAAAATGCCCCACTCAGTTCATCCTTATCACCTCTATCTATTCGTCCTTCAAAGTTTCAGCCTAAGTTCCGAACACCTCCTTCGAGAAGGTTCCCCGACCACTACCTCTTCCTGCAATGCTTTTCTTCCCTTCATGTTGACCATTGGTTATCCATGGATTGCATTTAAAGCCATTGCTTTATTTTTTATTCTGCTCTATAGTTTGCTTGTTTATTCCTTGACTTCTCAGGGAGGGTGGCAGGGACTGGCCTGGTCCACTTTAATGACCCACAGAAGACCCTAAAAAGTGTGCTTACTAAACTCACCAGGACATTCAAACACTCAAGGCACTTTCCCTTCTAGAGTTACCCCACTTTGGAGCCATTCACTGGCTCCACTAGCTTCCTCCCCACCCAGGACAGGAAACGGAAAAAAAAATGAAACTCAGTGGGTTTTATTTAGGGGAACCTTAGGGAAAATGGCCGTAAGGCAGAAAGTGAAATAATTGCCCCAGATTAAGCTTGATTATTATATGAAAAATCCCCATCAAGTTCAGCTTTAACTGTAGTAGAAATTAAGTGTATTGGCTGCTGCTCTATCGTAAAATCCCAAATATGGCTTTGGAGCAGGAGAGTATGGGCTCTGGGTTCAAACAGACCTGTGTTCTAATCCAGGGACCACCTCTCTAGCTGTGTGGCCTTGGACAGGGAACTGACCCATTCTGAGATTCAGCTCCTTCCTCTGTAAAATGCAGATAGGAGTACTTATCTTGGGAACATTGTAAAGAAAACATATAAATCAGCTAGTTCAGTGCATATCCAGTATTGTGTGTTCAATAAATGCAAGTGAGAGGGGGTTGATTGGTGCATACATAGATCCAGACCTAGGATGCAGGAATAACAATCATTCAACTGTGTCAGTCATTAATCCTATGTATTTATAATGTGCCTTCCTTTAGCATTTTCTTCTGCCCCCAAAGGCAGGGGAATAAGGAAAGGAGGGAGAGAGCAAGGGAGAGAAAGTGAGAGTAAGAGAGAGAGAGAGAGAAGGAGGGAAGTGCTCTTGGCATTTAGGGATTTGGAGCAACTGAGCTAATGGCTCTGTAGGGACAGTAGTGACAGTTAAATACACACTGAGGGAGGAATGAAGCATGAAGCCCTGGGTCCTACACCAATGACAATAAAGAGCAGGCCCTGGGCCACCATGCTGTTGGGGAACAAAGGACCCTGTCTGTGGACCCCAGCAGGGATTTGGATTCACTAAGGGTCATGTGCTTCCCTTCTTTCCTCCTGGCTCACCAGCTAGAAAGAAATATTAATAAAAACTTGACAAAACACTGTAGAGAGTCAGATCAAGCTTCCAGAAGTAATTGATAAAGCAAGATACCATTTAGACTTCACCTCCAAGCCAAATTTAACAAAAAAACTGAAAGCAATCAGTTTGAGCCCCTTACCATTCCCAAACTCTGCACCCATCATCAAACATTGAACCTTCTATTTGTGCCTTTTCCCTGGAAGGGCAGCTGACTGCAAAATTCTCTAACAAGGCACTGAGTGCCACTTAGCAAATATGTCCTTAGATATTGGATATTCAGTTCTAGCTTTCTGATCATCTGGTCTGCACCTGCTGTCAGTCAGGAAGAGGAAAGAAACTGGAACTGCCAGGGATGATGGGCAAGGCAGTATTTCTGGAGATCCCTCCCTCTCCCTAGCAAACATAACTATCAAATTTTCAAAGAGAGGCATTAACAATTACGTTTGACACCATCTTCAGTTGTAGCCACTAAGCTGGTCCTCCTTTGCCCTCTAAATATGTCATCCATGTACTCCCGCACAATTGTGCATTAAACTTCTTAAATTTTAATTTAATTTAATTTTTTTAGACAATGTCTTACTCTCTCATCCAGGCTGGAGGGCAATTGCAAGATCATAGCTCACTGCAGCCTCCATCTTCTGGGCTCAAGTGATCCTCCTGCCTCAGCCTCGTGAGTAGCTAGGACTGCCGGCATGCACCACCATACCTAGCTATTTTTTATTTTTAGTTTTTTAGAGACTGGGTCTCACTATGGTGCCCAGTCTGGTCTCAAACTCCTAGCCTCAAGTGATCCTCCCACCTCAGCCTCCCAAAGTGCTGGTATTACAGGTGTGAGCAACCATACTGGCCCTAAGCCACTTTTAATTTAAAAAAAAAAAAAAAAAAAAATGCAGGTCTTCCCTTTACCTTCAAAGGTAAAATTTTTCTTATGCGATTTTGTTTTTGTTTTTGCTTACTACACAAGTGCAAACCTATAGGAAACTATGTCTACATTTTCTAAAATATGAATCTAAGGGACTTGGACATGCTACTGTTTAACTGTTGTGGATAAGATTAATACTAAATCTCTGTGCTGAATAAATGAACAGACACACTGTGTTTCTCGATCAAAGGTTTTAATTGTAAAAGGTACACTCTCTCAAAATCAATCTAGAAATTTGGGTCACACTAATCAAATTCTAAAATAAAGTTAGAAGGCTGGTGATGGGAGTGGAGTTTGGAACTGTCAAGAGTCCACGTGGCTCTTGTTGAATATAAACTAAAAAAGATTCTAAAGCTGGATGGACAATCAATTCATGAGCAGGCCTAGACATTTTCATAAAACAGTATCCTTGTAAGATGGGGATTTGTCTTAATACATATCCAATCACATTATAAAATGGTAACAATTGAATTGTCTATTCTTAAGCAACGAATTCTGATGCAGTTTCATCTACTGTCATGTAATTTTACTCTAGCTCTTCTTTGTTTTGCTCTTTTCTTTTGTTGGCATTGACCAAATCTTCAACTGAGCTACAAACTGCTGTAGCCAGATACTAGTTCTGTTGTTAGAATTAACAGAAACTCTGAACTAAGTTGGCCTGTATGGTGTTACAGGCAACATCTGCTATGGTAATTTAAAGTAAAACTAAAGGTTACACAATTAAAAGATATTAGCTATACCAGAATTATGGTGGGAAAAGATTAATTGCATTCCAAAGTACATTTGTTGATAAGTTAATTTAGAAGTGTGCACCTGTAGATATTATCTTCAAACTCCTGTTACAAATATGCCTTTGCATCCCAATCACCTTTCTATCACATAACATGTGTTCTGAATAGACTTCCTGCCAATTTAAAGTTTCACCCTTAACCTTCACCTGCCAATAATCAATCTTCTCCTGAATAGAATGTCCCTGTAAACAGATGTGCCTTACCGTGCATCCAGAAATTCTTGAAACCAGCTTTTAACTTTCATCTTATAAAAAATGCATCCCAGAAAAGAGAGGCCCCCTACAAATCATGTTCTCCTTTTTTTCGTCTGAGAACTTTATGCTGGTAAAAGACAAGAAAGTTTTCCAAATATTACAGATAAATAAAAGCATAGGACATGTAATATTTTTTACTTGGGATGCCTAGAGGCTTTACACGTGTTATCGTGTTCTTTCTCATATGTGATATTTAGATTTCATAAAGGAGATTCATGGTATGGACCCGATATCAAACAGATTAAATCTCTTTATTTTACTTTGACTCAGTTTCCTTCTCTGTAAAATGGAGTTATGTTTATCACAAAAGTTTGTTATAAAGATTAAATGAGATAATAAAATAAGATGCTTAACACAGAATATAGAACAGAGAAACTGCACAAACACAAAACACAAAAGCTGAATTTTTGACCGGGCGCGGTGGCTCAAGCCTGTAATCCCAGCACTTTGGGAGGCCGAGACGGGCGGATCACGAGGTCAGGAGATCGAGACCATCCTGGCTAACACGGTGAAACCCCGTCTCTACTAAAAAATACAAAAAACTCCGTGGTGGCGGGCGCCTGTAGTCCCAGCTACTCTGGAGGCTGAGGCAGGAGAATGGCATGAACTCGGGAGGCGGAGCTTGCAGTGAGCTGAGATCCCGCCACTGCACTCCAGCCCAGACGGCAGAGTGAGACTTCGTCTCAAAAAAAAAAAAAAAAAAAAGAAGCTGAATTTTTGTTCCCAGATGGCAAAAGAAAAGGCTTGAGCTGAGGTCTGGTGATAAAGTGAGTATGTCCTTTTCAAATAAAAATAGCACTTTTTAATCTAATGATCTATATGACACAATTTGGAAATATAATGAAGGGGGCCACTTGGCAAAGAAGAGAAAGAGGAAGAGGGAGGGAAAGAGGATAGAGGCAAAGAATAGAAAAAAAGGAAAGGAAGAGGAGAGGAAGCATTGTGATCCTCTCTTGCCTCTGCTCTGTGCCTTACTATAATAAGCATTTCATGTCATAGCTAAGTCAGGCCAGATTCTAGAGTGTCCTAATACATCAGGTAGAGAGGTGGGACTTGGTAGCTAAACCGATGCCTAGGAAGTTCAAGCAGGTTTTTAAAGAATGAGGAGAGATTAAGGAAAAACGAGAGTGACAGTGAGTGAGCAGAGACAGAGAGAGAAAGAGAGAGGGGGATAACAAGACAATTGACCCCAAAGTCCAAATAATTTTTTTTAAAAGTGTTGTCTATTCCCATTGATGCAGTGAGAATAAGGAAAGGATGGATATAAGAAACATTGTGAAGAAATAAATAACAATAATACAACTTGGTGATTAGTCAAATAGAGGACAAAAAAGAGAAAAATACCGAGGTGTCAAGCCCAGGATACAGGGAAATGGTGGCTCAACCTAAAGCTAGTGAAAGTGGAATTTCATTCGGTAACACCATATGTTTCCAAAGTGACAATGGTCATTATGGAACAAACGTTTATCTGTTATCTGTAAACAGACTACACTCGATAGAACCTTATAATGCAGACATAGGTAAATATATGTGTATATCAATGTTTAATAATATATGTGCTGCCGAAGCGAACACTCAATGTTTAATAATACAATTTAAACAGATCTTATTTTCTGATCATTGGTGGGCATTAGACAGAATACATAACTGTGATTTTTATAAGGCATACGCCACCTTAGATTAAAAAAAATTTTTTCTCAGATTAAGAAAATGGTTGGCCAAGTAACAATCTAGCATTTCTATAACTTAGGGGAAGTTATGGATATTCTAGTCAAAACACTCAACTACCTCTGCATAACACCTATGATTCTCTTCTTTTGACTAAGAGACTGCTAGTGGAGAGGAACATGAAATTTTAAAAGTCTAGAGGCAAGAAGATATGAAATATTTAAGTTGCCTATGCTCACAAACCTTCATATTCTACCTTGGAGGAGGCTGATTGACATCCTTTCACAGAATGTACCATTGATTTATTTACAAATGAAATACACATTCCCTTATTCACTACAAAGACAAATCATCCTTAATTTTACGATTTGGGAAAGGTTTCTGCATTCCCCTGCTTTTCTTTCTATCCCCTCTTGTTTTATCCTTTTTTATTTTATTTTATTTGTTTCAACCACTTCCTCTTCAAAATAAGAGAGCCATTCTCTAGTCAAGTCTTCCTACTAAATCAATGGGCAGGTTTCAGGATTAAGTATAGGTTTCTTAGAAGTAGAAGATTGTGTTTGCCATTTCAAACTCTTGCCTTATATGTTAGAGGCTGCATGACTGAAAGAATACAGAGCTTGAGTCAGCAAAATCTGGAACTGAAATGTAGCCCTGTTACTGAAAATTTGTGGGAATAGCATTGACCGTGGAGATTTGACAGCATTTTGGTTCCTCAAAAGAGACTTGGTTCTCATTCAAGTTTTTAATGAAGACTTTGGCCTGTTCTATTTCACCCAACTGAGTTTTCTGAACCATATTCCCTAGTTCCCCTGGAAGAAACGCCAGCCTAAGTATCAGCACCTGTAATCTATTTCTCACTCATGGTTGCCAGACATGAGGGATTAATTGACATAAGCCAGTTTATATTTAGAAGCCATTAATGGCTAGCAACTGAATTGTTAAGACATCCAGTGCAACGAACCAGAGAGAAAAGAATAATACACAAACGCCCATAGTTAGATCAATAAACATCATCTTCAGCAAGCACAAATGTTGGGCTTAGCTGCCAAACTTAAAACTAGGTCTCTTCATCTAGTACCCACTTAAGTCAATGGGCCAGGGTCCTGGTATAGAGGTTAGGGACTGAAACATGAGTTGATGTTTCCAAACTTCTTAATTTTGGATTGTCTAAGTTCAGATTTCAATTCAAGATTCTACTTCTACCTGTTACGCTTTTAGATCTGTCTTAGAGGTACAAAGACTTCTGGAATTGGAGAAATTTTGTCCTTCTAAGAAAAGAAAAATGAGTAAGTAGAGAAGTCAGAAAAAAGAACACAATGAGTCAAAACATATTCTGTCATAGAGAGTCACTTTACCTTTTTGACATGAAAATCAGGACAGAAAACAGAGGGGAAAAAAAGCTATATGAAAAACTTCATGAACAGCAATTGTTATTCTCATTAGCCATTCTCCTACAAAAATAGCTGTCTATTCTTTTTTTTTTTTTTTTTTTTTTTTTTTTTTTTTTTTTTTTTTTGAGACGGAGTCTCGCTCTGTCACCCAGGCTGGAGTGCAGTGGCCAGATCTCAGCTCACTGCAAGCTCCGCCTCCCGGGTTTACGCCATTCTCCTGCCTCAGCCTCCGGGTAGCTGGGACTACAGGCGCCAGCCACCGCGCCCGGCTAGATTTTTGTATTTTTTTAGTAGAGACGGGGTTTCACCGTGTTAGCCAGGATGGTCTCGATCTCCTGACCTCGTGATCCGTCCGTCTCGGCCTCCCAGAGTGCTGGGATTACAGGCTTGAGCCACCGCGCCCGGCCCAATAGCTGTCTATTCATCTAACGTTCTGGTAAACTACTACAGTAGTCTCAGAAGTAAAATTAGAGGTGTTCCTACAATTGTTTCTACCATTGTCATAACCCCTTTGGAAGCTTAGAATACTCCACTTAACTTCCTCATCTGCTTCAGGCAAATCATATTTCGTGTTGGGCAAATAATATTAAAATGTATATTTTATTATTTCCTTGGTAACTTTTCAAGTCTGAAAAAACAATTAAGCACACTATTAGCAATGAAATAAAATTTGCTGAAAATGACAAAAGTGTTGGAGCTAGGAAAAAGAGGCAAGGTGGTACAGTGGAAGGATATTAGAAATCTGGATGCCAGAACTTGGCTACTATTAATAGTGTGATTTTGAGCAAATTAATTAACCCTTCAGGAGCGTGCCATCATCCCTTTGCCTGCATTCTGCCATTCCCTTCACCTAGATGACATTATTCTCCTTTACTGGCAAACTCTGCTCTTCCTGTAAGACAAGCTAAATAAATAAAGCATTCTCCTTTGTTGTCTGTTTTTTTGAGAAAGTGTCTCACTCTGTCACTCAGGCAGGGTGCAGTGGTGTGACCATGGCTCACTGCAGTGTTGACCTCCTGGGCTTAATTGATCCTCCCACCTCAGCCTCCCAAGTAGCTGGGACCTCAAGCACACACCAAGTCCAGCCAAATTTTTTCCTATTTTCTGTAGAGATAGGGTCTCCCTATGTTGCCCAACTGGTCTCAAACCCCTGGGCTAAAGCAATCCTCCTGCCTCAGCCTTCTAAAGTGCTGGGATTACAGGTGTGAGCCACTGCACCCAGCCTAAGCATTCTCCTTGAAACTAAAAAGAGTGGTTGGAGGAAAAAGGAAGGACTTCAATCCAGTTTTGCATCACCTCATGCATCTAAAATAAGCTCTGTACCTTATCTCTTTCTTATCTCCACTCGTCTTACCTACTGCCATTAAGCTCATCTTATTTCTACACTGTTTCATCATATCATTCCACTACCCTAAAACACCTGTCTCCCAATTTTGTGCAGCATCCAGTCTAAATAAAGGACCAGCAATTAAGAACCTCCATTATCTTTTCCACTATAACCATTCCACTCCCCCTATACACTTTCTGCTCTTTCCTAAAGCGGTTCAACATGTCCTGAATTTACATCTTTACTTTTGCTACAAGGCACGTGCTCACACTGTTTTCTGGGCTAGGACTGCATCATGGTTCTGCATGTTCAAATTCCACCCATCCTTGAAAAGAAAGACTCAAGCCTCATTACCTCCATGGAACTTTCTTTTCCTAACTCTTCCAACCATCAATAATCTCTCTCTCATCTGTGCTCTCTTTCCACTTAAAATCTTGTCATATAATTTTAGCTCTTAATTATGTACAATTTTGCATTTATTCTTACTCTCATCATTTTTTTAAATTGCCTTCTCTCTCTTATATTTTGAGAAACAGTAAGATAAGTTGAGTTTTGTGCCCCTGCATCTATCAAGCACAGCTTCAAGGTGGTAGAGCCAGTACATCCTAAAGGCCTTCATTACACATTCACAGTTAGAATGATCAAGGACTACTGGGATAGAACATTATATTTTAGTCATTGAGAATTTTAGGAAACTAATCAGCAGCACATTCACAACTACCCCGGGCATTCTTTTGACAATGTGGAAGGCACTATCTCGGGCACTGATTCTCTGGCTCAGATTTTTTGTTTCCATCTTCTGCCCACATCACTCTCCAGGGCTGCATTTGCGCCAGCTGGATTCCATCCAGAAACAGATTCAAATAGACAATAGGCCAACTAGAATTCCCATCTTCCTTGATTAGATGTGAAATTGTATAGCTGGGTGTCACTCACATGCCAGCCACTCAGGATTCTATGTTATCAATTAATTTCTCTTGAGAGCTGAACTGAAGAGATTGTGACAATTCTGTTTTCAAGGACCTGTAAAATTACAGCTAGAGCAGATTTTCATGGATAGTCCTAGATATATAGGCCTGTCCACTATCTGCCACATAGCATAAATTAAAACACCCTGTTAATTTCACAATGAATCGTGTTGAGTTTTTTTTTTTTTTTTTTTTTTTTCCTGCAGTGGGCATGGATTGGAAAAATTTTGTCTAGGAATGGTATTCTCATTTGTAGGACAATTGGCAACTGAGGTAAAAGATTTTAAATTACTTGGAAGAAAGAAGAAATTATTGCACACTGTCAAAACTACTGAATCTTATTTGCTGTTGTTGCTTCAGTAACTTAGAATTTGCAGTGGATTTTCCAGGAAAGGATATCATAGAAACACAGAATGTTGGAAGCATACCTCCAACAATCTAAGCAGAATCTAAGCAGAATGTTGGAGGCATACCTTAGAGATAATCTAAGCAGAATCTCTCATTTTACATCTGAGGAAACAGAGGACTGGGTTTGTTGGGAGACCTGCCTAAAATCACAAAACTCATTTTTTTTTTTTTTTTTTTTTTGAGACGGAGTCTCATTCTGTCGCCCAGGCTGGAGTTCAGTGGTGCGATCTCAGCTCACTGCAAGCTCCTCCGCCTCCCGGGTTCACGCTATTCTCCTGCCTCAACAAAACTCATTCTTACCAGGCAGAGTTCTAAACCCCAGCTTTATATTTTTAAAAAGTACGAGTCAGTAAATTCTACCGGGACGAAAATGAGTTCATGTGTCCACTTTACATCGGGACCCAACAAGGAGAAGAGATGAGTCCAGCTCCCTTTTTGACCATGGACTTTCTTGCTGAGGGCTACTGTGAGTGATCAGGCAGTGTAAATGGTGACTGGGACTGGAACAAATACAAGAAAAAGCATTTTTTTTTTTCAGATGTACTCCTTATGGAAAATCTGTTCTAATGGAGATCACCAAGCACTGTTGCTATGGATGATCTGTGAAAATATGCAGCTTTATCATAGAGAAACTTCCTTGTAAAAGCATTTTTTAACATATGTTTAAAGAATACATTATCCACTGTTGATGATGACAATATCAAGCATCATGACTTCAAAACAATTTTCACTTGCACTAAATCACTGGAACTTGTAATATTTGGGTAAGGAGAGCAGTATGTCATTTCTGTACACCAGAAAACTGAATCTGAGGGACAGCATGCCATTTGCCTGAGTCTAAACATCTGAGTGAGGTAATTAGCGTTAGAACTCATGTCTTCTGGATCCCACTTCACTGCCCAATACTTCAAATGATTTCACATATACCATATTTTGTCAATATTAGGGACACCTATTGCATTAGAACCGTTGAACTGTCCCCTTAGTAATGTCATCTTACTGGGAAATAAACATTTGAATACCTCCTCAGGTACTGAAACTTTCCCAAGGGAAGTATGTGAGCAATATTCCTCATAGCTTAATAAATTACATGACTGTATATACAATTATGCATCTATATAATTTGCATTTGAAACTGATTATTTGTAAAAGAAGTAGCAGTAGTCATTATTGTATTATAAATGTATTTCCTAGTCATAACTTCCACTTTTTATTTTGTACTATAAGGAATAACAATTTAATAACTCAAAATAAAAAGATTAATTTAGAATATCCTAAGTATGGTTTTGACTTTTTAAAAAAGTTTTGTTTTTAAGACATGTTCTAGATTTTCTTTTTGATGTCGTAAATATCTCAAAAAAGCCATTATGATTTCCAGAGCAATGAAAGAAATAAGTCATAGGAAAAAGAGCACTTTTGTTCATATTTTAGGTTATTGGTCATATTTCAATCCACTGGAAAATGTGATTGCAAATCTGGTTAGAATTATAAAAATATCAGGCTTACCAGTATTACAACTTCTTATGAAAGTGTGAATTCTGTTGAGAATGTGAAGATAAAGTGGCAGAATAATTATCCTTTTTTATAGCTAAACTTTATGATAGTGAATGCTGTTGAAAAAGGGATTCTATGAAAGTTATTTTTTGATCTATAAGAATATTTTGTTCATACTGTTTTCCTTTTCTTAAATTTCCAACTTTTATTTTTAAGTTTAGGGATACACGAGCAGGATATGCAGGCTTGTTACATAGGTATATAGGTAAATGTGTGCCATGGTGGTTTGCTGCACAGTTCACCCCATCACCCCGGTGTTAAGCCAAGATTCCATCAGCCATTCTTCCTGATGCTTCTTCTCCTCGCAACCACCCACCCTACGACAGGACCCAGTGTGTGTTGCTCCCTGCCATCGTGTCCATGTGTTCTCATCATTCAGCTCCCACTTATAAGTGAGAACATGCAGTATTTGGTTTTCTCTTCCTGAGTTAGTTTGCTAAGGCTAATGGCCTCCAGCTCCATCCACGTCCCTGCAAAGGACATGGTCTCTTTCTTTTTTATGTTCATACTATTTTCAGCTAAGCCTATACATTAAACACTTCTATAAAACACTGCTTCCCTGTTTCCTATTTGTATCTCAGTTGTTGTTTATAATGAAAATAAAGTATGCTATTTTCACTACTCAAAGAGAAGACCAGAAGAAATAAAGCTGAGCTCTTACTAAAACTCTTAACAGCTGTATTCTTGATCTTCCCTCGAGTAGCAACTGCTCTTTAGTTTCTGTCACCTTGCCTCAAACATGTTCATCACCTCCACCAAAAAGACCACATAAAATGGCAAACTGTTAAAATGAGAAAGAGCACCAAGAAAAGATGTAAGTCCTCACAGGAGGAATACAACTCAAAAAGGATGACATAGAGGGTGAGGGCATCAGTCTCTTTTGCTCTCACCACTGAGAAAAATTTGGCACTATAACCGGCTTGTTATGCAAACAGATAAAGGGCTTTCTTTGTTTGCACTTTACTACCATTTGTAAATCCTCTGAAGTTTTAAGTAATTTGATTTTCCCTATAGTTT
Organism: Piliocolobus tephrosceles; assembly: GCF_002776525.5. Lineage (NCBI taxonomy): Eukaryota > Metazoa > Chordata > Mammalia > Primates > Cercopithecidae > Piliocolobus > Piliocolobus tephrosceles. The sequence goes on from NC_045440.1 coordinate 70,451,411, forward strand.
ATGAAATATACAACCTTCAGTTTTTGTGTAACAATTTACACTTTTCAACATGCTTTTAAACACTTCATTTGATTTTGACAACCTTATGGATCACACCATGTAACTAAGTACTTACGCCCATTTCAAAGAAATAGAAACAGAGACACATCTTAGGTGATACATGCTGAAATATTAATGTATAGTGGTATAAGATCATGATGTGTGCAGTTTACTCTCAATAGTTCAAGGGAGGAATATATATATGTACATAATTATGTGTATAATATATTATACTTTATATATATATATACATATAAAATCTCTGTGTGTATATATATAGAGAGAGGGGCAGGGGGAAGGAATGAAACTGATAAGGCAAGACATTGGGGCAAGTTGTTAACCATAAATGAATATGGGTAACTGGTATGTAAGTGTTCTTTCTACTAGTCTTCCAAATTTTCCATAAGTTTGAAATTATTTTCAAATACAAATTTTTAAAAATTAATTAAGGAAAGTTAAGTAATTTGTATAAATAAACAGCCGATTAGAGGCAAAGTGAAGAACTAGGATCCAGGTCTCCTAACTGTAATCTAGTAAACTGAAAGTAATTTCCACTTAAATTATAGTCAGCCCTTCATATCCACAGTTCCACATCAATGGATTAAACCAACCTTGGATAGAAAAACTATTGAGGGGGAAAAATACAACAATAAAAAAATACAAATTTTAAAATACAGTATAACTATTATATTTACATAGCACTTACCTTGTTTTGGGTATTATAAGTAATCTAGAGAGGATTTAAAGTATATGGGAAGATGTGTACATATTGCAAATATCATGTCAGTATATATCAGGGACTTGAGCATCCCTGATTTTGGCATCTACAGTGGGGTTCTGGAATCAATTCTCCAAGGGGACTGAGGCAGACTATATTTATAAATCACAGTCACACGTTTTGTCAGTCAGTCATCAATAATCAGTACCATAGCTCAGGAGAAACTCACAATGATTTATTAATAACCCTTACTTATACATCATACTACTCATTGCAAACTGTTTTCACTGACCTTATTTTAGTTATCTTTATAATGCTTCCAGTGAAGTGGACTGGACAGGCATTGTGGGACCCATTTTGCAGATGAAGAAAGAGGCTGTGAAAGTTACTTATACCATTAATGTTCACAGCTACTAAACAGCAGAGTTTAGAAGGATGCTAAGAACGAATATTGGAAAGAGCACTGGTTCTAGAATTTAGGATTTAAATTCCAATATGCCTTCTTAGCATTCTAATGCTTTTTTATACTCCTGCTGACCATACCTAAAACTTCTAGGGCTCACATTATATTTGGTGATAGAAAAGCAACGTTCTTGCCGACACGGTGGCTCACGCCTCACCTGTAGTCCTGGCTAATCAAGAGACTGAGGCAGGAGGATCACGTGCACCCTGGAGTTCCAGGCTGCGATGAGCTATGATTGTGTCCACTGCAACAGAGCGAGACCCTGTCCCTAACAAAGCAAAAATCAAAAACATTCTCTTAAAGAACAAAACAAACTGACTGAGAAAGATGTCTGTTTTACTTACTAATGTTATATATATAACAGTAACAGCTAAGATTTATTAAATACACACTTACCATGTACAAGTAAGTGCTGTACATACATTATCTAATTTAATTTATGCAACATCTCTATGACATAGAATTCTCTTGGTCCCAATCTTATAATCAAGGAAATAGGCTCTGAGAGTTTGACTGACTTGGCCAAGGTTACAGACTTGAAGGGACCAAGGTTGGATATGGACCCAGAAATCTGACTCCAGACTCCCTACCATTAACTGGTCCTTATTTCACATTTTCCTTTTTTTCCTTTAAGCTCAGCTGACTTTTTAACAAATGTCTTTTCCTCATATTTAGTAATTTTTAAATTCTGAAATTAAGATCATCCTTTCTAGAAACATAGTTTATATGGAAAAACATTTGCATGAAAAAAATAGACCTTCCTTCTTATTTGCACCCTCTTGAAAGCGGCACCACATCTTATCTGCACCAACAGCAGCTCCTGGCACACATGGAACACTCAATAAATATTTGTTAAATGAATGAATAATGTTCAGAGTTCTCTATTAAAAATGTTTTACATTATCTAAAATACTTAAAGACAAGACCTAAAAATTCAGTTGGCTCAATTCACCAAATCTCAACTTTATAGTAAAGCACACAGTTTCAGTGCCAGAAAAACAAATAAATGAAAGCAGAAAATAAATTTCACTTTCAAGAAATTTTTAATTCTGCCCTTGGAAAGTCGAATTGCTCTGTGGATGTTTGAACAAATGTGGCCTTTGACTATCTGGATAACCTTTTTTAGATTATAATCTATTGTCCACATGACAAAAAGTCATGCCCAGGCTCACTAATATCTGCATTTCACGATTTTCCTTTTGCTATAACCAGACAGGATAAAAAAGGAGAAACAGTCAAGCAAGGACCATGGTCCCAGGACAGGAGGAGAACCACCTCCCAGGATATACAGCTTGCTTTCTTCTTCTTCTCCTTCTCCTTCTCCTCCTTCTCCTCCTTCTCCTCCTTCTCCTCCTTCTCCT
>NC_045440.1:70454001-70549086 GCF_002776525.5 Piliocolobus tephrosceles
CTCCTTCTCCTCCTTCTCCTCCTTCTCCTCCTTCTCCTCCTTCTCCTTCTTCTCCTTCTTCTTCTTCTTCTTCTTCTTCTTCTTTCTTCTTCCTCCTCCCCCTCTTCCAGACAGGGGTCTCACTATGTTGCTTAGTCTGATCTGCAGCTCCAGAGCTCAAGCTATTGTTCTGCCTCAGCCTCCTGAGTATTTGATACTACAGTTGCATGTCACAGCACCCGGCTACAGCCAGCTTTCCAAGGTGCCCCTCACAGTTGCCCTCTGAGCAATGACTCAGGAAGGGACCAGTTGGAGCGAAGATGGGAGCTCAATAAAAGTGTCAGGATACACCTTGCCACCTCCTTCTTCTAACCCATGCTTCCAGCCCTTCCTTTTGTGATTTATTCCCACTCCAAAATTTCCCATAATATTTATTTGCATATATTTTCCCCAAAATAAGAAAGAGTAGGCATATTGAGAGGATCACATTCACCTACCTCCCTTCCCACTTTAGAATAACATCATTGTTCTATCCTGTGCATTCCAGTATAGCACACAGACATCTTCAGTACAGAGCTTAACTTTATTGCAACATAAAGGAATTTCAAGGTAAAAACTGCATTCGCGAGGTCAATCACACATGGGGCTCAGGTTACTCACCCTGACGTGGTTTAAAGCCTTATAGCAATTCCTTGTAGGTACTGCCTGTTATCACTCCCTTGGCTGTCTGTCACCCTTGCCTCAGGCTCCAGCCTTAGCCTCAGCTTCTTCTTCTTAATGCACCTGCCAGCCCAAGACAAGGGTCATTTCCAGATTCTGCAGAACGAGGCTTTTTCCTGTCTAAGTCTCAGAACATCCTTATCAGCATCTCACACAGACTTCAATCTCTGCAGTCGGCTTGTGTCCAGGGTCCTAGTCCCCACCACTGCTTCCTCTTTATCCTCTCCATCACAATGCCTTCTCCTGTGCGTTCCCACACTCCTGCCCTCTGGCATGTACAGTTTCGCATTTGTAATTTATGCTTCTACCTGCTTACACGAAGAGGAAGTGACAAACCGGATTTGGCACATATCGAATTTCTTGGACCATGTTCATTTTTTTCTATGTCTGGAAGCCACTCTTTTCTAGCAAAAACTTTCTTAAGATTTCAAACACCAACCCCAACACTCCGAGTTTACGTGCTTGAATGACTGCCTTTCCCTGTGCTGGAATGACTGCCTGTCCCTGGGGCTGAAGTCACAACATTCAGGTTATTATTAATGATTGTCAATCACCGTCTTTTTGGGTCCCTGATGTTTTGCCTTCGTATAATTTAATATTTATATTTAAACACAGAAACTTAGGCAACTGTCAGAGTCACTCCTCAGCTAATGCTCCCTGGAAAGGGCATATGCTTTTTGCTCGCTCAAGGCAGATAATACTGAACAAATGCTTCAGAATGTTCATGCTGTAAAAGACTCTCAGAAAAGGAAGGAGAAATTGAATGATACTGAGTCCTTACATACGCGGGACACGGCTATTTCCTTTCAGATTTTGTAATTCCTATAGTGGTCATTCTAGTTCTAAGTAAAGAAACCAGGCTTAAAAAAAAAAAAAAAAAAAAAAAAAAAAAAAAAATCACAAACCTGTAGAGCTAGGTTTTGGACCCAAGTCAGTTTGTCTCCAAAAAATTCATGCATTCTCTCAAAAGAATATAAATGCATTGTATATAAATGCTAAATAGTAAAACCCAGACATTAATTACATGGAGGCAGTTTACATTTTCCTGCAATTTACACCTTTTTTTTTTTCCAGACTAATTAAATTTCCTACGCTGGTAAAGTGCTTCTTCCCACAGTTTACTAGAGTTTTTGGTAAAGAGCTAAAAGAAGGTTTGCTGTGAAGCTGGCGAGGAAGAGAAGACTGAGATTCCAATAAAAACTTGTTAACTGGCGTGCAACACCGTGCCTATTAAGAGTAGAACAACTCTCCTACAGAATACACAGCCGAGTCTATACATTGCTTGTTAAGTACTGGCCCAAGTGCTCATGTCTCAGACTTGTCACTTGGACCCATGCCCAAGCCAGCCCTGAGAAGGTTGGAACAACCCCCCCGCCCCAGCGGAAAACACTCCTGGTTATTTAGAATCTAGGGCATCACAACGAACATGCCTCAGTATTTTCATAAGGTATTACTACTGTTGTTGTTCTGAAAAAGCAAGGCATGTGCACATTTACTTAATATGTTCTTTCTTGATTTACACGTCATTGATTTTTAAATCACTTCCAGAAATTCTTAGTAAATGGGAAAAGAATTTCTCAAATAAATATGTTATCTTTTCCTCCAACGGAATGCCAGATCACTTCTTGAAAGCTCATTTCCAGATACTTCTTCAGTTCAAACTGATTTTCACAAACTTGAATCTGCACACCATAATTAGGAAGCTACTGTAGGCCAATTTATTCGGTTAATTTGCATCAGTCTAAATAATTTTTCCTGACAGATTACTTCCGTTCTAAGTACCAAGTACTTTTTAATCCTAGTCAGGTTATTGCTAAGGATAAATGATTTCACATTTCTCATAAAGATGCCTGTCATTAAGAATATTAACACAAATTCCTTCCCCTTGAATAGAAATGAGCTGTCATTTTAGCAATGTTGCTGTGTCAGCCTTTCTATTGTCAAACACAACAAATGATGGGAAAATCATTTACTCTTTAGAATTAGTCAAGTGAGGAATCCTTTGAAGTGGGGGTGCAGAGTTTCGCCTGAATTCTATAATCACGTAACAGCGAGTACTGTATGTATGTTGGTAAAATGTTGTGAAATTTAATGAGGACTATTTGTTGCCATAAGACCTTCCAGACAGAATCTATCTCTGAAAAAGAATTCCCCACTCCTAAAATAGAGGTCTGATGAGCAACAGATGTGGTTTAAATGAACCCTTGTTCAACTGAACCAAGAATATATTGTGATCTGCATGAGGCACAATTCAGAAGTGAGGGGAGGTGGCTACAGCACAGCCTCAGTGTTGAGTTTGGTTGTGGAGTTTAAATATATTTATTTATTTCATAAATTTTCTTCCATAAGGCACAATGCAAATGAGCTTTTAATTAATACAATCTAATGGTCAGTGGATGGTCTTCATGCTGTTTATAAAACAATTTACATTTTTATTTTGTAGTCTAAGAACGTGTGTCGAAAAGCATTTCAATGAGTAGCCATAACCTTCAGAGTGATATATGCCCTGGCAATGATTTGTGAGTTCCACAACTCAGTTTCTCCACCTATAAAGAGAAGATTAGATCGTTGTTCAAGAATGACAACTATTTAATATTTGGAAATGACTAAATAATGAAGTGCCTGGATTCTATAGAAATGCCAAGGAGAAAAGAAGATTAATTTCAAACCAAAGTCTAGTGCAAACATGACCTTCCTATTGTAAATCTCATGAATAGGAAAGCTTTGTTTCTAGGGCTGAGACTCTGGAAATATATTAATTTTAGGTTGTTTCTGATGGCAAAAAAAAAAAAAATGTTTTGTTTATTATAATCTCTTGCCTATGCAGATGAGAAAAAATTCTTCCTGCTACATTTTACTGAAATAATGCAGTTAGCAAAGATTTAAATGACAAGAATAGAAGGTTCATCTTTTTGCCCCTTCGCCTCTAGGCAGGACTATAGTTAAGCCATCTCAGGAAAGAGAACAGTGCTGTTGTTCCCAAAAATCTCCAGGTGAGAATGATAAAAATTAAAAAGAGCAAGAGAGAAAACTCAGGGGCCCTGAAATTAATAAAGGTCAGTTCCAGCTCATATCGTTTCAGTTAAAATTTATTTCTATTTGGAAATAGCCTAACAGCAAAACTCCAATGGATGGGCTGTTTGGCACTAGCTCTCTGTTGAAATTCCATTTAGTATTACTACTAATGTCTGCTCATTTTTTATTTGCCTCCTCTTCACCCTGTTGGTGAGGGAGGGAGTCCATCCTAGGGATCTGGGGATGACCAAACACACGGCACCCAACAGTGGACAGATGAGATCCACAGCAGCTTAGAGTCACATAAACTCACAGGCCAGGGAAGGAGGATAACACATACCATGCAGGGCACACGGGGGTTGCACCGGGAACAGAGTGGACAAGCAGAGGCTGCGGGAGGCAGTAGTAACAACAGAATGCGTTGCCCTCAGCCTCCCTGGGGAAGATGTAATTGGCTTGTTTGAATAATTGTGTGGGCTAGTAAGGAAGTAAAACCCATTAGGTTGAAGACCTAGTGGAGTGAGGCTGGCCCAGCTGACAGAGGAATAAGCCAGGTGGGCATCCTTTCCTGCTGGAGGGGACATATCTAGTGAAAACAGGGGAGCTCACAGTTAGGCCTTGAGGAGTCCTGGTAAGGCTCAAAGATAATAAATACCAAGGTAACACGTGAGATTTCAGGCCTTACAAGCCAATCCATACAAACTATGCCGACTTATGTGAGACTCATGTTCCCGTGACTATGCCTGATCTCTCTAAGGTCTTTCCCACACCTATTTTATCTCACAAGAAAAGAGCCACTTTTGACTAGGTTGATAAAATGGGAGTTTAAGCAGTTTTTCTAGTAGGAGGACTCTCAGGCCAAGACCATGTAATTAGCTAAATGACTCATGCAGAAGTATCCTACACTCCTGGCTTTGGTTTGAATGAAAAGAGTAGGAGAGTCCTAAATCATCCAGACAAATTACAACTTTAACTCTTTACTTAATTTTAGTTTGTCACAAGGTAAATGTTGACAAACTTTAGACTTATAGCCAAAGGGGTAAAAAAAAAATAAGTTTAGTTTGCCATTGTGGCTGTATTCCTGCCTTCCATTTTTCAAGAATACTGTCGGGACACAGAGTCAGGTCAGGGAAATGTAGATTCTCTCATTTCCCCTGGGATTTAACAAATGTCCTTTATCTAAAAGACAAAACTGGAAATGTTCAGGCTCTGTCTGAAACTACTGGCCCCTTGCGTCCTTTAGATAAAGAACATCTGAAGTTAATGCTGGGCCTATCGCCCTTAGTTATACCATGTTGGACAAGGCATTTTATCTTTTAGACCCCAAGTTCCATCCTTTTCTTTTCTTTTCTTCTTTTCTTTCTTTCTTTCTTTTTTTTTTTTTCTTTTTTTTTTTTTTTTCTAGACAGGGTCTCACTGTGTTGCCCAGGCTGGAATGCAGTGGCACAATCTGGGCTCACTGCAACCTCTGCCTCCTGGGCTCAAGTGATCCTCCCACCTCAGCCTCCCAAGTAGCTAGGACTACAGGTATGTGCCACCACACCTGGCTAATTTTTTTATTTTTTGCAGAGACGGAGTTACACCATGTTGCCCAGGCTGGTCTCGAACTTCTGGGCTCAAGCGATCCATCCATCTTGGCCTCCAAAGCGCTGGGATTATAAACGTGAGCCACCATGCATGGCTATACTCTTTAATGAGGAAGTTAAACATAAGTTTTAAAATATTTTTTATAGCAGCAAAACCATTGTCTCAAACAAAGTCTAAAGTCACTCTATAAAACAGATGGAAATAATGTTTATCCATTTGAATCCAACAAGTAAAGTCCAAGCCAGATTGCCTGGCCTCCCACACATTCGCCCACTTCCCACACACTGCCAAGGTTCCTGAAGTACCCCTTGAAAGCCTGAAACTTCTTGGAACCCAGTTTGAAAACCGCCAGATGAGATAATATCTCAGGTTTCTTTCAGCTTTCAGTAGAATAGAAAAATCATTGACTATGGAGTCAGGTAGACCTAGATTCAAATCCTAGTTCTGTCACTTTCTAAGCTGTATGGCCAGACTCCATTTACCCATCTGTAAAGTGAAAATAAAAATAGTTCTGCTAGGTTGAGAAGACATGTAAAGCATCTAGCCTGGTCCCTGAAACCCCCGGAGGGATTCATAAATACTAACTATAGTAAAGGTTACGGTCCTCACCTGAGCATAACAAAATGACAGACGATCCTACACTTGAACTACAAATTTGCAGTAAGATCTCTGTCGTTCCTGAAGCCGAATCCTCAGGAACTTGAGGCCAAAATTCTTTAAAACCTGAATTGGTTTTGATTGTTCCGAATTAGTGGAGGGGGGGAAATTCTTCTAATTCACTGAACAATTCACTGAACAATCTGTATGCGTGGAGAGCATGTACTGCACAGACACACCCCACGCCTCTGAAATGACACCACGGTCAATCCAACTAGCACAGATGGAATTTGAAGCATCTTGCCTTTACCAAAAAATAACAGGAGAAATGTCATTAAGGACACTTTAATACAAAGCCACAAGAAATTCAGTATCTGAAAGCTCGTGTTCTAAATTTCACCCCATATCATAAAACAACTCACCGGAGAGCAGCTGTTCATTTGCTAAGCTGCTGTTGTGATAGCACATATTCTTTCAATAGTGGAGGAGTTCCTCCATAAAATCGGTCCCAGAAGCCAGTGATATCTGAAAAATCTCACCTTTGGGGAATTTTCCTGGCATTCTGTAAAGGAAGTTCCACTTACAGGTCCCCTAATGTGCAGTAGCAAAGAATCAACAGATGCCAACATTCCTGTTTGCCTCACGAACTTACATCCTAAAGTAAGCTGACTTGAGTGAAGTTTAGAGGCTCCTCTACAAGTTTTAGAAAAGCTTTCTTTTTTAACTTATGCAAGTTTACAAACCCTCATGAACCTATTGCATATATCCAACAACCATCCATATTTTAGTACCCTGTAGTGGTTCTCACCTATGCCCATATAGCTGACGACAATGCAGGTAAGATCTGGTCAGCTGTCAGTTTCATTCAGTGAATACTCACTAAGCACCTGCTTTATGTAGGGCCCTGTCCTGGGCCACCAGGGAGAACAATGCAGGGTTCCAAACCTATGGAGACAGACAACGCATGAGGAATGACAACAGAGAAACAGAGTCACGGGGAGAAAAGAGGGGAAATCAGGGAAGGCTTTTGTGGGGGAGGCGGGATTTGAACTGAGCCCTGAAGGAAATGGGTGTGAGGATTGAGGTATGAGTAAAAATGGGAAATGGAGAATTGAAAGGCCATCTTTAGAGAATGATTCACATTCTAATGTGCTGGGGGATGAGGCGGGAGGGCGGGATGGGAAGTGGGAAATTAGTGTGGAGACAGAAATTGTGGGCTTTGAGTGCCAAGATGAGGATTTCTTTGCGTGTTGGGAAGCAGTGGCAGGCGCAGGGCAGGATAATAATAATTTTAAAGAAAATATGAGTAGCAAGTCGGGGGACGGGGGAGGGAAGATTGGTGCTCAGAATAATCAACTTTCTCAGAGGACCCAGGCTCAGTGGAAAGAGCGCTCTGGTTCCGTTTATTGCTCCCACAGAGAGGAGAGGAGAGACCCAGAGAGGTTTAAAATTAGAGGGATCGACAGGGCACAGGGAACTCCTGGCCAACCATCCTCGGGAAAACAAGAGATCAGGAATAAAGAGAACCAGCAGAAGCACCTGGTCTGAGTCTAAGAAACATCAGTGTTTACTAAGCACTTGGTCTCTGGAACGCCTGGCTTTCCAAATACCACATCTTCCCATCCACTCCATCCTGCCACAGGCAGCTACTGTGCCGGGTGCTCAGGGAGCCGGAACCGCATGCCTGGAAACCCTGAGCCTCTGCCCGCCGCCCTCCAAGCCGGCCGGCTGCAGCGCAGTTTGTTTGCCGAGGTTTGCATGCACATATTGAGTTGCCCTTTTTTTTTTCCCGCAGTTCTTTCAGCCGTGTCCCGAAATTCACCCCTAGTGTAACTTCTGCCTCTGCTCCTCCTCTTCTTGGAACTGCCTTTTGTTTGTCTGGCAGCGTTGGTTCTATGGGGGTGTGTGATGATAATAATACGCGGGCTTATATAACCGTCTTCATCTTGCGAGCACTTCGCAGACCGTCGCTAATGAATCTTGGGGCCGGTGTCGGGCCGGGGCGGCTTGATCGGCAACTAGGAAACCCCAGGCGCAGAGGCCAGGAGCAAGGGCAGTGACGATCAGAGGCCAGGCCTTCCCGGCTGCCGGCGCTCCTCAGAGGTCAGGGCAGATAAGGAACATGACTCTCCCCCTCCGGAGGAGGAAGGAAGTCCCGCTGCCACCTTATCTCTGCTCCTCTGCCTCCTCCCTGTTCCCAGAGCTTTTTCTCTAGAGAAGATTTTGAAGGCGGCTTTTGTAAGTATCGTGCTCTGCTTTTACTTTAAAAAGAAAGAAGACAAACTTTCCTTCCTGTCCCTGTCCATTTCATATTATTTATTCATTATTCATCATATTATTATTCATTAGATTCTCAGATGATGGAAAGTATGTTTCTGGCCAAAGTCCTCCACCCAAATTTGGTCCCTTGTAATGATAATAGGAGGGGAAAGAGGTTTCTGTTGATAATTAATTCACTTAACAAAATAGCACCCAGGCGAGGTGCTGAAATTGGCCACTTTGACAGCATTCTGGTGATGTCTGGCTGTTGATACACACCACACACACACAACACTACACACACACACACACACACCTTTTTGCCCTTAAGAGGAGCCCTAGTCAGTCACCTGGCTTGTTAGACAAGGAGAAACGATGCCACTTCGATCTTCAGTTTCTCTGTCTTGGGTACTCACAATTTCAATCAGTTGTGATTGTCGAAAGTTTCTTTTCACACTATGAAATAAATCCCATCTTTCAGTGCAGACTTGAAACTTGCACTGACTTGGGTAAACTGTACAAAACACTGTAGCTATAGTGAACATGTGAATTTTTATTAAACTTTTCACTGCATAACTGAAGGTTCTAAATATTAAAGAAACATGGACACTAACTTTTTAAGCACAGGCAAAACTCAAAGCCCTGTTATCAAACTATGTTTCTGTAAAGAGTGCTGAATTAACAGAGTGCTCTTCTCAGAGATTATGCTCACTGCTTTGAGAAACTGCTTTTTAACAAGAAGTGAACTTAAAAGTCTAGAATAACATGAAGAAAGACACAACTTCTGAATACTTAGCAACTATAACTTGCTATTTGAACAAGCCAAAAAACAAAGGGTCTATTTTGGGCAATTGTACAATTTGCATTTATAAAACCATGATTATAATTTGGTATGCTATGAGATACTGAGATTTATTGTTTTAATAAGAGTTCAGGTAAGAAAACTAAGAACTATAAATTGGTAATAATGTAGAAAAGCAAGGCCTCTCACTTTTAATGCTGTAAGTGCTGTGATTTGTTCATAAGGCTTTATCATCTTTACCTCTAGATGAATGGATGTGAAAACCATGGATAATATGTGTGTATATGTTAGTGTGTATATGTGTATTTAATTACCTTAAATTCTTACATTTGTTGTATCTATCTAGTGCTCAGTATGTTACACGATAGTATAACATCCAAAATGGATCAAGTGGAGAAACTTATTTCACATTAACTTTCGGATTGCAATATTTATTCATTATTTATTAACACACATGGGAAATATTATAAAATTATGTCTTTGTTTCAGATTCTCTTTAAATGATATTTTCACTTAGAATTCTCTGTGGCTCCCATGAAATTCTAAGGCATAATTGAAGTCAAAAAGAAGACTGGATTCTAGTTGCTTTTACCCCTAAATTTAAAAGTGCTATTTCAACACCAAATTCTATACTTTGCCTAATTTGATTACAAAGATGAACCACATAATCTCAGCATTAGCCTCAAAGCCATACTCAATCATAATAGAAAGAACACAAGCTTTGATGAGATCCGGATTTGAGGCTTAGTTTGGTCATTACCTAGTTATACGACCAGCAGCAAGATCTTTAAGATTTTCAGCCTCAGGTTTTACATCTATAAAATAAGATCAATATTACTTACCCCAAGGAGAGGGGTTGAAAGGCCTAAAAGGAAATAATATATGTAAAATGTCTAGCACCCAGTCTGAAAGTAGTGGTATTTTAGTCCATTTTAGAGCTTTTTCATTTACTCTATTTTTTCGTCTTTCATTCAATCCATTCATTTATTGAGCATCTACTATGTACTGTGTGCTGAGCAAAGCACCAGGGGTACAAAGATGAATAAGATTCATATCCTACCTTGGAAGAGTTGGTAGTCTAAGGAGACAGACTTAAACAACAGATGATTTTCAAAACAAGATAATAGCAAAAATACAAATGTGTTCAAGATTAAGAGTCAGCACTGAAGCCAGAATGGTACCTTCTGCCTAGTAAAAGTCAAAGGAACTTTTCAGAGGTTTTGCATGATAATCAGGAGGTGTGGAAGGACATTCTAGAAGAGCAGGGCCTTGGAGAGCAAGAAGTAGAAGAAAGTCTGGGAACAGGAACTGGGTCAGATGGTGCTGGAGTATTTAATTTGGGAGGCTGGAGGTCCAGTAGGGGCCCAGTCATCAGCATTTGCTGCTTCATGCTGAGGTGTTTGGACTCATTAAGTTTAGTACAAAAAAAAAAAAATCATCCATGGACCAGCCTCTGATCTGCATACAGTTTATTTTCCTAGGTCACATTAAGATAAGAGCTTATTTGTGCCCAAATGTAAATCCACTACATCACTAAACCATTGTTTGGTTCAATGGACTATTTTGATTATTTGTTTGTTGTAAACCCATCTCAGTGATGGAAGCATTGTAGCTGAGCTCTTATCTCACCCAGGCTCAGCACTTTCAGGATTACTTTTTAATTAGTGGGGACACATTAGAGGACTTTGTGTGAGGCTGAGAAGACCAGGAGTAAACAAGTCTTGTGATTTAAGTTTTGGAAAGATTTGATGTAGATCATCTAGTATCCCATATGAGTGTGTGCTGGGCAAAGACCTGGGGCTAGCAACACTCTAGGAGGCCAATTAAGAGACTATTGCAGGTCAGGAGCAGTGTCTCAGGCTGGTAATCCCAGCACTTCGAGAGACTGAGGCAGGCAGATCACTTGAGCTCAGGAGGACGAGACCAGCCTGGCCAACATAGTGAAATTCCATCTCTACAAAAAATGCAAAAAATTAACTGAGCATGGTGACACACACCTGTAGTCCTAGCTACTCCGGGGACTGAGGCAAGAGGATCGCTTGAGCCTGGGAGATGGGGGCTAGAATGAGCTGTGTTTGTGCCACTGCACCCCAGCCTGGGAGACAAAGTGAGATCCTGTCTCAAAGAAAAAAAAAAGAGACTATTGTAGTGTTCCAGTGAGAACTGCTGGGAACACTGGGCAGTGTAGGTGGACAATAGGGCACAGATTCCAGAGATATTCAGAAGGTGGAACATTCTTGACTCAGGACTGGATGAAGAGAATGGAGGAAAAGGAAACTTTCATAATATTAGTTTTGGGCTTGGGCAACTGGGTAGTTGTAATAGAATACCATAAAACAAGAGGAGGTACTGGTTTATAGAAGAAAATTGAGTTAGTTGGAGTAATATCAGGTTGAGATATCATTAAGAGGTTAGACTGCAACACTGAGTAAAAATAAAAAGCATTTTTTTCAATATAAAATTATTGTCTGGATGTGGTGGCATGTGCCTGTAGTCCCAGCTACTCAGGAGGTTGAAGCAGGAGGATCTCATGAGCTCAGAAGTTCAAGGCTATGGTGCACTATAATCAAGCCTGTGAATAGCCACTGCACTCCAGCCTGGGCAACATAGTGAGACCCTGGTTCTTTAAAAAAAAATGCTAGATTTTTGTCTTTGAAATTTTGAGGAGATACGTAAAGACTGAGCTCTCCCTATTATGTTCTAATCCACCCCCACCAAGAAATGGTCACTATCTGGACTCAATGAAATCAGAGCTTTAATCCTGTGTCCTTGCTGCCAAATGAATTTTTTTCTCATTACCTTTTAAATAGGAAGCCCATGTCTAGGGCAGTCTTGCCAGTAGCTATGTGTACCCTCAAAGAGAGTAATTTTTACTTCTTCAGAGACTTCAGAAATGAGCAGAGACTAAAGATTTATGAGCCAGTAGAATACGTATTCATAAAAAGCACATATGCATAAAGAAGTATACTCATCAAAAACAAGCCCTTTCCTTAACAGGGATTTTTCACTTCTCTTGAACGAGGAACTCACTCAGAGACTAACGCAAAGGAAGTCATTTCTTACCTGGTCATTATTTAGTCTACAATAATTTCATCCTTCTTCAGCATGACCAGTAAGTTCTTCCCATACTCTTGAACAGAGCATAATTGGAATGGAGAGGTGGGTAACATTTGCAATTTTTTTAAAGATGACAACTGAAAGAATTTTAACATTTTGAATGAATAGAAATCAATCTGATTAGCAAGCAGGAAGCTGTGACTTTTTAAATCTTGAGGTCTGATTACTTGATAACCCTGGTTTTCTTATAGCCTTTCACCCTTTCTATGCTCAGCACTTAATCTTCTAGGCAAAGCCTCTATCGGATTTCCTGGATTTCAGAGCTCTTACCCTACCTGAGCACTTCAGAGCGAATGCCATTTCTTATAAAAGGGGCTTAGCCCCAGACTTTGTGGCTAGTCTTGCAAAGTGGTATAATATTTCTTTCTGGTAGGTGAACTGTATCAACACATTTAAAAACAGATTTAAAAAGCCATTTCCACCTCTAAATATAAAAAGCCTTACCACTTATTAGAAAGATAGTATTTGACAACAATCTGAATTTCTTCCGCTTCTGATGGCTCACTTAATTCACCAAACTTTGGAAATCATCTTTGACTTCTGAAATGGTGAAAAACATTTCTATTTTTGCTAAAATGCTTTTGCCATAAAAAAATGAAGTGTCCCAAAAAGGAACTGTTAACATCTCAGCTATGCAAAATAATCACCAAATACATACTTTTGAATAAGATGACTTTGCATCATGGGAAAGTTTATTATTTAAGGAAGGAGCAAGATATATTTGGGGAAATTCCCATTAGCACAATTGAAGTATGAAGAATATACTGAGCTTCCATATATGGTGCTGGTCATTCCACATTTAGGTTACTCAAGCTATTTAAACTTGACTTCATAAGCAAGTGCTACACCCTCACCATCTTTTTAGGTTTGCTGACATAATGATTTACTCCCAATTGGGTGCTGCCCGAGCCACTGTGCTTTGCCTCTGCAGCGTTTGAAGAGTGGATAGGTCGCAGCTGTGCAGTTCCCCAGACACTCGAGTCTAAACTGTTGCTGGATTTTGCTTCTTTCTGTGCTCCATGGAAAGCTGGAAGCTCCTCAACTTTCTCTTGGGTTTGGCTTCCTGTTCACATGTTTTCTGGCCCCATGTCAATTGTGTATGAAGTAATAGTCCCACATGCGTGCACCATCCACAATGGCAAGATTTGTGTGGTTCAGCACAAGTTTTCTAATGAGCACACTTTGGACCTTCCAACAACCCTTTAAGAAAAGCAGTTTGGAACCAGTTATTACTTTCCAAGGTGACGGGAGCAAAGAAACAATGTTCTTTTTTTTTTTTTTTTGAGATACAGTCTTGCTCTGTCACTCAGGCTGGAGTGCCGTGGCACAATCTCAGCTCACTGCAAGCTCCACCTCCTGGATTCAAGCAATTCTCCTACCTCAGCCTCCTGAGTAGCTGGGATTACAGGTGCATGCCACCACGCCTGGTTAATTTTTGTATTTTCAGTAGAGACAGGGTTTCACCATGTTGGTCAAGCTGGTCTCAAACTCCTGACCTCGTGATCCACCCGCCTCGGCCTCCCAAAGTGCTGGGATTACAGGCTTGAGCCACCGCACCCGGCCCAGAATGTTCTTAAGCAACAAGACTAAAGCCACTTTTAAGAGACAATTAAAGGACAACTGCATAGGAAAAATGAACATTTACCTTACACATCTGTCTAAATGTGTGTATGTGTAAAGTATATAAAAATGCCTTCAATTCACAGTTTAAAAATATCAGTTACTGCTTCAGCATTTTGCTAGTGATGAATGGCACTAGTGTTTCCACTAAGGACTGTTATTTTAATGACATTTCTCTGCAGTAAAATTTGATGAGTTTACAAAGTTTCAGAGCCAGGAAATGCAGCTTGGTTTCTGAACAACTGAGACAACCAAGAGAGTTAAGTTCAATCATCTAGTTGCTTTATAGCATGGATTCCTAAGTGCTAACTGCAGTAACACACTGACACAGAGAGTGAAGCCAAACCAAACTCTTAAAGTACAGCTGTTAAATTATCAAGCTTAACTTCCCGACATATTCTCAACAGGTGAAATTCTGGCACACACCCACACTTATTTGAAGATGGTAATGTCAAATGAATCGCCATACATGCCAACATTTTATAGAATTTTAGAGTAAGAAGAGATATTGGAGGTCTTCCAGTTTTACCTTATCCTTTCATTATAGGAACAGAAAAAGTGAGACTCATGAGTGCTCTCTCTCTACACACACACACACACACACACACACACACACATACACACACACACATCTGAGTTGTGCTGAGTCATTACTTACAGAAAACATCCTAAGTCTGACTTAAGCAACAGAAAGGGATGCAGTGACCCACAGCTAGGCCACTGGTTTCCTGGTCCTTTCAAGTTTGTGTGGCCAGCTTCAGCACTGTGGGCTGACAATTTGTTATTGCTTGAGAAAACATTCAGAGTCTTGGAGTCTATATTTTTAACCAAAACTTGAATAAACCCTAAAACAAACCAAGGATCCATTGGTGACTCAGATCCTGACTGTCCTTTACAGTGAGGCTTAGCCACCTTCCAATAGTTACTGGGGCCAAACTGTGATCCCATAAAATGAAGACGAAGCCCAAGACACAACCCTCACTCTGAGGAATCCTGGAACCTGACCAGAGAGATGAGACCATCATGTATGCAGGCCATAGAGACGGTAGTGTGTGATCATAGTTCACTGCAGCCTCAAACGCCTGGGCTCAAGCAATCCTACCACCTCAGCCTCCCAAGTAGCTGGAACTACAGGTGCACACCACCTTGACCAGCTATTTTTTAAATGTTTTGGTTGAGATGGGGGTCCCACTGTGTTGCCTAGGCTGGTCTTGAACTCCTGGCCTCAAGCGATCCTCCCACCTCAGCCTCCCAAAGTGCTGGGATTACAGGCATGAGCCACCACACCTGACCTACACATTATCATTTTAATGATGAGAAATCAAGGTCTACATTTATAAAATTTAGGAAAACTCTAGTCTCATTTCATGAAAATGTCTTTTGACTGCAAATATGCAAGGAAGGTTGTATCTTTATTACTGGTCTAAAAAAAGTCAATCCAAGTAATAATGATTGCCGATCTTTATTGAACCCGTATTTTGTTCTAGGTAGTCTTCTAAGTTTTTCACATGAACGTTTTCATGTCATCCTCACATCAACCCTATGGGGTAGATAACATTTTAAATTTCCATTTATCAGAGGAGAATACTGAGGCATAGAGAAATTAAGTAATGTGCTCAAGGCCACATAGCCAGTGAATGCCGTAGCCTGGTATTCTGGCATCTCATTCCAGACTCGGCTGCCTGGTAGCATATTCAGAACAGTCTCAGAAAACGTATTCTTTTGACATCAGACTGTGCCAGCCTAACCACAGCCAGATACTTTTGACATCACATTTAGATGTAAACTTTCACTGTAGGAGATCATGAGGTGCACATACGATTATAAGCACAAACATGTATGTGTCCTCTCAGAACATATTTTACAAGTGGGCATCTGCATGATGCTTCTAATAATTTGTGACATCAGCACCATGGAGACAGGATGGAAAAGTTCTCCTGGAACTCCCGAAACCCCAGGAGGAGAAGCACAGTGAAGGGAGTGATCTAGAGGCCTAATGGGTGAGGTGGGCCACATTGCAGAGGGTGGCATAAAACTAGCAGTGGCGGAGTTTCACTCCAGTGGAAAGAGGGGTGATGAGAATGGAAAGAGGGGTGATGAGAGTGGTGTGGGAGGAAAGTGAATCCTGCAGCACCAGGCCAGCTCCAAGGAGGTGCTGCTGCAGCAATTTTGTGGTAAGAATGGTCCATCGAGAGCAAAGCAAAGGACCTGGGGCTTAACCTGACTCGCCAAGGCCAGCTCAGGATAAAAAGAGATTCCAGGCCAATGGAGGGAAAAAATCTGCACCCATTACCTCTGAGATCACCCCATGTGTATACCAAGGTACAATTGTATTCACCAGTGGGAAAGTATGAAAACGCTAAATGAAATGCTTTATTAAACATTAATATTTACATGGGCATGAGAAATATTTTTTTTTTTTTTTTTTTTTTTTTTTGAGACAGAGTCTTGCTCAGTCGCCCAGTCTGGAGTGCAGTGGCGCGATCTTGGCTCACTGCAAGCTCCGCCTCCCGGGTTCCCGCCATTCTCCTGCCTCAGCCTCCCAAGTAGCTGGGATTACAGGCGCCCGCCGCCACGCCCGGCTAATTTTTTGCATTTTTAGTAGAGACGGGGTTTCACTGTGTTAGCCAGGATGGTCTCGATCTCCTGACCTCGTGATCTGCCCACCTCAGCCTCCCAAAGTGCTGGGATTACAGGCGTGAGCCACCGCACCCAGCGAGAAATATTTTTAAATGTAAAGGAAATTCTAAGTTGTTAAATAAGATGTCTTATTTCCCTATTCTATCTTATATTATGTTCTCTTTTATATCATATACACATTTACATACAGTGTGTATGTGTCAGAATGTTCATGGCAGCAAGACTGCTTTGTCTGATACTTAAAACATTAAATGAGGGTTTCCTCTTATTCAAAGTGTTCAAATTTATTTTAATCACTTACATTTTTCAGCTGTCAAAAATGTGGAATATAAACAAATTTAACCACTTGGAAATGCTTACTTTGCTGCTCGTCAAATAATAGCTTGCTGCAACTTTAAAAGATTCTATGATTCAGCGCATTTTCCTTTAAAATAGGTCTCCCAACCTGAAATTAGACAGCACTCAACCTTTAAACTTGGAACACTTTGTAAACTTTTAAAAAGAAACTCTTCTTTAATAGTTCTATGAAATCCAGTCAAAGAATGATATGAAATGAATCTAATGGAAAGTCTTTTCTTTGTTGGAGAAGTGGTCAAAATAGAAACTTCTACAAAAGGACCGAATCACCCACAATGCTTCAAAGACTCTTGCAAGTGATTGTAAGAAAATCGGTCTGGATGAAATTTGGAGAATATTATTCCTAATGATCACCCCCTTCGAGGCCGTGAAAGGGCAACATCTGAAAGATGAGAGGAATTGCTGATAAAATGTAACTCACGGCACTTTTGCTCTTCTCCATCGTAGGTGCTGACGGCCACCCACCATCATCTAAAGAAGATAAACTTGGCAAATGACATGCGGGTTCTTCAAGGCAGAATAATTGCAGAAAATCTTCAAAGGTACTCATCAAATTTTTATCTCTAGCTTAAACCAAGGGCCACCTGGGCACTCTATGTCACTTGAAGAGGGGAACATTTCACGGATGGGGAATTGTTAAGAACTGGCAGAAACTGAAAGTCAATGGTCCTCTACCTTCCCATCACATTCTCATTTTTGTTGGCTGAGGGAGCTAAAAGGGGCCTTCCACGTGGCAGAGCCATGTCATGAAATCAGTCCTAAGAAATGTCAGAAGAACCATCTGAAAAATGGGAATCTAAACAATCATATGACTATTGACATATTATTAGCTGCTCAGGAAGGAAGCTCGGGGAAATTAGAGGGCAGTGTGGTAGGCCCATCATCCACAACGTACTCCACAATGTCAGGAGTGAAAACTGTACCTGATTTATTCACAGCTTGTCTTCACAGTTTCTTTCCTTGGCCAGATAAACATTAGTGCCAAGAGCTTTCATGGAGCCAGGGAGCATTGTGGCAACCCATCTCAGCAATTTCACCTTGGTGGCAAAAACATTTTTAGGGGTTGGGTTCGTATGAGGTACAACCCCATAAGCCTTTTGCAAATGTCAACTTTGAGAGTTGCTCCCCTTCGCCCCAACCAAACTAATGCAAGTAAAACATTTAGTTCCTCTTGATTTCATTAGTCACTCTTCAGAATCATTGCTATTTGCTTGACTTTTTTTCTTTTTCTTTTTTTTTTTTTTTCTTTTTTGAGAGAAACTCTCCCTCTATTACCCAGGTTGAAGTGTAGTGGCATGATCTCGGCTCACTGAAACCTCCACTTCCTGGGTTCAAGCGATTCTCCTGCCTCAGCCTCCCAAATGCCTGGGATTACAGGCACCTGCCACTGCACTCAGCTAATTTTTGTATTTTAGTAAAGATGGGGTTTCACCATGTTGGCCGGGCTGGTCTTAAACTCCTAACCTAAAGTGATCCGCCTACCTCAGCCTCCTAAAGTACTGGGATTACCGGCGTGAGCCACCGTGACCAGGCTGCTTGATTTTTATTCTAAGCCTTTTGTTGGCCCAAGTTGGCTTGGAATAAGTCTGTAATCACCAAAACGTTCATGAACCTCACCCAAAAAGCCATGTCTTCAAGTCTTGCCTGAATTTCAGGTTTGCCTTGGAGGGTTGTTTTATCCAGCTTCTCTTTCTAATACTTACGGAATTAAACATTTTTGTCTTCATTCTACAAGTTATATGTGAAGAAAGTGAATGGTTCAAAGTGTTTGGGAGATAGGTTAGTTCTTTGACATAAAGTTATAAGCATTAGCAGCTTTTCTAGAATTCTTGGAGCTTTGAAGATGGCATGGGGTATTAACCCCAATGGCTGATAACAACACTGTATCAGATGCTTGTCATAAACGAGCCGAATCCACAGTAAGAGAAGGTAAGTTGAAATCCAGGTCTCCTTACTTCAAAGCTCTAACATGAGAAGAAAATATTGTAAAACAGAAACTTCAAAAGATAAATGTTTAATAATTCAATGAACGAGTTCATTGAATAAGTTCAATGAATAGAACTGGAACTTCTCAAGAGTTATTTATCTTCTTGAATCAGCTTGTGAACATTTTCTTTGTGAAACTCTAGCCTGATGCATCAACTTTTATGTTGGAAAAATCGAGGTTGGCCTTGGGTGCCATGCCTTTCAAAATTAACTGTAGAAGAGACTGGAAAACCCCTGATACTACAAGAGCACCCTTCATTTCCGAAGCGGTCCCTGAGGACCTGATTTCTCAAAGTATCTTTCTTAGTTTCTCTTGTGCCATGAAGAGGCCATTCCCCACCCCCACTCCCACCCCCGAAGTGCAATCTTCCTCTGTCTCCAGGCTGGAATGCAGTGGCACGATCTTGGCTCACTGCAACTTCCGACTCCCGGGTTCAAGCAATTCTCCTGCCTCAGCTTCCCGAGTAACTGGAACTACAGGCATGCGCCACCATGCCTGGCTAATTTTTGTAATTTTAGTAGAGACGGGATTTCACCATGATGGCCAGGATGGTCTTGATCTCTTGACCTCGTGATCTGCCCACCTTGGCCTCCCAAAGTGCGGGATTATAGGCATGAGCCACCGCACCCATGAAAAGGTCACTTTTCTACAATGCCATGTTGTTTATTAACTAGCTGGTAATCTTTCATGTTGCACTTTTCTCCCCCTAATATGTGATTTCACCACTGTTATGTGTTTTTCACTTCTCAGCACATCTTTATTATGGGAAAACACACATATGTGTCTAGACTGGGCACGGTGGCTCATGCCTATAGTCCCAGCACTTTGGGAGGCCGAGGTGGGTGGATCACCTGAGGTCAGGAGTTCAAGACCAGCCTGGCCAACATGAAGAAACCCCATCTCTACTAAAAATGCAAAAAATTAGCCAGGCGTGGTGGGGCGCACCTCTAATCCCAGTTTATGAAGAGGCTAAGGCAGGAGAATTGTTTGAACCTGGGAGGCGGAGGTTGCAGTGAGCCGAGATCATGCCATTGCTTTCCAGCCTGAGCAACAGAGCAAGACTCCATCTATAAATAAATAAATAAGTAAATAAATAAATAAAATAAGTGTCTAATGTTGGATCATTTAGATTCACTTGCTCAAATTTAACATGCAGAACACTTTTCTTGAAAATCTGTGGATTCTGTATGATACCTGGTTTCAATCTCCTTTTTTTTTTTTATCTTGGGGCTGGAAAATTCAAATTTAATGTTTGGCTTCAGAGATCTCTGCCCCTTCTCATCCAACTCGAGGATTTGAGCTGAATAGATAAGCAGCCGAGTCACTTCCCATCACTGCCTCTGTATTTGTATATCCACAATCCTCCTTCTAGTCAATTTTATGGAAAGAAATGGATTTTTTTGTGTATGTGTTTGGACAGTCACTTTTATAAAATAGGGACCACTGTACTGGACCTTACAGTTTCAGAATGCCACCCTGCGCATTTTTGATTGCCTCTCTACTCATGTCATTTGGGTATAAAGTTCTTTCATTTAATATTCAGAACTGCTTACCTGTAGCTCATTGAACTTGGCATAACCTCTAAAATACATAACCCAAGAGAAAGTACAAGGAGATATTATAAGCAAATCTCAAAAGCTGCCCAAGCATTTCCTGTCTTTCAGATTGCCAGATTGTCTCTTGTTCCAAGGAGAGATAGGTTGTATTCACATATGAGAAGACACCAAAAGGACAATTAAATTTCACAGCTTGGGGGAGATTTTGAGGGTTCTTATCAAAAATGCTCACACCTGTGGAACAGATTGCTTTTGTGTATGTGTGTGAAGCCTGGTTTTCAGCTTAAAATACACCTGCCAAAATATGAACAGCCTTTATTGTACCTTCTGGACAATAATATTGCACTGTTGGACGAGGTTTGGTGCACACAGATGGGATAACTTAGAACTGAACTATGTTGTTTGTGAGAAAATTAAGACTTTTCCCAGCCTTGTTAATACCTATTTGGGATGGAAAATTTTATAATAAGGATGTCTTAGCGGTGCCTGGCACTTTATTTTTAATATTATTTTGATTTTAAGTTAAATTTAGTATATTAATTTAAATATAGGTGGTTTTTAAAATTGCCCATAGACTATAACAGTAAACTAAACCTTTTCAAGGAATCAATATCAGATGTGGACCCTAAATTTATCCTTGTCTTGCTTTAAGTGCATGTTGGATACCAAGACAATGATAATTTGTCTTGCTGCAGAATATAGAGACCTATATTTGGGAGTCCTAAAGAGTAGACTCTTTTCCTTCGTGATCACCCTTAGATATTTTGAAACATTTCTCATTGAAGAGGACAATTTATTACACAGAATATCAACTCATTTAAAATTAGGTATTTGTTGTAAAAACTATATGACAGTTGCTTTAAGAGTTTTTTTTAAATCACACACTTAACCCAAACCAACTGGTCTTTTCTGTGTAAATACATACTAAGTGGAATCATAGAAAATTGCTTCTATTTAACTATTGTTGACCTACAAAAGCAGTAATTTCATAGGGTACTATCTAATATTTTACAAAATTTGAAGCATGGACAATGTACAATGTTTATTGTTTTGTTTTCACCTACCTTTGTATCAAAACAGTTCATACAGTTTCTGCGTTGTCTTTTTAGTTTTTTAAAATTTGTGCATTGTGTTCCATTACATGGATGTGGGACATATAAGTTGCTCATGCTTTTTCTGTATAAGAGAGATAACACTAAACTCACACACGCGCACACACACACACACACACAATCAATACCTTCCTTCGTACAGCCATTCTGTTTAGTTGCATTTTAATGATGGTTTTTAAATTGTTTTCTCCTGCACTACCCTTTTATCTCTTTGAGACTAATCACTTTCACATGTGAGACTTCAATACAAATCTAAGTGATAAGCAAATGTTAGTATGTACAAGCACACACATTTGCACCCATGTATGTACATAAGTAAATGGATCTGCTTAGATCACAGTCCTCAAAGCCGGTGAGCTTATGTCTAAAGAAAATGCCAAACTCCCAATTGGAGGAGAAACATTGTGCCCATCAGGCTGTGCCATCTTTTGCAGGCTCCTCTCTCTTCCTTTCTGACTGAGACCTGTCTCAGCAGATGGCTCTGTCAGTATGCTTTGACTGCCAATAAAATTGTGCTTTGCCTGATATGGCGAGGAAGCAAACTCCAGAGACGTTGACCAACCCAAGGAAAACCCTTTGCTCTTGCCATAATGATACATTCAGACAGGAAGTTAAGAGACAAATAGCTCATCCCCTGGCAAGGAAAGGAGTTTAATTATGATGAGGGTGGGGACTGGGGGACATTCACAAGTGGATATTAAGGAAAAAGAATGGGATGATGTCAATCTTTACTGAGACAGTCACTGAAATGAAATCAGGTCACACAACAATGGTCTTGTTCTATGCTCAAAAGCGCAAGTTGGTATGAGACATTACTTTGCCGTGATGCTCTCAGGAAGGGCCTAAAATGAAATCAGGTCACACAACAATGGTCTTGTCTTGTTCTATGCTCAAAAGCACAAGTTGGTATGAGACATTACTTTGCCATGATGCTCTCAGGAAGGGCCTAAGGAGCCCTGCTCACATGAAACTATTTCCCCAAACACCTTGAAGACAGGTCAAAAAGTGCAGAATCATTCCATCCAGTGCTGGAATGGCCCACACTGGGCCAATATTTGTTTCAGATCCCCATGCCACAGTTTAGGATAGAAAAAGTGTCTGGATTCTTACAACACCATGAATTCAAAGAAGCAGAATATAGCTGTTCAATCTGGTATCAGTCCAGATGTTTTAAATTGGTTCCTTTTTTGTAGGATAATTTTAAATGGCATACTGAAATTAACATGGAATATATTCCTCAGTAGAAGGTTTCAGGAAGTCACTTCCCAAGAAGAAATACTGCCTTGTATCATGGTAGAGAATTTGTAGGGCTGATTAATTCCGCTTACAGAGGAAGCATTTGATCTATGTTGATCTTGAGTCCTCAGTTCCAATGGCAAATATTCAATTTTAGGTTCCTTTTCTCAATGGTGTCCTAATTTGACCGCATTTATCTGCTTAGATTTCAAAAAAGCGCATCATAATTATAACTGAAGATTAGACTTTCTAAGAAGCCATTCCTGGAATAATTAGGTGGAGGGGTCAAATCCTGTTACTAAGATTCTGTCATTGCATTAAATAGGGCTTAAAACAAATAAGCCATTGGCTGAGGCTTTTTTTGAGGATATTTTTACTGCAGGAATATTTATAATAGGAGAATTGAAATGCTATGGGCTTTTTACATTGGTATCTGCAGTTTAGAGAATTTGCAAAAAAATATTATTTTGTAGTAAACCACTGGTCTTCAGGTGTACGTACGTATTGAGACATGAGGTCCTTCTCTCTCTTGCAGATTACATGAAAATGTAAAAAAAGTGGATTACAGTGGAAATTCATATTTGTTTTTATGACTTTACTCTCAAATTATTCAAGAACTTTGTGTCATAATCTGGCATGTAGGGGAAGTTGAGATGTGTATGGGACAAACCTAGTTGAAAACTGCTTTGGATTGTGGCCATCAGAATGAAAAGAGGCACATTTTGAAGAAGCCCTTTTTTGGCAGATACTAAAGTAAACCTCAGGGATTCCTGCTACCCTTATTTTTAAAAAGAAGGTAATTCAGCTATGGGGTTTTTGAGAAGGATAATTTTTTTTATTATTTTTTTATTTTTTTTGAGACGGAGTTTTGCTCTTGTTGCCCAGGCTGAAGTGCAATGGCACGATCTCAGCTCACCGCAACCTCCACCTCCTGGGTTCAAGCGATTCTCCTTCCTCAGCCTCCCAAGTAGCTGGGATTACAGGCATGTGCCACCATGCCCAGCTAATTTTGTATTTTTAGTAGAGACGGGGTTTCTCCATGTTGGTCAGGCTGGTCTCGAACTCCCGACCTCAGGTGATCCACCTACGTCGGCCTCCCAAAATGCTGGGATTACAGCCATGAGCCACCAGGCCTGGCCAGGTAATTATTTAAAAATAAAAAGTGACTAAAATATTTCCAAACAAATTGTCAGCACCATCAGAAGTTCTCAAGTTTCCAAGAAAATGCTTAATATTATTTTCTATTTGTTTATTAGTAGCCTTTAAAGAAATCTAAGTCCATTATCTGTAGTTGGTTGACACTAGCACTAAAAATACAGGTGTAATTTTAAGCAAATTCATTATTTACAAAGCAAATAAGAGAGTCCTGGCATCTGACAATGGGCTTCACCATAAAATTAATTTTAAAATTACTGGGTTTTAAATTTTTACCCAAAAATGATTTGATGTATTTCTGCATTAAAAACTGCATTTATGTATTACACGAAGTATGAATACCCCAGGAGATTAAATCCATCCTGCCCTATTCATGGGAGCCTGATCTAGCCCGAGATACAGGTGTGATGATGCCCGGCAGGACACAGTGGCCATAGGAGAAAGGTTAGCAGCCACGCAGAGCGGTCAGCACTGTGCTGGAGGGATTGTAGGTATTGTATCTCCCTTGATGGTAAGTAGCCATAATATAATGAATCATAGGATTCTTTTCTCCAAAGAACACTTTGCTTAGAGTCAAGATATCGGCTCTGGTTTTAGACTTCTAATTTACTCTATAATTTCCTACAAAATTAGAATGTACTTGTCCCATTTCCCTCACTAGGATGTGGTAAAGACCAAGAACATAAAAGCACTTGTAGGGGGAGTAGACATATGAAGTCACTCAAACACAACCGATTGTTATTGTTGTAATATTTAAAGGATAAGGTATTACATGGTGATCATTAGTTCCCATCATAACTGTGCTATTCCCATCACCTTATTTCTCTCTCATTATCCTTTCAGTTTTATGTCTCTGCCTGCCAGTAAACTAATCCCAATGTGTATTTTTTAATGGTTGGCAAAAATTCAAAAATGTTCTTGAAAAGAAGGAAGGCCATAGAATTGCCAGGATTATAACTATGCATTCAGTGCATTAAAAAAATAATAATAATAACAAAATAAAATAGAATGAAAAATCTTTACTAGCTTAAGCATTGAAAATGAAAGTGAAAAATATTAGCATATTCTTTTTATATATAGTTGTTGTTGGAATTCAACTAAAGGTTGACTTCAAATCATCTTTAGGATTAGAAAAAATGTCTATGATTAATTCGCTTGAGACAGGTGCTACCGCTTTTAATATTTGTTGATTGGCTCCCGTTGGGCACTAAAGTGATAGAGAAATTATCATCATTTGGATTCCCCAAACAGAGGCCAGAGACAAAAAGTGACATCCCTCCGCTCACTGTCTGTACCTGTCACGAGGCTGCCTTTCTCACAGGGAAATATTCAATTTTCTTTTTGCCTTTTCTACCCCCAAGCACTGATTTATAGAGGAATTTCTTTCAAATGTCATATACAGTATCAGCTTAGTAGTTTGTAAGTGCTGAAATGTCCCTTCTGGGTAAAAGGAAAGGAATGTAGTTTACGTTTCTCATTTGGAAGTCCATTTAGGTTAAAGTGCTTTCTGGTTGTGGAAATATTAAGGCAGAGTTTGTATGACATGACTTGTGCATACATGTTTGAACAACTGTTCTAGTGATAGCCAACCCCTACATGTGATAGACAATAATTCTGACTATCAAAACGTTCATTTTCTTCTCTGTAACTCATGTAGCCAGTAATACCATGTATGTATCTAGTTATAACTAGCTGAGCTATTGGCTTTTGTGGATGTCTGAAAACATACGCAGTGATATATGTCAGGGTAATGCAAGAAAAAGCCTTTCCTACCTTAGGGAGACTTTGGGAGGCATTCAAGAGTTATCACCCACAAAAGTGAACTTGTCTTCTTAAAATGGGAAGCTCTTTCTTGTTGTCCTAATTTAGAGAGACCCATGAGAGAAGTATGGTATAATGGTTAGGAGCACAGATTTGGGAGCCAGACTGCCAGGGTTTTAATTCCCACTCTACCATTTACTAACTGTAACTTAATTTCTTTATGCTTCAGTATCCTTATTGGAAAAATAGGGTCAGTAATACCATCAATTTCATTATGCTGTTCTCAAGATTAGATGATTTCAAATGTATAAAGGGCCCAGACAATGCCTAAAAATTAGTAAAGTGCTTTATGCATGGTAAACATTTGTATTTATAGAAATTCAAAAATCCAATAATTCACAAAGTAGAAAATAATATTTTTGTGTTGGGTTTTTTGGTGTTTTCTTTTTTTTTTTTTTTTTGAGACAGTGTCTCACTCTGTCACCCAGGCTGGAGTGCAGTGATGTGCTTTTGGCTCACTGCAACCTCCACCTCCTGTTTTCGAGTGATTCTCCTGCCTCAGCCTCCCAAGTAGTTGGGATTACAGGTGGGCACCACCATGCCTGGCTAATTTTTATATTTTTAGTGGAGATGGGGTTTCACCATATTGACCAGGCTGGTCTCGAACTCCTGACCTCAAGTGATCCACCCGCCTCAGCCTCCCAAAGTGCTAGGATTACAGGCATGAATCACCGTGCCTAGCCTGATAATAATGTTAGTCCATACCATAATTACACACACACACACACACACACACACATTGTCAATGTATCAGGTACTCCGGAGAAACCTGTCTCAGGGCTCTGCACCCACACTCTGGAAACTAGTGCTAGACAGGAGCAGGACCTATGCATGTGCCTCACACATAATAGTAATAACAATACCTTAAGCTTACATGCTTAAAATGTACATTTGCACACTTGTGACAGTTGTCGAGAGAGCTAAATGAAGCAATGAATGGGAAAGTACTTTGGGAATATATTATCAGCATCTGTACAGATGGAAAACCTTTTTTAAACCAGTTTTTAATTTTCTAATTTTTGATTTATCTTTGGATTTGTTTACCCTTTGGTTCAGATTTTTTTCTCCCACTCAACCATGGTTTGACAAATACTAATAAATAACAACTAATAATCATTAAAATCCAATAAAAAGACCCTCCTGATGGAGACTTTGAAGATTCAATGGGTTCAGATTCTGATCTCCAACAGGCTGGGTATTTTTACTCTAGTCTAGCATCTCCCCTAGTACAGCATCACAGAGCTGCATGCTGAGCTCCTCAAAAGAATAAAATAGATCTGCCTCATCAAAACATCTGTGGAGACTTAATTTTTTAGAGCCATTTTTGGTTCACAGTAAGATTGAGAAGAAGGTACGGAGATTTCCCATATACCCCTGTCCTCACACATGCATGGCCTCTACATTCTCAACATCCGTGGTGCATTTGTTACAATCGAGGAAACTACACCACACATCATTGTCACCCAGAGTCCACAGTTTACATTAGCGTTCACTCTTAGTGTTGTTTTTTCTATGGGTTTGGACAAATGCATAATAACATGTATTATCAGAACATTCTTTACTCTTTTTTTGGCAAGTTATATACATTTAATGACTTTTTTACATCTACAACTATAATTAGCCATGCTATTTACATGATCTAATTTTAAAGTTCCAGGTTAAACACTGTACAGGATAGCACCCTGCCCTTCTATTTTGCCATTATTAAGATTCCCTTGTTGAAAGATGAAAATAAGATTCATAGAGAATGATGAAAAAAAAGCATCATGAAGAGAAGTTTCCTAAGTATTTTGGAGGTGTTTCACACAGCACAGAACACTAATTCTGCTTGTATTTTATATTTTGGAAAAATACACTTTATATTTAAAATTCAAAATTCAAGTCACATATCAAATGTTGCCACAGGATCTCAAAGTAACAAACTCAGTGTTCAGTTTCTCTACTTCTCTTCTTTGTCTGTAAGTATGTGAGAGTGCCAAGGGCTGGCAAGTCCCTGCTCCACCAAGGGGAGAGTAGAAAAAGTGCCTCATGAGCAAATAATGTAGACCCCATTACCCCACCAGCATCTACCAAGTGAAAGTTAAAGGTGATCATCGGCATTGCCTGAAATGAACAACAGTGCAATGGTTTCTCATATGTACAGAATCCAGTTCAAACCTTTTCAAAGCCAGTCAAGGACCATTGGTATGAGGAAAAAATACAGTATTGTAAAAAGACAATGGAGAGACTCCACCACTTACTAGCTTGTGAATCTGGGCAAGCTGCATGTTCTTTTGGGCCCCAGATTGCCTTTCAGTAAAATGTGGATAACAGCATTTACCTCATAATATTGTTGTGAGAGACTCAAAGAGAAGGTGTGTGCAGAATGTCAAGCCTAGAACCAGTCAGAGGGCATGTAACCGAGAATCATTCACTTTTCTCCTTACCATGTCTTTGCACGAGTGTTCTTTCGTCCTCCACCTCACCACTCTTAACTTGACCCTAACATGTCTCATCTCAGCTAGGATCCCCAGGTTCCCTACACAACACTCCAGACTGCTCTTGCTTCCTCAGACATACCCTTCATGGGCAGAGCCCTGCAACTGACATAGGCCAGAATGCCCTTGTGCCACATTTATGAAAAGTTAAAATGTGATAACCTTTGTAAAATATTCCTTGATTTCCTTAATTTATTATTATTAACATCCAGAAATTACTTCTCCTTTTGACCTCTTATGGACTTTATACCTTAATTATGGTTCATGTTTGATACCATACTGTCATTTAAATATCTAGGTTTCACATTAGATTCTGTGTGTTTTGAGACTAGGATATTATCTGTCTGTTTATTATTAGATATAGCACAGTACTTTGCAGGTGGTTAAATACACAATAAATGTTCATTGTTAATTTAAAAAACAAAGTTGCAACTTAAATTTTAAAACACTGAGCTTTGTGAACTGCCAAAAAGAGGTATCCATGCTTTGACTTGGGCCAGTCCCCTTGTGGTAAACTTTAAAAATCACCTACAAAATTTTTCTTCTATTTGCTTATGTGTTTGAGTATCTAAAAGACTCCTGTGGAAATAGACCCAGAAATAAATATTGAGAGGAGCCTCTGGGCTGGCATCTGTTTTAAAGAGTTTAGTGAGAAATACAGCTACATATAGAGCTGTTATGAAAGGCAAGGACTCCATGGAATAATGAATGAATAATCCCCAAAGCTCTTATGCCATACACTAATGTCTCTTAAAAGTAGCATGTTACAAAGTATCACTGTGAAAGACCATCAACCTTTGGTCATAGGAACACTACATAGACAACTTTAAGCCTCATGGCTAGGAAATAACAAGATACAGGCAACAGAAAAGCCACATCTATGATCAGGTGCCTGAAATGAGGTGATTTAATTTGAACAAAGCCCTTGTGAATCTCAGAGGGTGAAAAAGCCACAGCCACCACATGTTGTTTCATCAGCTGAACTAGACTGTAGGACAGCCTGCCCATGCCCTTGGTGTGGCCAGGGTTTCCAATCGGACTGCCATCATTTCAGCCATATTACAGAAAAGATTCCAACAGATGCTAATAGTTGAGAGACAAATAGTAACACACTCTTAATAAGTTTTCTGTGAAAGGGCTCTAAAATGTATTTTTGTTGTTGTCTAAAAAGATAATGAAAAGGTAACAGTATAAGGGAAAGTCTCAGGAGGCTGGGGCTTTGTCCCAGCTGCATAACTAACTGATTGTGTGAACTTGGTCAAGTCACTTAATCTTTCTGGGCCTCCATTTCTCATCTGTAACATGGAGGTGCCACTTTCTGCACTGAGATTGCTGACCGAACTCTAAGATTATGCTTTTACTGTATTCTACCCCCGATTGTATCACCTTGTATTAGTCCATTCTCACATTGCTTTAAAGAACTACCTGAGACTGGGTAATTTATAAAGAAAAGAGGTTTAATTGACCTACAGTTCTATAGACTGTACAGGAAGCATGGATGGGGGAGACCTCAGGAAACTTAGAATCATGACAGAAGGTGAAGGGGAAGCTGGCATGTCCTATATGGCTGGAACAGGAGGAAGGGAGAGAGAAGGGGGAAGTGCTACATACTTTTACACAACCAGATCTCATGATAACTCGCTCGTGGAACAGCAAGGGGGAAATTCTTCCCCATGATTTGATCACCTCCCACTATGTTCCACCTCCAACACTCAGGATCACAATTCAACATGAGATTTGGGTGGGGTTACAGAGTCAAGCCACATCATTCTTCCTCTGGCCACTTCCAAATCTCATGTCCTTCTCACATTTTGGAATATAATCATTCCTTCCCAATAGCCCCCCAGAGTGGGGGAGTGGGGGAGTGGGGGAAGGCTGTTCTAGCATTAACCAAAAGTTGAAGTCCAAAGTCTCATCTGAGACAAGGCAAGTCCCTTCTGCCTATGATCCTGTAAAATCAAAAACAAGTTAGTTACTTCCAAGATACAACCAGGGTACAGGTATTGGGTAAATGCTAATGCTCCAAAAGGGAGAAATCAGTCACAACAAAAGGGTTACAAGCCCCATGCAAGTCTGAAACCCAGGAGTGCAGTCATTAAATCTCAAAGTTCCAAAATAATCTCCTTTGATTTTATATCTCATATCCAAGTCACACTGTTGCAAGCAGTGGGCTCTCAAGGCTTTGGGAAGGTCTGCCTCTGGGGTTCTGCAGGGTACAACCTCCTGGGCTGCTTTCACAGGCTAGCATTGAGTGCCTGTGGCTTTTCTAGGTGCAGAGTGCACATGTTGATGGATCTACCATTCAGGGGTCTGGAGGACAGCAGCCATCTTCTCACAGTTCCACTAGGCAATGCCCCTGTGGAAACTTTGTTTGGGGACTCCAATCCCACATTTCCCCTCCATACTTCCCTAGTAGAGGCTCTCCACAAGAGCTCCACTCCTGCAGCAAACTTCTGCCTGGACATCCAGGCATTTCCATTCATCCTCTGTAATCTAGGTGAAGGCTCCCATACCTCAACCCTTGTCTCCCGCAAACCTGAAGGCCCAACACCATGTGGAAGCCACAAAGGCTTGAGGCTTGCATCCTCTGAAGCAATGGTCCAAGCTTTACCTTGGCCCCTGTTAGCCATGGCTGGAGTTGGAGCAGCTAGGATGTGGGGTGCCATGTTCCAGGGCTGCACAGAACAACGGGGCCCTGGGCCTGGCCCACAAAACCGTTTTTTCCTCCTAGGCCTCCAGGCCTGCGATTGGAGGGGCTGCCACAAAGGTCTCTGAAATGCCCTGGAGGCATTTTCCCCATCATCTTGGCTATTAATATTCAGCTCCTCTTTACTTACTCTGCAGACTTCAATTCCTCTCCAGAAAATAGGTTTTTCTTCTCTACCACGTGGTCAGACTGCAAATTTTCCAAACTTTTGTGCTCTGCTTCCCTTTTAAATATAAGTTCTAGTTTCGGGGGGTTTTTGTTTGTTTATGCAAATGAATGTACACTTTTAGAAGCAGTCAGGCCATATCTTGAACACTTTGCTGCTTAGAAATTTCTTCTGCCAGATATCCTAAATCATCTCTCTCAAATTCAAAGTTGCACAGATCTCTAGAGCGAGGGTGCAATGCCACCAGTCTCTTTGCTAAAGCATAGCAAAAGTGGCCTTTACTCCAGTTCTGAATAAGTTCCTTATCTCCATTTGAGACCACCTCAGCCTGGACTTAACCATCCATATCACTATCAGCATTTTGGTCACAACCATTCAACAAGTCTCTAGGAAGTTCCAAACTTTCACTAATTTTCCTGTCTTCTTTTGATCCCTCCAACCGATTTTAACCTCTGCTCATTACCCAGTTCAAAAGTCATTTCCACATGTTCAGGTATCTTTAAAGTCATGCCCCACTTGTCTGATACCAATTTTCTTTATTAGTTCATTTTCACATTGCTATAAAGAACTACCTGAGACTGAGTAATTTATAAATAAAAGAGATTCAATTGGCTCACAGCTCCACAGGCTGTACAGGAAGCAGGGCTGGGGAAGACCTCAGGAGACTTACAATCATGGTAGAAGGTGAAGGGGAAGCTGGCATGTCCTACGTTGCTGAAGCAATAGGAAGGGAGAGTAAAGAGAGAAGTGGTACACACTTTTAAACAAACAGATCTTGTGAGAACTTACTCACTATTATGAGAACAGCAAGGGGCAAATCCGCCACCATGATCAAATTACCTCCTACCAGGCCCCACCTCTAACATTCAGGATCACAATTCAACATAAGATTTGGGTGGGGGCAAAGAGTCAAAACATATCATACCTCTTGGATGAGAATTGTATCTTTCATCGAAGTTTTGTCAGGAAAATGATGCAATGAGAATAAAAAAATGAAAACACAAGTAATTTTTACTTTATTTTTTCTTATTCAAGCTGACCCTAGATTTATTTTTCAACAACTGAGGTAGAATATTTGTTGATACAGATGTTTCTAAATAGAGGCAAATCCCTAGTTACAAACAGATACATTGCAAAACAAATACCTTAACAAGCTTCCTTAAAACCTAAGCATAAAATTTAAAGTTTTGGTGAGAAAAGACATTTCATGTGATAGTCTACAGTACCAAAAACATCTTCTCACCTGTGCTTATCTCTCCTTTACCCTGCTGTCTTAGTCCATTTTCTGCTTCCATAATAGGATACCGTAGACTAAGTAATTTATAAAGAAAAAGGACTTATTTGACTCATGTTTCAGGAGGTTGGGAAGTCCAAGAGCATGGTGCCAGCATCTGGTGAAGGTCTTGTGCTGCATCATCCATGGCAGAAGGGTGGAAGGGCAAGCAAGTCTGCAAGACATAGAAAGAATGGGGCAAAACTTCTTGCTTTTATCAGGAATCCACTCTCATGATAGCCAACATGAGAGCTGGCTATCATGAGAGTGGGGTCCTGATAAAAGTCCACAATAATGGCATTAATCTGTTCATGAGGGCAGAACTCTCATGACCTAATCACCTCTTAAAATCCCACTTTGTAATACCATCACAATGGCAATTAAATTTCAACATGAATTTTGAATGGGGCATTTAAGCCATAGCACCTTCTTTCTCAGCTTTTGTTAGACGAATAAAGATTTCTGTTTTCCTTTTAAGCTAATTCTGATGATATATCCCTGCTTGAAATTCTAATGAGACATAAATTTAGGAACCAGGAAATAAGGGTTTTAGGGGAGATTAAAAGACTTGAGGTAGGAAAGGATATAAGGTTTTATCATTTAAAAGGCAGGTAAATGGGTGGGGGCAAAATGAGCATTACTAGCATTGATGGAAGAGGCCCAGTAAGAGTTGAGTTTATCAGGTCCTGGGGACTTTAAACAGTAACTATGGGGTAAGTTAATTTTAAGATATGAACAGAAAATAAGAGAAAAGGTATCTAGTAAAAAAAGAAGTCAATAGACAGCAAAGAGGAAATAGAAAACAGTTTCTCTATATTTTCATTTCTGTTTTCCTTGTGCATTTCTGCATCTTCCCTTTTCATTACCACAGACCACAATCATGCTAACACTGATGAAAGAGGAAGGTGGGAGACTGATAAATCCTCCAAGTAATTGGCAGAAGGAAGAAAAATAATAAATGCACAAATAAATCAAGGAAAGTTATATATTTTACATTTATCATAGGCATATAGTTTGTATATTTTTGTTATAGCACTAATCACATTGCATTTATTAGGCTTTCAGTTAGTTGAGCTTTTTGCATCTGTGAATTTATATTTTTTAACATATCTGCAAACTTTTCAGTCATTATTTCTTCAAATATTTTTCCATTACCACCACCATCTTCTAGTACTCAAGTTACACTGTATGTCAGACTAGTTGATATCGAAATTGTTCCACTGAGATGGAATTCACTTTTTTATTAGCCTTTCATTTCAGATATTGTACTTTTCAGCTCTAGAAATTCTATTTGGTTCTTCTGAATAGTTTCCATTTATCTCTTCATTATGTTCACCTTTTCCTTAATATGCTCGAGCATATTTATAACAGCCACTTCAATATTCTCATCTGCCAATTCCATCATTTCTAAGTATTTTTCTCTTGACTAATTTTTCTCCTGGTTAGACCTCACATTTTCTGGCATTTTCACATGTCTAGTAATACTTAATTGGCTGCTGAAAATTGCAAATATTACATTGTTGAAGGTCTAGATTTTGTTTTCTTCTTTTAAAGAACATTGGATTTTGTTCTGGCAGGCAGTTAATTCACGTGAGGATTAGTTGAACTAGACCTTTTAAAGCTTGTTTTTAAGTTGTGCTAGGTCAGATCTATAATGATCCACTTCTCAGGCTCATTGAGTCCTACTCTTAAGGCTTGACCTTTCTAAGGTTTCTACTTATGTGTGTTCACATAAAGGCCTCATGTATGATCAATGAGTTCTTCCCACTATAGCTAGTCAGAACTTGAGGGCCTATTGGCTATGTGAAATGTAAGTTATTCAAGGTACAGCACCCAGTAATTGTCCTTTGGCCATCTTTGTAGTCTTACTCTACGTATCTGTAGCTTACATATTCCGCAAAGGACTTAAAGGGACCCCATACAGATTTCTGGAACTCTTTCTCTTTATGTCTCTCTCCTCTCAAACTCTGTCCCATAAATTTCACCTCACTTCCCCAAACATACTCTATCCTCATTTCTCTTAGATTCCCCTCTCTGTGCCATAGTCTAGAAAGTGTCTCTAGTGGAGCATATGTTACTTGTGTCCCTTCTCTTGGGGATCACAGCCTGTTCAATGTCTGAGAGTTGCTTCATATGTCATTTGTCCAGTTTTCTGGCTGTTTATGGTGGGAGGACCAGTCTGGTACCAGTTATACCATTATAACTGGAAAAATAAGTCCCACCACATTTGTATTCAAACTTTGTTTCTATTTATTTTCTCCCCAAGAGGCAGTGACACCCTTCAAGGCAGTGACAGGGCCTCATTCACCTCTGCATTCTCAATGTCTTATATATGAAGTATAACATATATCAGGCATAATAGTATTGTTGAATAAAAGCATAATTGACAATTGTTAAACTAATCCATAATACTTATGGTATCTATATTTAAGTAATTGACATGAATATCTAAGTGCTTCTTTAACACGTGGGGTTTTTTAAGCAACTGAGAATAATCTATTAAATGACTGAATATATGTATGCTAGAGATCAATGCTAGAGTCAGATTAGTTCTATGCTAAGCTTACACAACATTCCTTATAGCTGTAAGATGCTAGTGTCTAGAAGCAAAGATCACATTCATTCAGGTATCTCTAGGACAATAATGATGGGTTATTCTAGAATAAAAACTATTAGAGCTGTTTTCAGCATTCAGTCTACGAAGCTGACAAATAGAGTATCTACCTTCAGAGATTTCTGCCTCTACGCAAGCAAAAGCATTAAAAACTTTCAGACCATAGTTTCATTTATATTCATATTCTAAAGGACTATGGTGGCTTTTAATTTAAATAGCAAGATGCATTGAGTTGGTCTCTTAGAAGTCTGTGTAGCTATCTTCCTATAATTAAAAAGCAGACTCACAAAATAAGAATTACAGTCAGACTGCTATCAACTTCAGAAATTGGGAAGGAAAGAAGTCTTGCATTTTCACATTAAAGGTTTCTTTCTGATCTCTTAAAGCAACATCTGTGCAAGAGGTTTCGTATAAGAAATATCTGCATCTGGAAGAATGAAGTCTTAAAAATCTATGATGTTTAAAATCTGTGGATATGGGCACATCTATAGATATCTGTACTTTATTGTCTAAAGAGTCTCTAAAATTCCAGTTACACACACACACACACACACACACACACACACATCACTGTACCTACTTCACAGGTCAACACAGGGTTCACACGATATTGTTATTATCAATCACACAGTCTTTTAATACTTAATCCCATTCGATCCACAGGATTCTTAAAATTCCCTTTTGTTCCTTTTTGACTGTATTTCTTGCTTTTTCCAATGAAAAAGAAGACTTTTTTAGGTTAAGGAACTCAGCTGTGAATGAGATGTCAACTCTGTTGGTTCATTCTCTAGTAACCTTCAGCAAGTCACTTTTTCATCTTTGTTCTTTGATTACACAACCTACCAGGTAGAAATAATAATTTGATCTCCACACGAGAGTTAAGAACTCCTGAAATTTTAATATAGGATAACAAAAAACTTGTGCATTATGAAGAGAAATTCTTCAAAGTAATGACTGTACTTGTTTAAAACTAAGTGAAATAAAATGACATTTAAAGAAAAATGATTTAAGTTCATGGTCCCAAAACTATTTAAAAGTAAAGGTTTTATTTCACTGTGTTTTTTTCCAACATTTCCCCCTTTGGTTTACATTTGCTAGTTAAGAATTTAAAGTGAACCTTTGCCAGAGCCTCAGGTTCCACCTGGTTTGGGCTTGAAACCACATGAAGCCACTGAATTTTGCATAGTTTCCATTTGAAATGATTTATCAGCTTGAGTTCTCTTTCAATGACAGCCAGGTTTACATGAAACTTGGCCAAGCATTAGATGAACCTGCTCTGAGTTTTGATTTTATATCAGACCCTAAAATGAGGCCACTCACCTAATTCTGTCTTTCAAAAAGTTCTTCTTATAATGTCCCCAGAGTATACATAGTAGTTACTAGAGACTGAGGCATGGCAACACTTTCAATATAATGTAGGGGGAAATTTGTCAGCTACTTGGAACCTATTCTAATTTGAAAACCAGACAGATTTAATAGAGGCTCTAGTGTCAAGCATGACACTTTAGGGAAAAATTTCTTTAGAAGTCTCAACAAAAGGGTTTTCAAGTAAATAGCTCAGAAAGACCAGGTTAATTCATTTGTTTCCTTTATTTTTTCCTTTACTTATGCATTCATTAATTTAATAACTATTTATTGAGCATCTACTACATGCCCTGCCAAGTGCTGTTCTAGGCATAGGATACATTAGTGCACAAAATAATTAGAGATCCCAACTTTTGTAGGTCTTACATTCCAATAGCAGGAGACAGACGATAAGACTAGCCACAATATACGTAGTATATTAGAAAGCAGTAAGTACTTTGTACTTACTGTAAATTTGCTCCACAAAAGTGGAGCAAAATTAAAGATCAGGGTGGGTTGCAGTGTTAAAGAGGATTTACAAGGAAAGACTCATTGAGATGGTAAGATTTGAACAAAGACTTGAAGGAGTGAGGAAGTAGCAACTGGATCTTAATGAAGAATGTTCTAGACAGAGAGAACAGCTAGAGTGAAAACCCCAAGAGGAAAGTGTACCCTATATATTACAGGAACCATGGGAGAATATTATGTCAGAAATGGAGTGAGCAAATGGGAGAGTGGTAGGAAATGAGGTCAAGCAAGTCACAATAGGCTAACACATAACCTGGAGGCCATGGGAAAGACTTTGGCTATTTCTCTAGATGAAAAGGAAGCCACGGCAGGATTTTGTACAAAGGAAACATACATTCCAACTTATAAGAATATATAAGTTCAAAAGGCTCTGTCTATCACATTGTGGTAGATAATAGATGGGCCAAGGTAAAAAAAAAAAAAAAGGAAAGAAAAGAAAAAAGAAACATTAAGAGGCCATTGAAAAAGATGAGTGCTTTGGATTTGGTGACAGCAATAGAAGTAGCAAAAGTGGTCAGATGCTACCTATGTTTTGAAGATAGAACCAACAATATTGCCTAATCAACTGGATACTAAAAAGGAGAAAAAGAAGGACAGAGAGAGAGATAGGGAGAGAGAGAGATGGATCATGGACAATTTTTTTTTTTTTTTTTTTTTTTGAGACAGAGTCTCACTCTGTTGCCCAGGCTGGAATGCAGTGGAGTGATCTCAGCTCACTGTACCTCCACCTCCTGGGTTCAAGTGATTCTCCTGCCTTAGCCTCCCAAGTAGCTGGGATTACAGGTGCCCACCACCACACCTGGCTACATCTTGTATTTTTAGTAGAGATGGGGTTTCTCCATGTTGACCAGGCTGGTCTTGAACTCCTGACCTCAAGTGATCCACCCGCCTCAGCCTCCCAAAGTGCTGAAATTACAAGCATGAGCCACCGTACTCAGCCAAAGAGGAATTCAAGATGCTGGCCCAAGCAACTGAAAGGACAGAGCTGCCATCAACAGAGATTAGAAAGGCTGCAGCAGAAAGAGTTTTGAGGAGATAGATAAGGAGTTCAGTTTTGGAAGTTGAATTTGAGATGTCTATTAGACCTTCGAGTGGAAATATCATTAATTAGGCAGTTAACTTGATGAGAGTCTGTATTTGGAAATAAAGGTTTGCATTTGGAAGTCATTAGCATAATGTCAACAAGTATGTGAGTATAGACAGGGAAAAGCACTAAAGTCTAACCCCCAAAGTACTCCAGCATTCAGAAGTCAAAGAGAAGAGGAAAGAAGAGCTCCAGTAAAGTAGGATGAAGACAAAGGGGTGGAGGAGTTTTGGGTGCCTTGGAAGCCAAATGAAGACAGTGTTTCAAGGAGGAGAATGTTATCAACTGCATGTGGCAGTATGATGAGGATTGAAAACTGATTATTGGATTTATCTACTGGAGGTCATTGGAGACATGTATAAAAGCAACAATGGTGAAGTAGAGAGAGAGAGAAAGTCTGATTATTTAGGCAAAGATAAAATGGAAGAAGAAAAAAACTAAGAAATATAACAACTCTTTCAAGGAGTTTGCCGCAAGTGGAGCAGAGAGATAGGACAGTAGCTGATAAGAGAAGCACAGTAAAATGTGTCTGACATAACCGCCTTTTTATATAGTAACATGAGTGATATAACTTTTAGGGAAAGCATGATGATCTGAGTGAAAGAGAAGAGTATTGCTGGAGCTGTGGTTTTGAATAGATGAGAAGAGGTGGAACCTGGCCCACAAGTAGAAGAATCAGCTTCAGACAGAGAGAATATGCAGAACCTATCTACTCCAATAGAAGAGAAGAACATACCTGTAGTGGAGTAGAGGCTGGTGGGTGAACAGGCTGAGGAGTTGGGGGGACCTGTAGAAGTTCTCCTCCAGTTGCTTCTATTTCTCCAGTGAAGTATAAACCAAGGTTACAAGTGAAAGTCAGGGAAGAGTGTGAGGAGGGATGAGGTGGTGTGAAACAGACATTTGAGAGAATGGAAGAGTCGTGGGATTCGGGCAATAGACTATGATTGCAAGGCAGTATTAGGGCCTCTTTGAAGTTCATGGCACTGAACATAACATGAGACCATTCAGGGGACTTCTGTGCTCTTCTCCAGGCATGTAGAGTTGCACAGGTGCAAATACCAAGCAGCCAGAGAGCTGGATTTAACTCAGGTTTGGGGAAACCAAGCAAGGATGGCGAAGTGACAGAGGGAGAAGGAGGTTGAGAATGTTTACAAAGTACTGATAATAATGACTGTTTTTGGAATTATAATTCACTACCCTCCCCTGATAAGGAGGGGAATTAAAACACCAAGGGCTGGTGAAGGAGTGGGAGGATCAAGGAGTGAAGAGCCCTGCCATGTCAAAGGATTGTTGGGGTTGGCATACTAAGAACAATGATCAGAGAGTGGGATGCATGGAACCAAGATGATGGAGCAGGCAGTTACTAGTACTCATAAGGGCTAAGGTTGACTAGATTGGCCGGGGAGTGGCTTGGGAAGAGAAGGGGTGGTCCAGAAAGGAAGAGGCAATGGTGCTGGTGAGCTCACATCCAAAAACTTTGAAATCTTCAAAAATTCAGACAGGAAGAAATGACAGTAAAGCGGGAGCTAAAATTATTTAGAAATTAAGGACACTGTCCTGGGGTCAGTGAATAACTAGGGAAGTAGTAGGCTATGTAATATGATAATAGAGATAAGAAAGCTAAGAGATTTAAAGTGGACAAT
This sequence comes from Piliocolobus tephrosceles, assembly GCF_002776525.5. Classification (NCBI taxonomy): domain Eukaryota; kingdom Metazoa; phylum Chordata; class Mammalia; order Primates; family Cercopithecidae; genus Piliocolobus; species Piliocolobus tephrosceles. The sequence continues at coordinate 70,493,398 of NC_045440.1, forward strand.
AGAGAGGGATGGATGGAGGGAGAAAGGGAGAGAGAAAACAGGCCAACAGGCTTTAAGAAAGATTTTGGCATGACACTGATTCATCTGTATGTTAGTCCATTCTTGCCTTGCTATAAAGAAATACCTGAGGCTGGGTAAGTTATAAAATAAAGAGGTTCAATTGGTTTACATTTCCTCAAGCTGTCCAGGAAGCACGGTGCTGGCATATGCTCCTGATGAGGGCCTCAAGAGGCTTACAGTCATGGAGGAAAGCAAAGAGGAAGCAAGCAAGTCATATGGGGAGAGAGGAAGCCAGAGATTGAGCAGTGAGGTGCCATGCTCTTTTCAATGACCAGATCTTGCATGAACTCAAAGCAAGAACTCACTCATTCCTGTGAGGATGGCACCAAGTATTGATGAGGGGTCTGACCCCATGATCTAATCCCCTCCCACCACACCCCACCTCCAACACAGAATCACATTTCAACATGAGACTTGGAGGGAACAAAAATCCAAACGACATCAAATGGATACACTCACATGTGTATTGAATCTTCTAGAGTTATGTTATTCAAAGATAGTATAGTTATAGACAAACCTGAATAAATCATTGCATTGTGTATAAATTTACAGTTTGCCAAAATGTGATTCTTCCTCCATCAGAAACTATCAAGGGGCCCAATAACATGCTGCTTCTTTTTTTATAGTGAAATAGACAAGAAAATCCTTAGAAAGGTGCCAAATGATACTACAGAAAAAGTAATCTAATTTACACATAGATGATCTAGGCTTACTTTATGGCAATAATAAAGCAAGTATATTCTCTAGGAAAGAGAGTTTAAATCTCTGAAGGACAGTGGATAGCTTTATAACGTATAATACTGGCTTTATTACCCTTTTATGGTTTTACATCTTCTCTTTACTTTGACAAAAGATCATTCGGAAGTGAACTGACTTCAACGATACCTACACAGACTTTATACCCACAAAAGTAATTCATAGTATTTATCCTGGTGACAGGTCAGTGGAGATGATCAAATTTTTTTATTTTCATAGTTAAGCTATATTTCATTCTTGATGCCAGAGAAGTATTTTTTTAATTTCCTGGGAATCAGGAATGGCACTTTTGGCAGGTTCTGCACCAATTTGAGCTCACAGATGCCCAAAAATTGCTCAATGGGACTAAGTCTCATAAGTAATTCCAATTTTGTAGTGAAACAAATTCTATTTTCTTTTGGAATGAAGTAGAGAAACATGGCCAGGTAGAATTTCCCTGGAGTAATTTTCCTTTTCGTGTTTATGAATTATGTCTTTGCCCATGGTGAGCAGTGGCAAAGATGACAGCAGGTGGCTCACTTTACAAATCAGTAAACCAGAGGAAACCTTGGTTTGCAAGGAGGTTGAGTGGGGAGAAAGACTATTCAAAAGGAAAAGAGTATTAAATAGAGAATTCCAAGGAATTAAGTTCTTGCTTGTTCTTTACTACAAATAGCAGTGTTATAAAAATTGCAATAAGCCTCCCAGGCAACTAACACTATGCAGAGTGGATTTTGTGGACTTCATCTGAAATGACAAATCTCAAGAAATAATTCAACAAATTTCAATGCATTCCTTACACGTGCAGGATATTGTCTAAGTACTGGGACTGTAATGGTGGAATGTGGCCCACAGGTTCTACTCTCAGGGAGCTTACACTCTCAGATGACCACAATACTGTCCCCATGTGAGCTGAAGTTCTGACTGCAAGTGACAGGCACTGAAGTTCCTGGTGTGATTATCGAAGACTGCATCTTTAGAGGTTGTTGGAGGAGGGATGAAGAGTTTTTAGCACTTGGAACAAATTTCTTGAAGCTCTTCAGTGTAGTAACACCCTAGCTCTATTGTTTGGATAGGTTTTACACCAATTTGAGAATATAATATATTCTCTGAAAATGATTAGAAGTCAATAATGAAAATGTGCAAGATCCTAAGCAGAACTGTAAAGTTTGGAAAGGCAAATTGCTCATAACCAAATACCTGGCTTCTGCAAGCACGTGCCAGCTTAAGGACACTTAATACTGTAGAGGTATGCCTCAGGAACCTTCTCACCTACCAGGATTTTGAGTTCAACGAAATCCCTCTCCTATCCCGGCACAGAGCTCTTCAGTTTCCTGTAAAGATTAAGGACTTCTCCCAAGGCTGTTAGTTGTGCTTTGATGCAAAAGAGAATTTAAATTTAAATTCTTTTTATTTAAATAAAGATCAGTCTATTCTTAAATTTTGTTTTATGAGTCAATCTGTTCAAATGATGGACATTTTATTTTATTAGTCAATTAAAAAAATCTTCCATTTCAAAATATTTATCTCCTGAAGCTTATAGAAAAAGGCAGGCCAGGCATAGTAGCTCATGCCTGTAATTCCAGCACTTTGGGAGCCCACAGTGGGAGAACTGCTTAAGCCCAAGAATTCAAGACCAGCCTAGGCAACATAGTGAGACACTATCTCTACCAAAAAAAGAAAGAAAGGAAAAATTAGTCGGGCATAGTGGCATGTGCCTGTAGTCCCAGCTACTTGGGAGGCTAAGATGGGAGATCGCTTAAGCCCAGGAGGTGAGGCTGCAGTGAGCTATGTTTACACTACTGTACTCTGACCTGGAAGACAGAGTGAGACCCTGTATCAAGAAAGGAAGGAAGGAAGGAAGGAAGGAAGGAAGGAAGGAAGGAAGGAAGGAAGGAAGGAAGGAAGGAAGGAAGGAAGGAGAGAAGGAGAGAAGGAGAGAAAGAAAAGAAAAAAGAAAGGAAGAGGCTACTTGAATTTCACTCAGGTTACAGGATTAGCTTCAAGAGAAAGATAGCAAAAATAATAATAGACTCTTGTAAGTGTCTAAAAGAGAGAATTAATCCAAAAGTACTTAAAACACTCTAGAAATGCAAATAATAAAATGTCAGTGTGAACAGTTCTTGTTTGGCTTTGGCTAGTATCTTGTTCTTAAGAACTCCCTTCCGGTTTGCTGACAGCTCTCTGTCTGCTTTGCCTAGGATGACATCCCAGGCAGGCAGAGTGTGCAAGGACTCTTCAGGACAGATAATTGCATGTAAAAAAGTAGCTTGGATTCAGAGCTTCATTTTAACAGTTCATAACCATATTATCAATCTGTAAATTGCCTATAAGCAGAAAAGATGTCAAGAGAAAATAACAGGAAAAAAATAACGCTAGTTCACAGATTCTTCCCTACAAAGTCTTGTAGTAGAAACCAAAATAATACAAAAACCTGACAATAGCCATGTCATTGGGGGCAAGTGAAAAGACAAGGAAAATGACCAGTAGAGCCAGAGGAAAGAACTAGAGGTCAGAAAGCACAAAGGGCTCTGCAGAGAGGACGAAAGACTTCATTCCAGATGCTCAAAGACAGAGGATGGTGGTGTCAGCAGGGGATTCCTGGGCAGCTTAGGGACTAAGCAAGCACAGGGCTTTGGTTTAGTTAAAATACCAGTTATGCAAAAAACAGAATTACAGGTGTCTCCACAGGATGTATTTTTGCACAGGTTCCTAAGTAAATAGAGAGGACAGATAGATAGAGTGAACAAAAAATAAACAACCATTATCCATACAGAGTTAAAGTCTTAAAAATGAATGAGATTTTCATTGTGTGGTTTCTACCCATTTAGTGTGGGCGAGTGTGTGTGTGTATGTGTGTGTGTGTGTTTCTTTTTCTTTAGAATTGCAGGGGAAATGCATGATGAAAAATGACATTTAAATAACCAAATTCCTATGTGTTTCACTGGGAGAGCAGAGACACAGGATGAAGGAAATGAGAAAGAGGGAATTTGTGAAGAGTTTGACTAAAAATTGTCCTCTTCCCTCCTCCGGTATAATGCATCAAAGTGAAAGACCAGTTTTGAGAGGATAAAGTTTAGGTCAAAAATGTGCTATATCCAGCCTGTTTCTTGCTTTCCCAGGAACTCTTTTATGTCCAACAGCACAGTCTCTATCTTCCTCTAATCCTTTTCAGTCTCCTTGCCCTTTGCCCCCACAGGACCTTTGGCACATTGCCTCTTGACCTCAAAAAATGAGGAGTTCAGAGTTTCAGGGAGATTTTGATGAAACCACCTGCTGTTCTTCTCTACCATTTTCCCCACCACTGAATTCAAATAGAACGGTAGAGGGTATAAATATGCTAATATTCTGAACCGCACCAAATCCCCAACTCAACAATTCCTGTGAGATAGGACTGTTGTAGGGATGGGTTTGAGTTAATAATTCTCCCACCACTACCCAAATAAGAATGGGAATGGAAGAGCTTGTAGACAGACATGGATTGCAATCTCTCTCATACGGAAAAAGTGCAAAAATCCAAATTCTCAAAAGATTAGTCGATTTAGTATTGTGCTTTGAAGTCGAGACAACTCTTGATTTTCTCTTACAAAACTCGGTTTTCTTTAATTATGTACTGGTAAACTCTGACCAGAAAACTGGAATATTTGGTTATCTAAAATTTCGCTTTTATAAATCCAACTTTTGCACATACAACTCTTAGAAGAAAGGGTCATACCAGTGTGTCCTGAGACAGGGCATCATTTAGCTTGGGGAATGAAATAAGACAAGCATAGCATGGCATTTAAGCCATCAGTCCTGATGAGACATATTCACAGTTGGTCAATGCAGGGAAGAAAGCAGGCAAGATAGTGAAGGAACCACAGTGGGTTTGTTGTTGTGGTGGTGGTGGTGGTGGTGGTGGTGGTGGTGGTGGTTTTTCAGGTAGTAGTTCCCTGTCTGTTTTAGGTTTCAAATTGAATTTGGGAAATGTTTTAGTTGAATAAATGAAAGACGCATGAATTCATGGATCATAGAACAAGAAGGAACTACAGCAGAGTTAAAATGTTTGGGTTGTGAAAATAAATTAGTAATAAAAAAGGAAATGCTAATTAGGAACTTTCTATGTACCAGCTCTTCTCCTAAGTGTATTACATATATGAAGTTATTTAAACCTCAAGAAGTCTGTGAGGTTGATACTCTTACTCCAGCTTTACTAGTAAGGAAACTGAGATCTGGAAAGTTTAACCTGTGCCAGGTGTCACAGCTAGCAAAGGGGCAGAGCTCCCGTCAGACCCCAAAGCCTGTGTTTACTGTAAAACCATTATGCTAGGTGCCAAAAAAATGCCTGGATGTATGAAAGGGAAAAGAGGTGAGGCTCTTCTGAAAAAGCCATTAGGTAATTCCTTTGAACTATCACTGATGTAGCTCCTAAATTTTAGAACCCCTCTACTCTCTATTCTCATGACTCATCAACCGTTAGCACTGTATCTCTAACTACGAAACTGAATCGCACCTTCAGTTCTTTATGAAATTGCTCTTTATTGTATTAGTTATCTATTGTTGCATTTAAAAAAAAAACAAAATGTAAGAGACTTAATAATAAATTTCAATCCTCTTACACAGTTTCTGTGAATCCAGAATGTGGGAGTGGCTTGGCTGGATGGTTCTAGTTCAAAATCTTTTATTAGGGTGTAGCCTAACATATAGAGCAGGCCCTACATTCCTCTAAGGGACTCACTAGAGTAGGAGGATTCTCTTCCAAGAAGGCTCACTCACAAGACTGGCAGGTTGGTGCTGGCTGCTAATTGGAGGCCTCAATTCCTTGCCATGTGGACCTCTCTATGGGGCTGCTTGAGTGTCCTCACTGCGTGCATGGTCACTGAGAGCAGGTGATCCGAAAGAATAAGGCAGAAGCTGCAAAGTTTGTTAGCACCTAGCCTCAGAAATCACATTCTGTCCTTCTGTAATCCCATTGGCTACCCAGATCAGCCATATTCAGTGTGGGAGTGAGCTGCCCAAAGGTTTGGATACCAGGAGGTGAGAATCACTGGAGACTGTATTGGAGGCTGGCTGCCACACTTACTATCAGTTTATTAATGATCCTATTTGGTGACTTGGTCTCATTTTTCTGCTTTAGGGCAAGACCAATAGAGAGATGAAATAAATGTAGTAAATGCATTCAGTTATAATTGCAGTGGATAATCTGCCCTTGCGTCTTCCCAGGAGAGCTAGAGGTTGAGGAGTCTTGCTGGACTCTCAACTCCAGTCATTCTATTGCCTTACTGCTTGTATCAAGTGTAGGATTTGTCACTAAATGTCAGGTTCACCAGGATACTCAAACATCAGGTTCTTTGAGCAAACAGAAAAAGTAATGTCTAGGACTACCCTGCATATTCATTCAGTTATCTGAAAAATATTTTTTAGATGCCTACTGATGCATAGTGCCATTTTCTATGCAGAATCTTAGGCATAATGTACCATTAGGGAGGCTCAGTCTGCTATTTATAGAGATTCTTTGCTAAAATGAACTTTAGAGATAATTAAATATAGTCACCACTTCTTATTACAAATAAAAACATTGAAGTCCTCAGAAAACTAAAAGTTGCTTTTGTTACTTGATTATACCTGTTCTGCTTTAACTTCTTATTGATGAAATCACCATCAAAATCACTGCCTAAAATGGTTTTTAGAGGTTGTCTATGGATTTCATTGCTTTTCCTCTACCATAGTAACCAGATGAACTATTTGAATGAATTGTACCTCTTTCCAGAGTTCAGTCCAAGAGTCATAAGTTGTTTACGGACATCACTCTGGTCCTTCTGTCTTAGAAAAAGGAAAATCTAACTCAACCTCAATACTAGCATTGACCTATGACTAAGGAACCACTTTCTATCTAGTCAGCCAACATGTCAAGTTAGACAACCGTCCTTTCCAGAGGGATTGTAGCTGTTGGTGTCCTGCACAAGTAGATGCTGAAAAAGGGTAGAATGGAACAAGGTAAACAGGTACTTACTGAGGACCTACTGTGCTCCAGGCAGAATGCTAGCACTTTCACACCCGGGTCAACCCTTTAATTTCCAAAACGATGGCATGAGGTAGGAGGCATGATGACTATCCCATTTTACAAAACAGAAAACTGAGAAGGTAATTTGTCCAAGAATGGTTGGGGAGCAAGAGACATATTTGGGATATAAATCCAGATCTGCCTGAGCCTGTATTCTGACCCACCAGGCTGCCCAAACACCACTCAGAAATGACTTCTCGATGAACACGCGTAGCTCATGCATGTGCTCTGTCTCCCCTCATTGTCCCTTGTTGCTTTGAAACATTAAAAACTCTTTTAACTTTAAGTTTACATATGTGTATATGTGTAAATGAACAGTTTTCAAATACATTGTTATCTCCTTAATAACAGTATCCCTTTTAAATTTCCCCTTCCCCACCCATAGGGTGGAATACTATGCTCTGCCCACAATGAGCTCTGAAGATAGTTTTTGTTCTCATGACAAATTTTCACCCAAGCCACCACCCATCTCTCCTCCACCTCAACTCACTAAGTGTTCTCTTCTGCTGGTGGAGAAAAAATAAATCATTTCGATTTTTTAATATCATGTTATTTCCCTCCAAACATGTACATATTGTGCTTCCGCAAAAAGTCTTTCTTAAGCAGTCAATACATTTGTCTGCTTTAGAGTTGTGATTACAGTGGTTAATCTGGAAGCTGACAAGTCAGATTTATTATGACTGAGAGAAGTCTCTGCGGATAACCTGGGTCTTCACTTAATTTCACCATAGAAGTATTTTTTATTCTGGAAGTATTTTTTAAATGTAAGCACAGCATAATCGATGCTACTTCTTTGTCTTCCTCTGTAATTTCCAAGAAGACCTTTTCCTGTTCGTTTCTGCTTGTAGTGGCTTCACAGCTCAGTATCAACACGGGAAAGAGAGGCACCTCTAAGCTGATTACAAACACGGCCACCCCTCTAAGGGCGAAACTGCATTGCTGTCAGTCTTAGGAATTCACAACCTTCACAGCAGCCATGGCTCTTCAGCAGAAGCCCTGAGGCTCAGTTGCCAGCTGATGACCTTTGATGGGATAATTTCTAGCTTTGCTAAGACTGCAAGAGGAACAAGTGAGGGGTTAGGAAGCCAGTTTGTCTTTATTCAAGAACGTTGAGAAACAAACCTTCTTGGCTATTCTTCATTAAATAAAGTAGCATACCCATTTAAATATCAAAATTGTTCGTCAAGTCACTCATAAATCCTCAAACTTTATCTTTTTCATTTAAAAATTCTTTTTTGCCTGAGGGTCTTGTAAGGAAGCAAGTCATTCTATGCCTTAAAATGATTGTTTCAAACCAAAACAGGCACTTGAGAACGTTTTAAGCTTCACTGAACCTTGAAAGAATTTTCAATATTTGAGGAGGGAAACCTTCAATTCTTTTTTTTTTTTTTTTTTTTAAAGGAACCGGACAGCAGTATGAATGTAATGTGTTAGCATTGTGAGAAACAGGTCACTAACCCCCCTTTTTATTCCCACACCACCACCAAATACTTTGCTGGTTTTAATAACTATTAGAAAGGTCTCTTCAAACACAGAGAGGAACTAGTGTTTTCACGACCCTCTGAAAGAAGAGGACGCATTGCAAGATTTTTAAACTCCTTCTACAGCAAGAGAATGAAAAAAGAGTGTAAGAGGAAAGTGGACAACTACCTGTGTGACCTATATATATATAATAGATTTGTTACTAATTTGAATCAATTTGTTTGTTGTCGTTGTTTTCACCATCTTGAACTTTATTAAGTTTATGGTTGTGCAATAGATCTCTAGAACTCTTTTGTCTTGCAAAACTGAAACTCCGCATTCATTGAACAGCAACTCTGCCCTTTCCCTCCCATCCTTCTCTCCCTCCTGGAGCCCCTGGCAACCACCAACTTTACTTTCTTTCCTGTGAGTGTGACTATTCTAGATATCTCATATAAGTGAAATCATACAGTAAAATTATTAGGACCAATTTGGATACAAATAAGATTTAAATGTACAGATTGATTAATCTGGATGTACTAATATCAAGACAAACAAAAGAAAACCAAGTCTGGCCACGGGATCAAGAACACTTGCTTGGCTCTTACTGCCTCTAATAGTTTTCTGTATGCTCACTTTTGTGCAAAAGCTGTTTAAAGTCCAGATTACTGATACTTATAATCCCAGCAAGGACAGGGTCGTATTAGGCAGTGAAAAATGGTGAAACCTAACTCTGAAGGCCCTTGGACCATTTGTTCCAAAAGCAAACAAGTTGGAAAGAATGTGGGTTTTTTAAATTTTATTTTAAGTTCCAGGGTTCATGTGCAGGATATGCAGGTTGGTTCCACAGGTACTGTGGTGGTTTACTGCACCTACCATCCATCACTTAGGTATTAAGCCCTGCATGCATTAGCTATTTATCCTGATGTTCTCGCTCCCCCCGTCCCCCTCCCCCAGTGGGCCCTGGTGTATGTTGTTGCCCTTCCTGTGTCCATGTGTTCTCATTGTTCAGCTCCCACTTATAAGTGAGAACATGTGGTATTTTGTTTTCTGTTCTTACATTAGTTTGCTGAAGATAATGGCTTCCAGCTCCTTCCATGTCCCTGCAAAGGACTTGATTGCATTCCTTTTTATGGCTGCATAGAATTCCATGGTGTATATGTACCATATTTTCTTTATGCAGTCTATCATTGATGGGCATTTGGGTCGATTTCATGTCTTTGCTATTGTAAATAGTACTGCAATAAACATACACGTGTATGTATCCATTGTAAATAGAATGATTTATATTCCTTTGGGTATATACCCCGTAATGGGATTGCTGGATCAAATGGTATTTCTGGTTCTAGAACCCTGAGGAATCAAAATGTGGTTTTTTTTTTTTTTTTTCACCTCCAATCTGTCTCTATTGTAATGTTAAAATCAAAGACTTGTAACGAGTAGCCTAAAATCCCTTAAACAAAGTTAAAAGGCAAACAATAGTCTAGAAAAAAAGTTTGCGAAATTCAGTGCTAAAGTCAACTATTTTCCTTGGCTTAAGGGAGTTTTATTCTTAGCAGTTATGATAATGACAAAAATCATGATACGGAATGAGAATGAGAAGGAAATTGTCAATGGTTTGGGAAAATTTTTTGCTAATGACTTCATTGAGAGTAACATAATGGAAGTTCATCCTGGGAGCTGAATACTGTACATTCTATGTTACTGAACCTTGAAGTTTGCTTACTGAAAATACTTGCAGGAAGTAGCTACTCATTAAATAGGCATTCTCCAAGAATCAGATGAAAATTGAAAAATTCCGAAAGCATTTACAAATAATTTGTTTAAATGTCTTTAATATAATAGTACATCTTTATAGTCAAATAGTTCTTTAAGAAATTCTTTAATTAAGATCACTACATTGTGTATGGTGAATATTTTTCTGGGCGAGTTAGTATTAACTCTGTCTTTAAGAGAATTATTTGTATATAATAAGAAACAAGAATCTTATAGTGCGTTTGAAGAGGACAACTCTGAAGAATAAGGCTACATTTTTAGAAACATCACCAATCATTGAAGTTTTAGAATATATAAGAACAAATATTCTTTCCAGGAAGGTGGGAAATTACATTTCTTTTACTTATATGTTTTATTACCAATTTACACTTCAACATTGGTAAAGTCAGCTTGATCTTTCATGTATCACAGACTTCATTTCCTTGACAAATGAATTAATTATAATACTTTATTCCACCACTTTTTTTTGAGACAAGATAGCAGTATATGAAGGCAATTTGAGAAGTTGGCAAGCTTACAAATTTCTGAGCTTATGAAATGTATGTGTTACATTGATACAATTGACGTCATACATATTTTACAAGAACTGCCCTGAACATAAACGTCATCATTCATAATGAATTAATACTTAAAGGAAATTTTAAAAAGTAATTCAGCTAAGAGTGTCCTGTTTTGATATGAAATAATATAAGACTTTATAAGGATTGTTTCAATCACAAAAGCAAGTTGTTTTTAAAATTAAAATTTTGCATGATACATCAATTAGAATGCTTTGGGTTCAAATAGAACTTCAGCCTAAATTGTCCTAGGCAAGCAACAAGACAATGTCCGGGCTCACAAATGATACTTCCAGAGAATAAGGAAAGCATGCTGCAGTTGGGGCTGTACTGGAGCTCCATTAAGGTCACCTGTTCTGTGTCCTTCCCTATCTCGCTTGGCTTTGCCAGCTGTGGAGAGCTCCACATTTAGGCATGTTTAGGCCCTTGTGTTTACAGCGTGGCTGCTCCAGCTCCAGCTTCACATCTTCGCAACGTGAAGTCAATGGCCAACAGAGCACTGACTTCCTCCACTGCTCAAACAACAAAACCTCTGAAGTGAGTCTCACTGGTCCTGAGAGACCTCGCATTGGGCATTGATCAGTCTTTGAAACAATCACTGTTGCTAAGGGGAAGAGAAGAGAGATGCACTCCAGACAGTGTGCTCTATGGGATAGAGGAGGGGAGGTGCAACTTTGCCTGGAAGTACAAGGGACAGCAAAGAGGAAAAAATTGTTTCCTCAAAACAAAATCAGGGACAGTTACAAGAACAGAGTGCAGCTCCTGGGAAGGAGAAAGGCAAATAGGGCCTCTAGCATTCGGATGTAAGCAGTGAAGCTCTAACCTTTTTTGTGGATTAATATAAAATCTTAGATAAGATGAGGGTGCCAACTAAGGACAGCCAGTGGGGAGCAGGTACTGGAAAATGTATGCCATCTGCCAAGGAACAACACAACCACCCTCATCCAAAGCAAAGCCATAAGAGGCCAGGTGAGGTGGCTCATGCCTGTAATCCCAGCACTTTGGGAGGCCGAAGTGGACAGATCACGAGATCAGGAGTTTGAGACCAGCCTGTCCAACATAGTGAAATCCCGTCTCTACTAAAAATGCAAAAACTTAGCCAGGCCTGTAATCCCAGCTACTCAGGTGACTGAGGAAGGAGAATCACTTGAACCCAGGAGTCAAAGGTTGCAGTGATCTGAGGTCACACCTTTGCACTCCAGCCCCAGCAAAAGTACGAGACTCCATCTCAAGAAAAAAAAAAAAAAAACCGTAAGATCACTGTAAGCAATCACCGGCACCTCACTCTTTTTCATAGTGAATGTCACTTAGATAGCAGAAACTTTGATCAATTTAATTTGATCATGTACTCTATAGTATTTATGCCCAGGTGTTTTACACAGATCATTTCACTAGTCTTCATGGCATTGCTGGTTAACAATACCACCCGTGGTCTGTCTGGTGTCAGTGAAGGCTTGTGCACCTGCTTACATGTGTAAATTCGCTTTGCAGCTCCTAAAAAGGGCTTGTCTTGTTCTTCTTCGAACAATGTGTAAAGGATCAGAAAGTGAATGTTGTTCCCTTTCATCAAACATGCCACAGAAATTAATTTTGTTTATATTTTGTGTAAACTCCACGATCTTGAGTATCATTAGTGAGTTAAATTAAAAATAGCTGATGTCTTACCATTACTACTACATGTCAGAAAACATTTGGGCTTTCTTTGCAGCCTGCTGCTTGTGTTTATTAACATCTTTGATTGGCAAGACATTCTGCTTCTAGGTACATTTGGTTGGAGGGATGGTCAGAGTGTAATCTATTAGCCACATTTCCCAGGCTAAAGCAGGCTGAATTTTAAAATAATCACTTAGCAAACATAAAATTACCAAGGATGGAACCCCGAAGCACAGACACCCAAGAATATTTTCCTTTTTCTAGGAATCCTTGGTATGTTGATTCACTAACTTCTATTCACTTAGAGCAATGTGGCAGACATAGCTGCTGTTTTTTAAGCCAGTGTGTCGAACTCACACTCTCATAAGTAAGACATGGAGTGGTAACTGCCAGGAAGTCTGGTGAAATCATCAAAAGCCATGTTCCAGGTCATTATGGCCCTCCCAGGGAGGAAGGGTAGTGTCCTGCAAAAGGACCCAGGTACTTGACTGCCTGAGTTAAATGCCAGTCCCCTGCCTACTAGTTGCAACCTTGGAAAAGCTATTCAACCTCTGTACTATGATGACTTCAGCTAAAATGGGGGAATGAGTCCTACCTCCTCAGTTTTGTGGCAGTTAATGCATGGTTCCTGGCACATACTCTGTGCCCAGCAAATGTAAGCTTCTATCATTAGCACCTCTGACTCACTGCACAGCATTAGGAGCCTCTGTGCCCTGGGGAGAGAGTGAAACCCTCCAGCTGGGTTTTCAGAACACTCTATTTGTCTCTGCTGGTGGAAGGAGATTAGCTAGCAAAGGGATCTCTGAGCATCTCTGATAGCATCTGGTACACAGTAGGGCCTCTTAGAGGTTTGTTGAATGAATGCCAGTACCCTGGCCGAAAGGTGCTTCTCATCCCCAAGGTGCCAAGCACTTTAAGAATAGTTTCATAGATTTCTTTTTAATAACCTCAACCCTTTCTTCTATGAAATAGAGTTCGATTGCCAGAAACTGTCATTAAATATGCATGATTCGCTTAAGAGATTTTTTTTTAACAGCTTTTGGTTTCCAAGATTATACCATATTAAATAGATATAAAAATTCTTAATTCTACCCTCAGCATGAGTGTGGGCATCTTAGGGGTACCCCAAGAATGTGAATCATTCAAGGGGATTCGTCCTCATGACTAAGCCATCTTCTGACACTAAAGTTCAGGTGTTTACCATTTTTACCACAAAGCGGGAAGCAGCCTGCAGAAACAGTTGCCATCCTGCCATATATCAGGGGACACTGAGGCTAATGTCTGCACGTTTGGAAAGAGAGTGTATGACATGCAGTGCTTTACACAATACAGGATGACGGCAACTTTGACTTTCAACTTCTCTCTTTCTTCACTCATTTTCAAATTCCTCAGAGGCTGTCTCTTCAGGGCCTTTTAACTGTGTGTCCGTAACTGAAATAGAAGAAAAAGAGAAAACAGAAAAATAAAAATAGAATAGAAAATTGAAAAAAAAAAGTCATTTTCTCAAGTTGTATAACGTTTCAAATACTTTCATACTTTTTTATACTTAACGCTTTTTTTTTCAAGGAAAAAGCTACTCAGTCTGCTTTTTGTTTTGTTTGCTTATTGGTTTTTACATTTCTGTTGCCTTTTTCTTTGAGCCATTAAACTCTTGCTCAGACACATGCTTCTCATCCCGTCCTTCTATGCAATGCCATGAACATTAAACCCTTCAGCAGCTGCAGCCGCGTTCATTTGCCTGCAGTCAGTGATTGTCAATTTGGCTTGAGATTTCTAAGTTAAGTGCTGTAATGCACTAAGGCCAGGCCCCTTTCTGGAGATGTCAGCCTTCAGGAGTCTGCCCCAGGTAGTCCAGAAGTTGAATTGGTCTGAAAGCACCTGTTTGAAAGGTGAGGGGGAGTACTTGGTAATGGTTTCTATGGAGAGGTGCTTGGAAACAAAGTGCGGAGCAAAAATTAGACCATGAGAGAAAGTAGAAAGTCCTGTCATGTCAAACCTTCCAACACTATAGTCTTTTTACTTTTTGCAAAATTTAACTTAATTTCTTTTTTTTTTTTTTTTTTTTTTTTTTGAGCCCTTTTTTTTTGAGACGGAGTCTACCTCTGTCTCCCAGGATGAAGTGCAATGGTCAGTGGTGCAATCTTGGCTCACTGCAACCTCCACCTCCCGGGTTCAAGCAGTTCTCCTGCCTCAGCCTCCCGAGTAGCTGGGATTACAGGCGTCTGCCACCATGCCTGACTAATTTTTGTATTTTTAGTAAAGACGGGATTTCACCATGTTGGCCAGGCTGGTCTCGAACTGCGGACCTCGTGATCTGCCCGCCTCGGCTTCCCAAAGTGCTGGAGTTACAGGTGTGAGCCACTGCACCCGGCCTAACTCATTTTCAAAACAAAGTGAGATACACCAGGATTGAACCCTGTAGCTGGATCCCTTCTAGTGTCCAGGGCTGTGTTTGAAAAGACAACAGAGGTCCATCTGCCAGTGAATTCTTCCCACTGCTCAGACACTCACCTCTGTCATTCAACTTGCTGGTAGGCTGTGGGGGCTGCCTCCAAGTGGAAATATATTAGCCATTGTTCTTGGAAAGAGTAACTTAAAAGCTGAGAAATGGCTTTTAGACTGATTGGGAATAAAGTTGGACTTCCACAACTTTTTACCTTTTTTTTAGTCTACCAAATAAAAATGATCTTTTTGAGAAATCAGGGCTCTGTGAAAGAGGAAAGGCTTTTAAAGATGAAAGATCTCATGTTATTTGAAAAAGGCATTTAGATGTCCTAATATTTCTCAGATTATACTATGATGTGCAAATATGAAAAGATCTTGCGCTCGGCAATTGCTAACTAGATATGCAGATATGTCTGCAAACATCAAGGAATGAGGCAACCAGTTCATTTTATTAAATATTTTACATTTGAGTTGAAGAAATACCCATAGAAGAGAACATTACCATCTAGACATCCATTCTTCTATTCCAAACTCAATGACTAAGCCCCTATGATGTACCAAATTCCAGGTGGCCTCTAGAGGGAAAATCACTGTCCTAAGATAGAGATATGCACAGGGCATTCCTAGAGTCTTAGGGAAGGACAGGGGATTTTTAGGGAAGAGAAGTAAGTATGTGCATGGCAGTGGGAGGTGAAGGGAGGCTTCATTGAGGTCTGAACTTTCTTAGGGTATAAAAATGGTATAACCATTATGGTGGAAGTGGAGTTCGTTGGGCAGATAGCTGCAGATTCATGAGCCCACAGGTGTTTTTAATAACAGGGCTATTGTGGGGAACAGGGAAAAGACATGGTTAGGCCAGCATCTAAGAAGATTGGTCTGATACCTGGGTGAATTTAAGGGTAATTTCAGGAGTAACAGACAGAAGGCAAAAACACCATTAGAAGCCATTACAGTGATCTGGAAAGCAATTATAAAGGCATTTATACTTTGGTAGTGGTAGTGACGAAAGGAATGGAGGAAAGGAGACAGAATTGAGAAACATTTTGATGATAAAATCAGCAAGATAGGGGATTAATCAGATCTCATGAGTGGAGAAAGTACTGGGATAAATGGAAAGAGAGGATACATATGGCCACCAGATTCATCTCTCTGTTCATAAAACGATAGTTGTGCCACTGAATAAGATAAAGACACTAATAAGACCCTAAGTCACTTTTCCTCCTAACACAATGACATGGATTATTTTCTATAAATAGAGACCAAAATACTAGAGTATCTAATATTTGTAAGGCACTTTTTGCATTTATAAAATGTTTCACTCATTTTAAGTCATTTGGTATAATTACAATGCTGAAAGACAGGCAGGGCTATTATATTTTATGGACGAGAAATTATGTTTCACAGAGGACATCTACTTCTCAAAATCACACAGCTAGTAAGTGGGAGAGCAGAAACGCAGATTCAGAATTCCCTTCCAAATCCATCCCTCCTTCCCTGTAGCAAGGCCAGTTCTTTTGGTGAGGATCCATCTCCCTGCCAGGACAGAGACAAGCTGTTTCTGCATTGGTGACAGCGTTTCCTGCCTTCTTGCCCAGGTTTCTGTAACTAGCACTGTGCATTGGTGACCATGATCAGGAGCGATGTTCCTGCTGTAGGATCATATTTTAGGGCTCCACTTGAGATATATATGTGTTATACCTTCTTTTTCCTCTTGCCACATAAAATCCACAAATGGAAGACCAATGAAAAGTCATGGAGCAAATGTACTCTTTGTGACTTTCACAAGACCTGTCAAATTATAGATGACTGCAGGCATTTCATTAAATGAACTCAGTAGGGACTTACTAACGCCTCTGTTAACTTCACTCTAAACTAACCCAAATTAACCTGGATCTCGAAAATCTGGGTTTTCAATAAGCATTTCTAATCTTTAAAGCTTATAGCCTTTCCTATATGGCACAGCTAAAAGATTCCTGAAAACAGAAATTTAGGAAAAGGGAAAGAAACAAGCAGAAAGTAAGTGTGGGTTTGGGAGAAGTGTGATAGAAAATGACAGAGCAGGAGTGAAGAGGAAAGTGTGAAATTAACAGGGAAGAAAGAATAATGTCTCCAGGTCTATATATTAATTTCCCACTAAATTCAATCAGATGTCACAGATGGCATCCACATTACACAGAAATATGAAGGTAAAGTAAATTAATATGAAATGGCCCTGCTTGTGAGACTGGAGGACACCTCAACTAGTCTTAACCTAGGCAAAGGCAACATGCACTTCCCCTGAGAAGTGTGATGGCAGGTAAGCCTGCCAGTGTCGCTGAAGGAACATGAAAGACCGCCTAACTCCATCTGTGGCACAGATCTAGAAGATTCAGAAAAACCAAGGCAGTGGAAATAAGGGAAATGCATTCTTACTTTTCATCCTATTTTTTTACCCTAGCATATGATTTGAGGATGAGGGAATGTAACAAATGCGTCATATGTGAAAGAGGAGAAGGAAGAGAAAGTAGAAACAAAAGATGTCCACTTCTAACAGTGACATTTTTAAAGCAAGCTCAGTAATCTCTGAACATGTATTTGAAAGTACAGATTTCTTGTTCAAATAGGGTACCACAAAACCACAGAACCCAAAATTCTCACAGGAAGAAGAGCTTAGGAAGAATGTCTTCGTTTCCAAATATTTGTTAGGGAGAGAAAGCCATTAAATAAGATGTGCGGGTATTGTGAGTGTATGACATATGGATAAATAATGATGTTTGCTTTCCAGAGCATAAAACTTAACTTCTTCATTTAAAAAAGGAATAAAGATGGAAATGGTGTAAGCTTAGAATTGTGAAGGTACCAATTTGTAGATCACTGAAAATATTTGAACTTCCATTCTTTCTCAACACTTCTTCATCCAAGCCATTGATGGGAAGGAACTGGAGAGGGAGTGGAAGAGGAGTAAGAGAAAGGTGTGTCGTACTTAAACTTGAGGCTTACTGACCTGTTATTATACATTTTCTTTACAGTGTTGTCATTCATTCAAAGGTCTGAAGGATAGGAAGGTCCCCTAACACCTTCTTCCCAGAGAGTTGGCGACATACAGTTATATTCCAGTCTTCCCATACCTTCCTCATTGACATAACTTCTGGAGGTCACTACTGTAAGACCTTGAGAGCTCTGCATACGCTGAAGAATATTGGTGAGGGTTTCACAAAGTTTAGATATGTGGTTATGATGGGGGCGGAAGACATTTCTTCATAACGTATGCAACTTACTCATCTGAGAAAATTCCTTAACACAAGACAGAACTGGCTTCCATGAAAATATTCACAGAACATAAAGGAAACTGCTTTGCATCTAGTGCAATGCGTGTCCCCAATGTGGTCATGATGGAGTATTCTGTGGTGTAGCAGAAAGGTACGAGATATGGCTTCCTTCTCCACTTTGAGAAAAAGTCATTTGGGCTTTGCCATTTCACCTCTCCGAATCTGTTTTGATTCCGAGAAATGGGGATACCAACAGTGCTGCCTAGAGTTACTGGAGGATCCAAATTAGAACAAGTATGTGAAAACTTTGTACAGTATAAGTTGGATACAAATGATATTATCAATTAATCGAGGCCTCAGCATCCTCAATTTTAAAATAAGTTGAATACGATGACTTCTGAAGTCCATTCTTGATTCCTGAAAACAGAAATTTAGGAAAAGGAAAAGAAACAAGCAGAATGTAAGTGTGGGTTTGGGAGAAGCGTGATAGAAAATGACAGAGCAGGAGTGAAGAAGGTGGTGAAATTAACAGGGAAGAAAGGATAATGTCTCCAGGTCTATATATTAATTTCCCACTAAATTCAATCAAATGTCATAGATGGCATCTACATTACACAGAAATATGGGGGTAAAGCAAATTAATATGAAATGGCCCCACTTGTGAGAGAAAAGGACACTCCAACTAGTCTTAACCTAGACAAAAACAACATGGGACTCCCTCTGACAAGCGTGACAAACTTCTACAAGTCTGCGGTTCTATGAGATAGAGATTTAGCAACCATAACCAATTGATACTTCTTATTGATCAAATCAGACTATTTGTTTTTCTAATTACTCTAAAAACAACACTGTATACATTCCATACTTGCAAATATATAAATTAAGCCCCTGATTTTGTTGTCGTTGTTGTTGTTTTTGTTGTTTTGTTTTTTTTTTTTTAAGTTTCAGGGTACATGTGCAAGATATGCAGGTTTGTTACAGAGGTAACAAACGTGTGCCATGGTGATTGGCTGCACCTATCATCCATCACCTAGGCATTAAACCCAGCATGCATTGGCTATTTTCCCTAATGCTCTCCCCAACCCCCACCCTCCCCTGACAGATCTTAGTGTGTGCTATTCCCCTCCCTGTATCCATGTGTTCTCATTGCTCAGCTCCCACTTATAAATGAGAACATGCAGTGCTTTGTTTTCTGTTCCTGCATTAGTTTGCTGAGGATAATGGCTTCCAGCTTCATCCACATCCCTGCAAATGACATGATCTTGTTCTTTTTATGGCTGCATAGTATTCCACAATGTATAGGTACCACATTTCCTTTATCCAGTCTACCATTGATGGGCATTTTTGTTGATTGCATGTCTTTGCCATTGTAAATAGAAGCCCCTGATTTTTTTTTAATCATCTGTGTTCAATACCTTTACATCTTTTTTTGACAAATAGCCACATCATTTACAAATCCTCATAGCCCAATTGATTCTCTAGACTGCAGCATCCTAGCATCACTCTATGTTGGCAGTGGGCCACAAATGGATTACGGATTTGTCAAGATGTGGACTACAGGTATACCAAGATATCTACCTGCTCAGCCTCAGGATGGCTGGGCAGACCTGGGATGGCCAGAGCCCCTCGGACTGTGAGTGGCCTCATCTGCTTATCCCAGTGTGCTGTACATAATCAGTGTTAGTATTTTCCATGACAGGAAACAGTTTGGCAATCATAGTCTCAACTAATCAAGTTTATCAAATTATTTCCATTTCATGGTAGTTACGCATAAATCAAATTGGCTAAGGTATTTCGATTTACACATTCATGTTTTTCTTTCTAAACTTTGCTAGTTTATTAATAACTTTAGAGTTTAGTAATTTCTATAAAATCAGTTTCACAAGTCTAAGAATAGTGTGTTGTAACGTATTAATTTGAGTTTTTGGAATTCTAATTTGAGGTATAACTGAGACATTTATACAAAACAAATGTTTTGTTTTTTTAGTTTTTGTGAGATGGAGTCTCGTTCTGTTGCCCAGGTTGGAGTGCAGTGGCATGACCTCGGCTCACTGCAACCTCCGCCTCCCAGGTTAAGGCGATTCTCCTACCTCAACCTCCTGAGTAGCTAGGATTACAGGCGCATACCACCACACCCGGCTAACTGTTGTATTTTTAGTAGAGACGGAATTTCACTGTGTTGGTCAGGCTGGTCTCGAACTCCTGATCTCATGATCCACCCACCTCGGCCTCCCAAAGTGCTGGGATTACAGGGGTGAGCCAACACACCTGGCCCAACAAATCACTTTTTAAAATTCCTTTAAAGCCTAGAAACCTTGTTTCTTTAAAAAATCCTTTGCTATTCAGTGAAAGCAGAATTCCTATTTTCAACTGAAAATGAAAATCATATTTGCATGAGTGAGAAAGGAAATGGGGAAAATGCCTGCAGATGAAGACAGATAATCAAGTTTTTCTTATGAGTAAACATGTGCCAAAATTCCTGTGGAGTTGTTTTTAGTATCATCTTTGTATCCAACATTACAATTTTACAATTGGTTAAGAAAATATAGAATATCTTTAGCAGTATTTTCTGAAAATACTGAAATTCTTCTTTTGGATATAAAATATGAAAATCCATCCTTTGGGGGTTACCTCTTAACCTCTTTCAGGAAAACCCAGGTAGAGTCCAGGTAGATTGCTTGCGTGAAGACTCTGGGCTTTTCGATGTTGTTGTTTTTTTAAAGAAGCTAAAGAGCAATTCAAGGCATAATGAAATATACTTAAATCCTAAAAAATTATAAAAAGATAAAGGAATCCTTTTTTTTTTTTTTTCATTTCTATGGCTCATGAGAGATTCTTAATATTCTTTATTTGATCCAGAAACCTTAAACTGCCTTAAATATGAGTTAAATAGAATTTGGAGCTTACTGTCTGTTGAGAGAATTTCCTGTTCACACTTGCCTCTATCAATTTCATAGCACTTACCATATTGTTATTGTTTGTCCTATTTCAAATATAAACCAGACTCTTCTGGTCTGATGTTAAGGGCCATGATGTCCTAACATTTTAAATCCAGGATGGTTGTAGAATGAGAAAAAACAGTTGGGTTCGTTAGGAGATGTAATTGGGTATTTGACTACACATAGTAAAAACCAAAATAGGGCCTTCTTGACTAAAGGTTTTACTCTCTCAAGTAAAGAAAATTCAGAGTCAGGGCATCAAGACTGGGACATTAGCCACTAGGGACTCAGGATTCTTTTCTCTCTTTACTACACGATGGAGCATTCCATCTGGGAGAACTTCTCATGGTCCAAGATGGCTGCCAAAACTCCAGACATGACATATGACAAATGACCACCCACACTCTTTTGTTTCTTTTGTTTTTGCTTATTTTGTTTTGTTTTGTTTTGTTTGTTTCGGTTTGGGTTTGTTTCTTTTTTTCTTTTTTTTTTTTTTTTTGAGATATAATTTCGCTCTTTTCTCCCAGGCTAGAGTGCAATGGCACGATCTTGGCTCACTGCAACGTCCACCTTCCAGGTTCAAGGGATTCTCCTGCCTCAGTCCACACCCAGTTGATGTTTTGTTTTATTTGGTTTGGCTTGGTCTTTTTAGTAGAGACGGGGTTTCACCATGTTGGCCAGGCTGGTCTCCAACTCCTGACCTCAGGTGATCTGCCTGCCTCGGCCTCCCAAAGTGCTGAGATTACAGGCATGAGCCACCATGTCCAGCCTCCACAGTCTTTTATAGAAGTGTCCCACACAATCCTTTTATTACATCTCACTGGGAAGAAATCAGCCATGTGGGCACATAGAGTTGCTAGGGCAACTAAGAAAAGTCACCTATAGCTGGCCACTGCAAATAAAATTGGGATCTTGTTGTAAATAAAGAAGACAATGAATGATGAGGTAGGGAATTAGCAGTTTGCACCACATCATTTAGGACTCTACAACAACAAAAAAATGAAAATGTAATTGTTTTCTAGAAATGGTAACAGAAATGAGATGCGTTCACAGTATGGAGAAAATAGATTGTTGCTATCAGACAAAATAAAGTTGTGCCTTATCATTATTATATGGAAAACTATTTTGTCTTCTACATTTATCCCCATGGTCAGGCAAACCTATGATTCAAGCTGAGGTGAATTTCCAGGAATGCAGTACGTTCCACTGCCCTCTTCCCCATGAGTCTTGCCTAGAGAATTACAAGCTTTCCAGCTGCTGTCCACAGGAAAGATGCTAAATTCCCATAAAGCAGTCCTTTTCTATTTAAAATTATTTTGAGTTTCATGTCAAGTCCAAATGCATTTTCGGTATAATCAATCTAACTTCCTAATCTGTTTTTGTAAAAAGACTGTTTAAAATGTTAAAATCAATGTATCTTCAAGGCTTTCCTTAAATTATTAATCCTCGAGTGATTTAATCTGAGCTATTTTGTAGACATATTTTTACCAAAATATTGTTTTTCACATATTTTATTAAAACATAAGAGTCTATTAAGAGTACTCTGAGCAACATCATAATGTTGCTAAAAATATTAGGAAGCAGCATTAACACTTCAACTCACTATACTCGCATGACTCTGGAAGTCATTACCTCTTTGTATTTTTACTGGTTGTTGCGTTTGTGCAGAAAGAACAAGTAAACCTGAAACCTATATTCTACTTGTGTGAGTTTTGTGAAAAGTAACAATGAAAAGTTTTGAAATGAGTGCAAATACATCTTTTCTTTGCTTGTCTGTACATTATATTAGCTTATATATTTTTACCATCCATATCCATGAACGATCAAGTTGACAATTATAAAAATGGAAAATAAGTGATTTATGTTGGAAAATAGTTACCAGCCTTGGAGTCAGAAGACCTGAGTATAATTTCAAGTTATGCTTTGTCAAGCGACTGTGGTAGGTGGAGGTGGGGTGGGTGGGGGAGGAATAATAACGCCTGCTCTAATTGCCCATATAAGTTGTGAAGAGCAAGTTTGATGATTTATACCCAAATATTTTCCTGAACTGTGATGCCTTGTGAACACAGGAGGAATTATTTTATCCATGAAAGAGCAAATATCTTCCCATGGGATTTGAGATATAAGAAACCACCTAAGCATATGAAAAATCTGGTTCACAGTTCAGTTATTATCAATGCAAGGTCAGGCTTTCAGAAGATAACTGAATATATATTAGAGGAAAATGCTAGCTAGGAAATAGTTGTGCACTAACCAAGTTGAAAATGTTTGACTTTCATCTACCTTGACTGGCGAATATGGCTCTTTGGGGTTTGTTTTCATTTGAAAAACATGAGCACTGCACGCCACTGTGGTGTTCAGGGTAATATCAACCCACAGAGAGTATCACACACACCCCAGGAAGCCCTGGGGCCTTTCAAAGTGTGCCATCTGCTCCACCTTTAGAGTGAAGGGAGTTACCAACACATTTGGAAAGTGTATTATACGTAGCATAGCATATGACTTTCCATTCAAAGGCAGGACTCTTTTCCATTATCTCAGTAGTGCCTGATGAAGTGCCTTATACAGGTGCTCAACAAAGGGTTGCTGAATCAAAATGTTTCTGGAAGTGAGAATAAATGGAATTGAACAAATCGCAGGTAGTGTTAATGCTTAGGCAAGTATCTGGAAAAAAATCTGCTAAATATGGAAAATGGCAAAGCAGGAGTGCTTGGAACTTAATCCAGCTCAATATTCTCTAAGTTCATTTATCTAACACCCTCAACCAGCCCACAAAAACAGGGAAACAAAAGCAAAAGCAAGCAGAATTCTAATAAACCGATGATGCCCCCAACACAACCTTTTGCCACCATGCCCACACACAAAGGACTTGAGAGACCTTCATGTCATCATTCTCATTTTAAACATGAATCTAATGAGGTCTAACAAGCCTCCTCCTGGTATCTCCCTCACATATTATTACAGAAGGGAGAAGGCAGGAGAATACTCTCCCTAACACATTAGAAGACAAGTGTAAACACTCCAGTGATAACTAGAAATGATCATTGATAGCAAAGGAGGTGAAAACAATACTATGAAAAGCATCCGTAAGAAATTTCCAACAGTGTCGGTCTGGTGTCATTTATGTATTGGGCAAACTGCTTTCCACATCCCAGCATCCCTTAGAAAAAGTCAAAATCACAGCCTAGAGCACTTTGGATGTTGATTTTTTTTTTTTTTTTTTTTTTTTTTTTTTTTTTTTTTTTTGAGATACAGCCTCACTGTGTTGCCCAAGCTGGAGTGTGCAGTGGCATGATCTCGGCTCACTGCACCCTCCACCTCCCGGATTCAAGCAATCCTCCCACCTCAGCCTCCTGAGTAGCTAGGATTACAGGCATGCACCACCATGTCTGGCTGACTTTTTTTGTATTTTTAGTAGAGACAGGGTTTCCCCATGTTGGCCAGGCTGGTCTTGAACTCCTGACCTCAAGTTATCCACCCACCTCGGCCTCCCAAAGTGCTGGGATTACAGGCATAAGCCACCATGCGCAGACTTGGATGTTAATATTGATGACCCAGAGCCAAAACAAAAACAAAAAACAAAAAAACAGTGACATCATCTGCAGTACTGATGACCAGGAAATATGTAATTAATTTTTGTACTGATTACCAGGAAATATGTAATTAATTTTTGAAAGTGTATATGTTAGATTTTGTCACAATCCCCAATGATTGTCACCACCTCCCCACACACATACACACACACAAAACAGAGAAGTGAAGGAAATCAACATCCCCACCCAGGGCTACCAGGAGAGCAGAACTTATACCCACACTGCCCTGGGCTCGACCCTATGGCTTGCTTTAGCCAATGGCAGATCAACAGGTGTGCCAGATGCCCTGTGTAAGCAGATGCTTTGAACAGCATTGCCAGTTTCCATCAGCAGTCCTGCTCCTGCCATGACAATGCCATGCCTCACCCCAAGCTCTGGAGTGAGAAGAGCCACAGCTTGGAGCAGCATGGAGCCACTGCCCCCTCCATGAAACAGCAGGAAATTACCCTTTTTTTGTTGTGAGCTTTAAGGGGTTCCTTGTGCAAATTCCGTATGCTTTAAAATATTTTATTTTTATTTACTTGTTTTAAGTTGGAGTTTTTAAATAGTTCAAGTATGGAAATTCACATATCTAGAGACCCTCTTTTCCCCTACTGTGATAGATAATTGAGGTATTACTGTGAATAGCCTCAGTTAAAATTGCACTTGAGGAGATGGTGGGTAAACAGCCACAAGCAGCCAAATGCAAAGTATTAGCTAGATTGTGCCTCCTGCACCCCACAAGCCAGGATGCCTGGCCTCGTCTCCTTGAAGTTGGGGAGACAAGTCCTGCTGGGGCTGGGTTGGGAGGGGGATCTCAGAGGATGGAATTTTCATGGACTGGGGATATTGAAGATGATGTCACTCATTAAGATGTGGGTTAAGGACAGCTTTCTGTTTCTGGAAAACCAAGCACACCAGTACTAACTCAGAGCCTGAGAATGACCGACTGCGTGACTATGCACAAATTATTTCACCTTCTGCCTTGTTACCAAGGATTAATTAATCATTGCAAGTTGTCTCGCGACTCCACAATGCTAA
This sequence comes from Piliocolobus tephrosceles, assembly GCF_002776525.5. NCBI lineage: Eukaryota > Metazoa > Chordata > Mammalia > Primates > Cercopithecidae > Piliocolobus > Piliocolobus tephrosceles. The sequence goes on from NC_045440.1 coordinate 70,518,928, forward strand.
ATACAAATAGAGGAGACCCTCGAATTCATGGAGCTGTGACTCGTGGTCTTGAATATTCATGTTTAACCACCAGTCCACTCTCTCACCCAGCAACGACTCTTTGTTTTACTGAGTTCTGAGGGGTCCGCTTCTGTTTGGAAGGTGAAAGGGGGGCTGTACGTGGTGTGTGGCTGCAATACTGATGGCCTGTTTTGTTCTCCTGGGGAGATACTGTAAGGCACAGTGGCAGATTCACCTGAAGCTCATTTTTGCCCCTCAAAATTTCCCCCCATTAATTTTGCCAGTTTGAAATTCTCTAGACATACAAGATCTTTTAGAGTGAAAATGCACTTCAAGAGAAAATACAAAAACAGAACACTTATGAAGAAAGATGTTGGTGTGGGGTCGTCCCCGTTCTGCCCTTGCTGTGTAATCTTGAATAGATCCCTGAACTTCCCTGAATCTCAGTTTTCTCATTTAAAAAAAAAAAAGAGTGAGAATAGTTCCTACTTCATTGGTGTGTGGCTATGATAAACTAATGACTATGAAAGGTCTAATACATGGCACATGCTCAATGGATATTAGCAAAAATCCTTGCTTCTTGATTAAGAGTTGAGTGTCATCCACGTCTTAGAAATTGTAGAAGTTGGAAACTCAGGAGAACAAAAAGAAAAAAGTGGAGTGGTGAGGGACTTTTGTCAGTCAGGGGGCAGAATGGGGCTATAGGATCTGAGGAATGAAGGAGGAGCTGGCGATAAAATGAGGGGGTTAGGGGAAAAGGGAGCAAAAAGAGAGAAGGAAAGAAGACCAGACGTGAACCCTTTCGGTTGTGCCAAGGTCCTGGCACTAGTCCACGTGGTGCTGGAAGTTACTCCCTGAAGTCAGGCAACTGGAAAGCTAGGGCTCCAAAATTGTTTTCGCTTCTCAACCGGGTATCAGACCACGTGTCCCAATTTGGGGTTGCTGCGATAAGAATTGAGGTAGATAAAGTCGTTTGGAAGGTTGCAAACATGACCTTGGCCCAATTTCAACCCACTGCACCTGGTCCCCGTGAATCCTGCCCCACTTTTCCAGCTCACTTTGTGTGGCCGCATCCCTTTCCCTACTCTTCCACAGTGTGGGACGAAGGATTCAGCTCAGCATTCCCAGGAGCACCTAATGTCATGGTGTCTTTCCTATCATGGTGGTTTCATACATTTTTTGGATCATATTGTTTAATAGATTCAAAGTTTGTTTCCTACTGCAGCTACATTCACCTGCCATTGTCTCAAAGAGGAGGCCATAGGTGATGAAAGGTCCACAGGGGGTGATTGGCAGATATGGCTGAACAGAATTGGTAAACTGAATCAGGGCTTTATGGAAACAAAAGCCAAGTAACTCACTCTGCCTCCTTAATCTCTCGTAATAATTTACCTTAAGATGGAAATTTCAGCCTGGGAGTGGTGAACCTATCTTTGAGCTCAGCAGCTGTTTAATAAATGTAACAAACTCCAGCGTGGGCCCCTGTCAGAGTCCGTTAGTTCACATATGTCAAGAATTTGAATTTGAGCAACCTTATTCTTTCAGACATGGAAAGAGATGTTAGCTGGTCATTTGAAAGCCACTCAAAAGAACACTTCTGGATACTTGTTGAAGGAGGTGAAGTTTCTCCCATGGAGAACTCCTTCAGTTGTTGATGCCTAGGATAGACTGTGCGTTGGCATGTTTGCCTTCTTGGCAACTCTGGGAAGGATGAGCCTAATATAGTCCTATCAGCTACAAAATAATTGGCAGTATCATTAATCCTATCTTGTAAATGCTCTTAGCTGCCTCAGCCCATGCAAAGGTCTGAGAAGTCAGCCTTCATGGAAGAGACTTGCAACACCTGCTTGGCTGGGCTTCACTTTTCCTTTCATTGGTGCTAGTGAATTGATCGCTGTACTCTAGACCAGTACCGTCAGCATCAGCATCACCTGGGAACTTTCTAGAAATGCAATTTTAAGGCCGGGCACAGTGGCTCACGCTTATAATCCCAGCACTTTGAGAGGCCAAGGAGGGCGGATTACCTGAGACCAGGAGTTCAAGACCAGCCTGGCCAACATGCTGAAACCTCGTCTCTCCTAAAAATACAAAAATTAGCTGGGCATGGTGGTGCGCGCCTGTAGTCCCAGCTACTCAAGAGGCTGAGGCAGGAGAATCACTTGAACCCAGGAGGTGGAGTTTGCAGTGAGCTGAGATCACACTACTGCACTCCAGCCTGGGCAACAAGAGTGAAATTCCATCACAAAAAAAAAAAAGCAATTTTGGTTGGGCTTGGTGACTCATGCCTATAATCCCAGCACTTTGGGAGGCCGAGGCAGGCAGATCACGAGGTCAGGAGATTGAGACCATCCTGGCCAACATGGTGAAATTCCATCTCTACTAAAAAAATAAAAATAAATTAGCCAGGCGTGGTGGCGGGCACCTGTAGTCACAGCTATTCTGGAGGCTGAGGCAGGAGAATGGCGTGACCCCGGGAGGTGGAGCTTGCAGTGAGCTGAGATTGCACAACTGCACTCCAGCCTGGGCAACAGAGCAAGACTCCATCTGAAAAAAAAAAAAAAAAAGCAATTTTATAGGCCTCATCCCAGAATCAAAAATGCTGGAGTAATTAACAAGACTTCTAGGTGATTCTGATGAACCCCTGCTCCACATTATGAATTCAGTACTTGAGCCTGGGACTCTTGTTTAAGGGTTGTTCTTCTCTTGCATAGCTCTTTTAAAGTATCCAGTATTCTGAAGTTAGGAGCCATGTGTGGCAAAGATGTTTCTTTTGGGAAGAAAAGCTTCCTCAAAATCTAATTGCTAGAAGGAAATCAGTAAGTTGTCAAGGAATTTTTTTTAAAAATCAGTACTTGGATTATGACGCTAGCCTGGATCTTCATCTTTCTTGCCTGGCTTTATTCTCCAATAAAACTAATTAGCAATTTAATTATGCAAATTTTGGAAGATTTCTGATTTGGATTTAGTTCAAGCATGAAAATAGTGGTACATAAGGACATTTTTCTTAGTGAATTTGGAAACCATTGATTTGCAGTAGTCTAGTAGTCAAAATCCCTTTGAGCCAGATGGGCATTAAATATGCTGGCTTACTATTTGTGTAACTACAGTTTTATAGGATTTATTGATCCAATAGTTAACCAACCAATGGCCAAATTAAAAATAATCCCTTCCAACTCTCTCCCACAATTACAAGTAGACCACCACGTAGGTATGTTTTGTAAGAGATGATTTAGGAGTTAGATAGAAACAATCTTGAATTATTTAAATCATTTGTTATGCAAAAAAATATATAGAATTGTTTTGTGTGGCTCTGAAGAATAGAGCATGAGTAAGCATCTACAAGAAAGGGGAAGGCAGATTTTTGCTCAATAAAAAGGAGAATTTCCTAATCTGAACTCTCACCCTAAACTAAACAGGTGGCCTAGTGAGTCCCTTGTTACCTACACAGGGACATTATTCACTGATGAGTGAGAAGTTTTATTCACTAAAGGTTAATGGAGGTGAACTTTAAGATCCTTTTCAGACTTAGAGATTCCACAGGTGTTTTCCAGAACACCTCCCTCACATTAGCTCTCCAGATTCAGGCTTGCTAACCTCCTTTCTCATAGACGATCTGTTCCCTGAAGCCATGTTCCAAGGAGAAAAAGTAGAAGGCCTGTGTGCCAGAGCATCACTTTTGCTGATTTCGCAAAAACGGTTTATGATCATTTACATGTTTCCTTTCGCGTGTACTTCAAGGATATGCTGTATGCAAGAGATCCTGATATGGAGGACCACGCATGTCAAATCCAAGCCTTTGTATTTTCATCCCTAATTGAAACTAAATACAGTCATGAAACACAAAGAAAGATCAGAGAGAACCAGCAAATTAACAAAACATCTAGAAGTCCACCAGGACTGGAGGTCTCGGTAAACTTTAGGAGCCCTGGTAAACTTTGCAGGCAGCCAGACTTAGTACACTTCTATTCATGATGACAGCTATTAATATTTTGAAATTGTCAAATGTTGTTCTATGACACATTTCATAATATTTCACCAGAGCGGGCCAAGGGAATGTTAGACTTCAGATTCACAACTTTATAAAGCATTTTCCAAATAAACCAAGCTCCTCACTATAGTTGGAAAATAGTTGCTATGTTTGGCTAATCCACTCATCAGTAAAAACTGTTTTCGTTTCCCCCCAATTTTTATGCAAATTTTATATATACCCTAATCAAGAGAACATGAGTACAGTCTTTATTTTTGTTTTTCCTTAATTAATAAACATCATCTAGCTTCCTTTCCATGCATGATGTTTTAGTAAGCTTGCAAATATTATTAAAGATTGCTTTTCTTTTTGAAGACAGACATTAAAATCAACCCAACTCTGTTGCACTATAATCTGTAATATCACATCAGGTTTTAATAAACCTCCTTTTTGCAGCACACATGTGCTTAAGACTTCATGGAAACCATATCAGCAGAGAGAAGGGATTACTTTAGATTACTTTAAAATATGCATTGTTTGAAATGGCCTCTGGTGACCAGCTTTCATGAATGGCTGGCTTTACGTGTGGGGCCCATCATCTGGTTTAATTATATCAGCTGCTTTGTGTGACAAGTGCTGTTCTTGTGTGTGCTGAGAAATGAAGGTTTACAACAAAGTAGAGTAATGAGTGAGAAAACAAATTCTGAAAGTGGAACACCACTGGCCGTTTGTATGGAAGAATTCTAAGGACTGGTCCACCTATAAACATCTATTTATAAAGACACTCCACAGTGACAGTAAGTGTAAATTTGCCTTATATGTCCATGGACCTAGATCATAATCTGAGCCTTTTCAGGAAGATTTATTTCACATATAAGATAAGTAACAGCTTAGAATGCTAATGTGGCTCTTAACATTTTCATTCTATAAATTCTTATGCATAAAACTTCATAAAGGTTACTCTTCTGTAACATTAGAATAAAATGCTAAGTTTTTATTAGCTAAAGTATTTCCCAACCTCTGTCCAGCAAGTAAACTAAGACAGATGTCATAAAGTTTCAAGGCACTACCAATTCATTATTTGAATCTATAAATGTTAGGAAAATTATGGTTTTAGAAATCTCCTGTTGTATCTCTTGAGTTGTTAGTCTTTCTAAAAAAAAGAAAAGAAAAGAAAAGAAATTGGCCAGACGCGGTGGCTCACGCCTATAATCCCAGCACTTTGGGAGGCCCAGGTGGGTGGATCACCAGAGGTCAGGAGTTCAAGACCAGCCTGGCCAACATAGTGAAACCCCCCTCTCTACTAAAAATACAAAAATTAGCTGGGTGTGGTGGTGCACACCTGTAATCCCAGCTACTCAGGAGGCTGAGACAGGAGAATTGCTTGAACCTGGAGGCAGAAGTTGCAGTGAGCCTGGATCGCACCACTGCACTCCAGCCCAGGCAACAGAACAAGACTCGGTCTCAAAAAAAAGGAAAAAAATAGAAATTGATAAATATCTTTATGTCTAGTGATTTGAAGATAGGAAGGTGAATTTGATTGAATAAGAATATCATAGATTACACTAGTGTCAATGATAACCGACAGGCAATTTTTATTCATTATATGCTTTATTGCTAAGATTAATACAGTAAATTAATTTTCCTAGATGGGCATACTAGTTACTGAGTTTAGTCTACTGTGATATTTTCCAAGACTGCACACCTGAATTTCACTAGAAATTTAAGTAGAGTTGCTCTTTTTACTTGATAATTGTAAAGCTGTGCTTGTTAGTCATTGAGAGAGGAGTCCAGAGCTGAAGGGGACCCAATATCTGAAGATAGCTCAGGGATTTAGGTACATAGTGAAGATGATTTTGTTATTTAAAGACGGAGAATTATGTATTTAACCATTAGGACAAACAATCTCAAAACACTATTTCCCAGTACAACTTGTGAAGGACGATTTTTAGAAATATTAATACATAAACTAATCTGAATTTTAAAGTTTCCTTGAAAATGTCTCCAAGCAAAGACATTGGCTTTAATAGGATGTTTGATTTTTTTTTTTTTTTTTTTTTTTTGAGACGGAGTCTCACTCTGTCGCCCAGGCTGGAGTGCAGTGGCATGATCTCAGCTCACTGCAAACTCCGCCTCCCAGGTTCAAGCAATTCTCCTGCCTAAGCCTCCCGTGCAACTGGGACTACAGGTGCCAGACACCACACACAGCTGGTTTTTGTATTTTTAGTAGAGACGGGGTTTCACCATGTTGTTCAGGCTGGTCTCGAACTCCCGACCTTAGGTGATCTGCCCGCCTCAGCCTGCCAAAGTGCTGGGATTATAGGCGTGAGCCACCACGCCCGGCTTAGATGTTTGATTTTTTTAAGGTTCTCCTGTAAGTAATACACTTTGAAAAAAATACAGCTAATCTCTATAATTTGCCTTGAGCTAGGAAAGAGAATTGTCTTTTGAAATGCGATTGCCTCCTTCACAGTGTTTCCCAGAGCTTTCTTTCCTGGTCCTCTCTCTGCTTGTTTCCCCATTCTGCTGTGTTTAACACCTAGAAGAAGTTAGAGAGCATTATATTAGCAGTGAACTTGATGGCATAGAAAGTAGGCCAGTGGACGGTCGCGGTGGCTCACACCTGTAATCCCAGCACTTTGGGAGGCCAGGACAGGCAGATCACTTGAGGTCAGGAGTTCGAGACCAGCCTGCCAACATGGTGAAACCCCATCTCTATTAAAAATATAAAAATTAGCCAGGTGTGGTGGTGCATACCTGTAATCTCAGCCACTCAGGAGGTTGAGACAAGAGAATCACTTGAACCTGGGAGGTGGAGGTGGCAGTGAGCCAAGATCATGCCACTGCACTGCAGCCTGGGCAACAGGTGAGACTCCATCTCAAAAAGGAAGTATGCCAGTGGGATTCTCTTGACCGCAGCTTCATTTATGTAGTAAAGTCAGGTGTTTCTCTTCCTACATACGACTGCGAGATAGTATTTCGAGAAATGATTTTCAGACAGTATATTTGTGTTTCGAAACCGTTTCTCATAGTATGAGATAGTGTTTCCAGAAATGCTTTCGAAACATAAATATACCATCTAATTGTCTTTTTAAAAATATTTACTTCAACTTAAACGTATCTCGAGAATTGTGGAACTTTAAAAAATTTGCATTGTGCCAGATTATGTTCATCAGGAAAGCAGACTAAAATGAAACATGTATAAAAAATCCCCGAATCTGTCGAAAGTATATTTTTAGTACCTAAGAATGATTGAACTTTATACTGTGAGAAAGATTGTTTCTTCGTTACTTGAGATATGTGTCTGTGTGTGGGTACGTATATTTACACACATATCTTAAGTATGTGTGTGGGCATACACACGTGTATGTGTGTATGTGTGGTCTGTGTGTGTGTAGAGAAAGAGAAAGACATGGGGTACTAACATAATGTTTGTGGCATAGACATTAGTGCTCAGCAAACACTTTGGTCTGCTAAATTTTCGAATGCCTTTGCAGTTGAGTGGGGCCACATGACTAATCACATCCAATGAAATGTTAGAAGTGAACTGGGTCACTTCCAGGTTGAAGCCCTGAAAAGCTCCTGCAAAATTCTTGAGCTTATTTTTCCCTTGCTTCTTGGTCTACTTATTGCAGCAACAGGAGAACACTGCCCCCGTCAGTGTGCATCCATGCATGGCTGGGCAGAGCAGAGCTCTCTGCCATCCTGTGTGTGACTTGCAGTACGAGTGACAAATATGCTTTTATCATATTTGGAATTTCTTTGTTATTGCAACAAACTACTTCTGCTGACTAATGCAGTATCTCAAGGTACTTCAGTACAAATAAGCTATAAATGTATAAAACCAAAGGCCAATTTAATGAAATTTAATGTAATAAATCATATATTTTAAGACCTAGCTAAGATGCCCAGGATCACATTCTAGTTCTTTTTAACAATATTGCTGTCCTTCCACCAAACCCACTTTATTTTTTTTATCAACTTTTATTTTAAGTCCAGAGATATATGTACAGGATGTGCAGGTTTGTTACATAGGTAAATGTGTGTCATGGTGGCTTGCTGCACATGTTATCCCTTTATCTAGGTGTTAAGCCCAGCATCCATTAGCTATTCTTCCTGATGCTCTCCCTCCCCCAACCCTAAAGACCCCCCAACAGGCCCCAGCGTATGCTGTTCCCCCACATGTGTCCATGTGTTCTCATCATTCACCTCCCACCTATAAGTAAGAACATGTGCTGTTTGGTTTTCTGTTCCTGTGTTAGTTTGCTGAGGATAATGGCTTCCAAGTTCATCCATGTCCCTGCAAAGGACATGATCTCATTCTTTTTTATGGCTGCATAGTATTTCATATAAATCCACTTTAACTGAAGTTTCCATTGCCTCTTCTTTTGGAAATCCAGTTGTCTCTTTGTTCTCATTCTCTTGGATCTCACTGCCACTGTTGAAACCATTGACCATTTGGACCACAATTGGTCACCAATGACCATTATTAGTCCCTTTAGACACTTTGTAACATATGCTTCAGGAATATTGAGTTCTTCTGGTGGTTTTCATAATACCTAGATCAGTTTGTTTTCCTTTGTCCTGTTTATTTCATCCGAAAGAAGCTGGACAAATTTTAATTTGGACTTTATGCATTCTCTAAAATGCCCTTCAGAAACTTGTTTTTATATGATTTTAGTTCCTCCTTATATGAGGCAGAGTCTCAAAGGTACATTTCTCGTTTCATCCTTCTCACTCTTCAACTCTCACATAATCTTTCTCAATCTTCAACTCCATCTATTTTCTTCCTCCCCGAGAAGACAGAGAGAAAAACCTAGAAAACTTAAGTTTATTTATTTCTATGTTTTGTAAAGCAACCGATTATTTAAAAAATTCAATATATACATGAATTCAGCCAAAAAATAAAACCTGTCCCTCTCCCTCCCCATACACCAGGGATAAACAACACTCACCACTGTGTGAATAGATGACTTTTGAAGATTCCTTCCAATTTCAAGATTCACAGTGTTGGGTGGGAGGAGGAGAGGAGAAAGGAAGATCTCATCATTTAGTCAAATACTTCCCCACAGGTACTCCAGGTCACAGGCATACACTTTTCAGCCGTCATTGTTTGTTGGAAGAGGATTTATTATTCGAGGAGAGTAAAAGTGTTACTACACCAGGAGGGGATGATTGTCTATCTTCTTTGCTTGGAGTTGTAATAAATTAGACCAGGAAACAGGCTTTCTGGAGATTAACAGTAGGTGAACTTTGCCAGCTATGGGGTTGTTAAAAGAAGAAATTAATTTCTTCGCGGATTCACGTATACTATAAAGAAGATAGCACATCCTGAAGGCTTACTCTAAAGAAAAGAAGTAATCTCTGGGAGACTCAAAAGCCAAAATTAATGGGAAAGGGCCATGTTAACTGATCCTAAGAAATATGTGTAGACAGTAATGTGGGATGGGAGGATGAGATGTGGGTACCAGCTTCTTGCTGTCGTAATTCTACTTTGCTTGCCTCTGACAATAATCTAAGTGTGTTCTGGCTAAATTCAGCTTCACATAACTGCATAATCTCCCCTGCCCCTGCTGTTTCAACTGGTTATGGTGTCCCTTTTTTCTCTGGCCTAACTATAAAGTGTCATTGCTTTGTACTAGAAATAATTCTTTTGCCCCATGATAGAGAGGTTTTTTTCTGTGGCAAGTGGGTTGTTCTGACCCTGTCCCTTGTATACTTTAGCTGTGTGGGCATTCATTTGTAAAATTTTTTGTTATCCTTGGGGAATAAAAAAACACAGAATTTTATCACTCATCAACAACTTTTATCTGAGACCAGGCATTTAGAACTGAGGACAGTTTCAAGGCTTTAAGGAAAAAAAGTAAATGAGAAGCTTGTGACTAGGGCCAGACCTAGAGCCTTCAATGTGAGAGTCTGGGCTTAACTATAGAACAAGGTACACTGTAAGTCAGCAATTCTCAAACCCTTTGGTTGGGCTCAGTATCCCTTTATATAATGAAAATTTATTGAAGGCTCTTGCCCCAACAGTTTTTATGTGGATTAAAAATTATTAATACTTAGAAGTGAAAACTGATAAAATTTTAAAATATTTGATTCTTTTGAGAATAATAAATCTATTATATGTCAACCTAAATGACATATTTTATTTTAAAAAGCTATATTTTCCAAACAAAAAAATTGTGAATAAATTATGAATTCATTTTACATTTTTGCAAATGTCTTTAATGTTTATCTGAAAAGAAGAAAGTCAAATTCTTATTTCTGCTTCTACATTCAATCTGTCAAAATACATTGTTCTGGCTGAAGTACAGTAATAAAATCCAGACTGACATGAATAAGTAGTTGGAAAGGTAGAAGCATTTTAATAGCTTTTTCAGATACTTGTGGATATTCTTTGATACTACAACAAAACTTGGCAAGTGATAATTCATTAAAGGTTAGTTGTGTTAAGAAATCTGAAACCATATCAATGAACTTTTCATTCTGTTACAATAGAATCCAGTGGTCATCTTGTACTTTGAATGAATATTTTAGTCATATAAGATTTTATAGCACCGTGATCATTTGGGAAATTTGGTTCACTGAACTATGCAAATATTCTAAATGTTGACTCATTTCATTTTACCATATCAAAAAATAACATTTGTTAACATCACTATCATTGTCATCAGAAAAAGTTTTACTTATTGGAAGTCTGCCAAGTGGAGTATACAAGTTTTCCAAAATTCTAATTTTAGCTTGAAAGGTAGATTTCTATCATTGGTAACAAACACTGTCAATTGTTTCCCTTGAAATGATAGGCTTATTTCATTCATTATTTGGGAAAATGTCTGCCAAATATCCAAGTCCAAAAAATTCTTTTAAGTAAAAGTAATGTTTCATTTTTTTGTTTAAAGCCACTTTAGCTTGCAGCTCAGCCACCCTCATGCCTTTCCTCAAGACAGCCATCATACTCCCCCAGCCAACAAGGGACTTTGAGTGAACCTCCTGTCTCAGAAAACAGAACAGTGAAAAGAAAACATGTGCACTCAAGGTCAAGGTTTAATAAAATTACTGATTTTACTGCCTCATCTTAAGTGAAGCTGGGTTTTTTTGTTGTTTTTGTTTGTTTGTTTTTACTATACGTGAAGCTTTTATCATTCATGTTAAGACAAAAGCAGAAAGTGGTTCTTCCTACCATTGCTCTTACACCATCTGTAGAAATGTCAGCACATTGAAGAAAGCAAATAATGTGTCAGTATTCTTATCAAAATAGTTCTGACCTCATGAACCTCCCAAAAGGGTCACAGGGTCCCCCAAAAGTCCCAAACTATACTTTGTTGATGTAGACAAAAGCAGGGTGCTTTCGACGTATTGGCCACCGTCCCCTCTAGAGACCTAGCACCAAACTGCCCAGCCAAAGGGGGCATTGGGGAAGACAGAGGTCCCCTTAAACCTTTGGGAGCAACAGGGCTTGAGTTTAGATTGGGGTATTGTGGGATAAACATATGTGACCTAAACTTCCTATCCAGTTGGCTGGACATCTTTCCAGTCTTTTTTTGTTTTTCTTTTTCTGTTACGTGTGACTTGAAACATGTAATGCCACTTTTATAATTTGGCTTGACCACACTTAACAAAGTCCTGTAAACTTTCCACACCAATTGGCCATAACTACAACTGCCGTTGTCATTTTATGGCTTGGAGTCAAAGCAGCTTATATCCTGGTCGTGATCGGTGAAGAATAAAACACTATTCTTCAAACTCACTTTGTATGTGTGAGAAAAACCTTTCTACATTTCTTTCATTTTCTACTCTTTCTCAAGACCAATTGCTAGTCTCTAAGGACTCCTGTTGTCCACCACAAAGTATCCAATTCAAACATTGCATCCTTGTCTCTTCTGTCAAGCTCTGCATTTTGTATGTCAGGATTTTTTTCCCTTCTTTACTTCTTTTCCTTCTGGAGCTGGAAACCAGGGAGTAAGAGGATGACAGGCTTTGAAAGGTCATTTTCGAATAAAGAATTGTCTGTGTGCAGTGTTTCTAGAATGGCATGTTTTGTGTGTTTTAGTGAAGGAAGATGAGATAAAAGAGAGAGAGGACTCTTGCTGGCCAGACCAGGTGAAAAATTCAATTTTCTTGACCACTTAATGTATATACTTGTAGGTACGAATTCCCTGAATTGAATGGTGGTGGTGGTGGTGGGGGAGGCTGACCAAAGGGTCCAAAGTTCTAGTGAGACAGGAGGAATAAACTTTCAAGATCTGTTGCTCAGCAAGGTGACCACAGTTAATAACAATGAATTAATCGTATGTTTCAAAAATGCTAACAGAGTAGATTCTTCAATGTTCTCACTACAAAAAAAAATGATAAGCATGTAAGGAGGTAGACCGTTAATTAGCTTGATATAATCATTCCCCAAAGTACGCATTTATCAAAACATCAAATTGAGCCCCGTAAATATATATAATTATCATTTGTCAATAAAAAATAAAAATTTTAGTTAAAAAAATAAGATAACCTGTGGCAGAAAATAATGTAGATCTTTTCTGCACTTTTCATTCACCAGAAGGGAAGTTCGCTTCGTAGGAAAAAACCACTCTGTCTTTTCCATATTAGGAAATGATTTTTGATGTAGTTTACACAAAGGTATCATTAAAGCTAATTTGCTTTTTCCTAAAGGAAGAAGTAAAGTAAGTAAGATAAAGAAAAGAATAACTGGCAGTGTTGACTGGGTTCCAGCAAAGGTTATCAGCATCTGAATTGTCAAGAACTTCCAGTTTCTGGTGTTGCTGATTATTTGAACTCAAATGCCACTGTTTGTCTAATGCAGTGAGCCTGAAATTGTTCCTCCTGGGTTGCTACTGTCAGCAGACGTTGGTTTACACTATAGTGGGTGCACAAAGGCCCTCTTCACAAACTCTCCCTTCACACACCCCTGCAGGCTTTGAGAGGTGAGCAAAGTATTACTACTTAAAGAACCAACCTCTTAAGAAATTTCTGTATTTAACTATTTAGCCTGACCCATGCTTTGTAGAACAAGCCATTGTTTGTCATTTTATTCCTTTAGTTTTCCTGTCCCTTCGTGCCTGTATCAAGTTTCTCACGATTTAAAACAAATGCACAGAAGTCAAACAGTCAGTGCAGAATAATTGCAGGCTTTCAGTGTTTGGCATGCACAGCAATCACTGTGGAATCACCCTGAGTTATTAAGAAGAAAGCACCAAATCCTACATTAGTGACTTCTACAGAGCTCCATCATCAATTGGAGCTGGCTTGTGTGTTGCAGATAATGTAGTCAGGACTGCCTGGCTGCAGACACTAGAGTTTTGTTTAAAAACCTATTTCTTCTTGTCTCTTTCTCTCTCTTGCAGTATAATTACAGGCTGCAGAGTGAAAAGCATTAGAACGGTTTACAAAACAGCTCATAAAGTTTAAAATATGTGTGTGTTTGTGTAAAACAAAATAATGTATATGGTATCCAGTCTTTCTTCTTTCACTACCCCTTGTCACCCTCCAGAATTAAGGGCATGAAGTTGAGAGATGGAGCTCTTTCCTCCTGCTATGCGATGCTTACACTTAATTAGTTATGCCTACTTATCCAATGCCAGTTTATTGTTGCAGGTCAAAATACAGATTCTCAGGTGTATGGGGACCGAGTGACTGATGAAACAGACTGCTATCTAATTAATTTTAGGGCAGCCTAAATTCCCATAAAGATGTTCCCCCATGACATATGAGAGAAAGATTTTATTTTTTTAATGAGCCCTTTGCTATCTTTCCAAGAGAAAAGCTTTCAGCAGGTTAGTGTTCCAAAGTGAGAGGGGCATTTTTCCAACCCTTTCAAAAGCCTCCTTCTGTGCAGCTTTGCAAAGATTTTGCAGCTCGCCCTTCTGGATTTTATTTATTTATTTTTTAATGTGGAAGGGTAGCCACTAACTCCAGCCTCAGGGCCAATCAATCGTTTTGCTTTGCAGGTTTAAGATCTGCAGCAAAGCAAAACCCCTGTGCTCTCTGTGCCTTACCGGTCTCGCCAGCAGTAAGCCTGGTGATTGACAATCAAAAGGGTGTTCTGTCCACTTAGGTGCCGGCACAAGCTGAGGACAGAGGAACCAACCTTGCACGGAGGAAGCACCTTTTCCTTCTGGTGATTGATTGATGGGGGACAGTGAGGAGGTTTTCAGAGGCTGGACAAAATTGTCCCAGTCACTTAGTATGAAGTCTTTGTCAGCAGAAAAGACTCTCCTGGGTAGTGAATGATATAATGCAGCTGACAAATGACAGGTGTGGAGTGTGTTTCGTTCTGCTTGCTAGGTACTCAGTATCACACGCAGGTGAGTCAGCGCTCCCCAACACGCCCCTTGCGCCATCTGCTTCCCACATGCAAACACTCGTTCCCAATGCTCTGTTGTTTCCCTGGCACTGCTGGCTCTTCCTAATCGATCGTCAGCTCTGTTGGGGATGTGAAAAGTACTGTCAGAGTGTGAGCAGGGCGATACCTTACCACCCTTTTATGGAGCTGATTATGAAATGAAGATAGCATTTGAGTCATTTGTTAGCAGTTCTGAAAGTTGTTTCCTTCTGTTCCTCCCTTTTGGAGCACAGAAGAAAAAATATATATAATATATACACATATAATATGCTGTTGCAAGAGACTACTTCAGATCGAAAATCTGTTTTTAAAATCGTTGACTGATATTTCCTTTGTATTTTTTTCTCCTCCTTCCAGGACCCTATCTGCAGATGTTCTGAATACCTCTGAGAATAGAAATTGATTATTCAACCAGGATACCTAATTCAAGGTATTAGCTCTTGTCAGAAAGCTTTTACATTTGAGCTCTGTGTTGGAAATTCTATTTTGGCAATGAATTGAAATAGGAAAAGTTGGAATGAGAATAAAGGACAAAAGTGAATTTGCAAAATAATCAAGTGCTTAAAAAACTACCCAGCGCTTGTGAGGGTTTGCTATTTCTGACTCATGTACAACCCTGTCTCTGCCAGCTTATGTGCCAATACTGACTTATTTGTAGCCCTTTTTCTGCAACTGTGCTTGGAGTTTGGATTTCATTTTAGTCTCACCGTCTCCGTTTTTCTCTGACTGCCCAGAACTCCAGAAATCAGGAGACGGAGACATTTTGTCAGTTTTGCAACATTGGACCAAATACAATGAAGTATTCTTGCTGTGCTCTGGTTTTGGCTGTCCTGGGCACAGAATTGCTGGGAAGCCTCTGTTCGACTGTCAGATCCCCGAGGTTCAGAGGACGGATACAGCAGGAACGAAAAAACATTCGACCCAACATTATTCTTGTGCTTACCGATGATCAAGATGTGGAGCTGGGTGAGACACTGGACTCTTCACTTGTTAGTCTCTTTTGTTCAGATGCTTTATCGAGTCACAGGATTATCAGTAGACATTCTGAGGTTTTGCACTTAATTATTGCACCTTAACCAACACCCTAGTTTATGCAATGAACTTGTATTGATCATAAGGCAATTGGTTTGTGTCTCAGCATTACTTTTCTGATGTTATGCTTTTGAAATGGTCGGGGAAGGGGCCTGAGGGAGTAGGACGATGGAGGAAGAGGGTCAGCACTGAAGACTGTAGAAGTAAAGGATTGAAAACCCTCTGTTAAGAAATTGTAAAAATACTTGGGCAAAGTTGTTTCACAGAGTATGAGGATGTGACTGTAATTCTATGCAATGGATATGAATATAGACTGATACTAAAGGAACTTTCAGTGGTTATTATTATTAGAATGGATTACTTATTCACAGTTTGTCATAGTAATCATTAGGTAATTGAAAGTTGCAGTGTTCTATATGTCTTTGGGTAGAGAATTCACTTACTACTATCTTAGAATGATGCTTTTTTAATTAGCTTGCCTAGGCTAATTGTAGAGCACCCAGAAAGCTTGCCAAAATCTAGTGATTCTAACTTACCTTCTGTATCATCTGATTGGGTTTCTTCTCTTCTCACTGTCTTCAATGGTCCAGCCCTAGGGTCTTGTTCATAAGCCGAGGGCCAATTCTTCTAGCGCACCTAGTGCGAGGCAGATAGAAAGCTTGCCCCTACAAGATGTCACTACCACTCCTCAGTTCCTTTCCTGAACTCAAATTCATTGCTCTCAGGCATCACCCAGCTGTGCTTAGCCGTCACATTCAACCTGACTGCGAGTCGAATCTTCTAGCAGAGCATGCTGGGCTTCTTTACAGAGCTCCTGCAGCTCAGGTTCTTGAGGATAAAACTCTCCATGCTGGCACTTGGTCTCCATGGAAGCGGACTTTGGTTTCCCACTTGAAACCTAACAGTGGGACCCCAGTAAAGTTAATTCCTTGGGTTCAGCTGGAAGCAAATGCGCTAAAAAGCCAGCAGAGGTCATTATTGTTGAAATTGATTTGCAGAGTCAACCCACCCTTTTTTTTTTTTTTTTTTTTTTTTGACAAGGGTATTGATTTTCAGGTGACAGGCCAAAATGAAAGGTGTCACAAGTACATGAGTATGTATTTAGGACATATGATGTTAGTATGTATGTAAGTGATGGTTTAAATGTTTTCATTCACTTACAGAGCAAGTTATTTTAGCTTTTTCAGAGCCTTGTGGGTCCATTTCAAGTTAGTTTAGTACCTATTATGTTAATTGCACAGTCTCTGCATGAGGATTGCAATGTTAAACATATCCTTGCCCTCTGTTTGACCTCACACCTGAACTCACCTTCCTTAACATCTCACCCATTCTTCACTTTTGTTACAGCTGAGATCTCTGGATCTTCTCATCTCTCCCAGTTTTTCCCTCACCGGTTTGTCACCTGGCCTGCCTGCCTCCTCTAGTCTTGGCCTTTCTTGCCCACCCTTCCCTCCACTGCCAGAGTTATCTTTCAAGTATCCATCTGATCAGATCACTTTTCTGCTTAAGTCCCTTCTGCCGTTTCCCTTTGCCACGAGATTAAGCCCCTCTCCTCTGTGGGCAAATGAGTTCTGAGCCATGCGGCCCCTACCTGTCACCAAGGCTGTTTCCCTTTCCCCCACTTTCACTCTGTACCTCATAAACACAATTGCCGTCTCCCCAAAGGTGTCTGGTGGCTTCACCCCCATTGCCTCTATCCATGCCTTTGCGCATCTCGTCCCTTCTGCCTTTTCCTCGTTCTCCACCTGGAGAAACCCTACCTGTTCTTCATAACCCAGTTCATGTCATGGGCTTAGTGTTCCCAAACCAAAACCACCCTCCCCTCCAGCAGCATTGATGAAACTTTCCTTTGCACCCCAAGAACATGACTCCAGCATGGTGCACATTCCACCATGCCCCTCCATGCCTGTCCCTTCCACTTGACCAAGATCAACCAGAGAGCAAGGGTGTGTTTTATGCTGCACTCCTCATGCACTCCTAGTGCCTGGGAATATAGTGGGCACTAAACTAACTTGAAATGGACCCATAAGGCTCTAAACAAGCTAAAATTCCCCAAAATAAATATTAAGCATTCATCACGATCTACCTCTTCAATATACAGCACTGTCTTTAAAATATATTAAGAAATTGCTCATAACTTTATTTTTTAACAGAATTCACATTTTCAGCCTTGTCCTATAGTTCATTTATTCATCCAGTAAATATTTTCTGAGCAGTTACCAAGTATTGCCTTGTGCTGAAGGCATGCGAATATCATGGTGAAGGGTTGTAGACCAGGCTTGGTCCAGTCCACTCAGAGGTTTCCTACATATTTGCTTTTAACTCCTTCCTTGATTTTCTAGCCAGATAACATGCTAAGAACTAGCTCATTGGCTGGGCGTGGTGGCTCACGCCTATAATCCCAGCACTTTGGGAGGCCAAGGCGGGCGAATCACCTGAGGTCAGGAGTTCAAGACCAGCCTGGCCAACATGGTGAAACCCTGTCTGTACTAAAAATACAAAAATTAGCCAGGCGTGGTGGTGGGCACCTGTAATCCCAGCTACTCAGGAGGCTGGGGCAGGAGAATCGCCTGACCCGGTGAGGCAGAGGTTGCAGTGAGCCGAGATCACACCATTGCACTCCAGCCTGGGAGACAGAGTGAGACTCCGTCTCAAAAAAAAAAAAAAAAAAAAAAAGAACTAGCTTATTTAACCCTCACAACAACTCTAGGAAGTAGTTACTATTCTCTCTTTGATTTATGTATGAGAAAAATGAGGCTTAGAGAAGTCATGTAGCTTGTGATGAGCAAGTAAATGGTGAAACCCAGACCTGTATTAGATCTGAGTCTCCACAGCTGTGCATTTAACCACTATCCCTTCTGTTAATCAGCCATCTACAAATAGTTATTCAGTGCCTCCTGAAAGCAATCTGCAAATGCATAATAATATTCTAGGTTTGGGGAGAGAGGGAACAGAAGCAAAAGATGGGCCACTGGCAAAACAAAATGACTAGGAAGTGGAGTGACCTGTGGGTTGGAGGTCCGGAGAAGACCTCCTTTCCTGGCAGAAAAGTCATGCTCTTCATAGTGGTGCCCGCTCGATGGAGACTTTTCCTTATTTTTCTATAATATGCTCATAATCCTTCTAGAACATTATTGCCCTAGATTTGGGGTGTTTGTTGTTTTGTTCTTGTTTTTTACCATCTTAACCATTTTTAGGTGTACCGTTCAGTACTGTTAAGCACATTTATATTGGCGTGCAACCCATCTCCAGAACTCTCTTCATCTTGCAAAAGTAAAACCCTATGCCCATCAAATAGCAACTCCCCTTTCTCTCTCCCTCAATCCCGGCAGCTATCATTCTACTTTCTGTCTCTGTGAATTTGACTACTCTATGTACCTCATGTGGGTGAAATCGTACAGCATTTATCTTTTTATGACTGGCTTATTTTACTTACCTTCATGTCCTCAAGGCTCATCTATGTTGTAACATGTGTCAGAGTGTCCTTCCTTTTTAATGCTGAATAACATTTCATTGTATATATGTACCACTTTTTTTTACCGATTCATCCACTGTTGGAAATTTGAGTTGCTTCCTCCTTTTCCCTGTTGGGGATAATGCTGCTGTGAACATGGGTGTACAAAGAGCTCTTCAAGACCTTCCTTTTAGTCATTTTGGAGCTACACCCAGAAGTGGAATTGCTGGATCATAGGATACTTTTATTTTTATTATTTTGAGGAACCACCTTACTGTTCTCCATAGCAACTCACCATGTTACGTTCCCTCCAACTGAGCACAAGTGTCATAATTTTTCCACATCCATGCCCACACTTGTTATTTTCTGGTTTTGTTTTTAATAGAAGCCATCATGATGGGCATGAAGTATCTCACTGTCGCTTTGATATGGTTAGGTTTTGTTTTGTTTTTTACTCCAGTGCAATTGTCTTTGCCAAGTGCTTTAATAAATCTTCACCTAATGCAAACCTTTTTGCACCTGTAATGCTGTAGGCAATTTTGGCTACTGTGCCTCCAAAAAGAAAATAACAGACTTAGAAAAGACTTAGAAGAACAATTATGAAAATTCTAATAGAATACTTTTCTCATTGGGAAAGCATAAAACAATCTTATCTGTTTGTCTAGAAAGATGAAGGCTGAGAAGGGCTATAATCAAAGTTTATAAAATCAAGCCAGGGAGGAAAGCATTAGTTCATCATGAGCAGGAGCCCTTCCCTTCGCTTTCAGGACAAATAAACTATTACTCTGTAAAGGGAGTAAGATACATAAGGAATTCATTAATAAAAGTGCTAGAACCTTGCATGTGGATAACACTTTATCTTTTTCCAAAGAACATTTTGTTCACATTATTGTGAATGAATACTGCCATCTCACTTGAGTTGGGTGGGCAGGACAAAGATCATCATCCCAGGAGGAAACAGCCTGTGGAAAGATGAAATGACTTAACCATCGTCCTCTTACTTCTGAATTTGCTTTTCCCACAACTTAGGAAGTTGTTCAGGTTGTGCCTATACCCGTAAGTACTTCAGGGTTTTAGGCTAGAATAATGAGTGGAAGATTTACAATTTTTAAGCTCAGTAAACACGCATGGAAGTGATCAACATGAAGTTCGGGATAATGGCTACCACTGGGGAAAAAGTGATGACCAAGAGCATCAGCACATTCACATTCTATTTCAAAACTGAAAAAATATATATCTGAAGGAATATAATCATGTTAAGTTTTGTTAAAGCTAGGAGATGTATATGTATTCTGTTAAACCCTACACTTGAAATATTTTATAAATCAGAAGGGAGAAAATAAAAAGTGTTTGAGGGACTCCTGTAACTTTCTGAGACTAGCGTCAAAGAGATTGGGCTCTAAATTTTTCCCAAAAGGCCCTTGGTGCCACTCTGAGAAACAAAATATTGAGCAGATTATACCACTGATCTGACTCAATATGGCATTTCTTACATTCCTAGGAAATTGGCCTGACGGGAACATCTCAGTAACACTCACCGGATGTTTCTCTTAGATCATATGTAGAGGGAAGCTATGAGTACATGGAGATACTTTGTTTCTTTAAAGCAGAAGCCAGAACACAAGGTATTCAGACCAGAGCTAGCCCACAGATGTGTGTTGTTTGATGAGCATACTTTTCAGAATGAAGCCAATATTTAAAAATCATATTTTAAAATATATATGACATATTAAAAAATCAGATTCTGACACTTCTTGAAAATTCAAAAGAATGAAGGCTTGCATTCCTATGAAGCAGTCATCACTCAGATGTTTGAAATGGAGCTGCAGCTGCTCTCGGACACTGGGATCCCCCACTACTGTGCTGTCCCTCGATACTTACACCAAGGTACAGGTGCCATTCATCATTGACCATACTGCTGTTTTTCTTATAGTCAGGACAAGCTCTATAAACCATGTCTCTATCAAAGGTAAAACAATGAAAAGACACAAAAGCCCTCTGACTTTTCTTATACCTGGCTGCCTTCGCTTGCCTACCTTATCTGTGTAGCCCTGTAGGCATGTTAATTTCTTCCATTCCTGTAAGTAGCTTTTAATGGCCTTGTCCTCTTTTGGAGGGGCCAGGAGGAAATAATGAGTCTTAGTGACCTGGAAACATTCCAGACTAATTTATTATCTTCTCTTTTTTCCCTTATTCTCCCAACTGGCTTTTCCCCCTTTGGTTTTAGCTAAAAAACATTTTTTTTTCTTCCTTGCCGATTCCACAGTTTGGGTAGAAAAAAAATACCATTTAATTTTGTTATTTTTTTAGATGCTTATGCTTTTTGAATTAGAATATTCAACAGATCATACAGACATTTTCATATAGGAAATGTCACTGTTTCATGTTTCATACCTTACTATGAAAATAACTGTCAGCATGCGAAATGGCAGGGAAGTAGCTAATACAAACGACTTAAATATTTAAAGCATTAGCCTTTCTTCATCCTGAAAGAATGATATTGACAAACACCGCTCCACAATCAGTAAGAGCTGGGTTTGCTTGTTGTTGTCACTCATTGAACTGTGAATGCTGTAATCCACATGGAAGTATCTCTCTAGGAAGCCAGGTATAAATGAATCCCACATGTCTGGGACTTCCGTAAGTGATAATGACAATATTTACTATTGAATTTCTGGTTCTGTAAGTTTCTCTGGACATGACAAACAGGTTTGATGAAAATTTTAATGTTTAATAATACAAAATACTGCATACTCAAATGCTAAGATATATGTATCGGGAAACGTAAAGCTTTGCTTTAAAGTTTAAACATGTCAATAAAGTAATTCGGGATCTTTGTGTGATTTTAGCAAAGTCATCCAAATTAAGGGGACATTTTCTCCCATCCTTTTTCAAACAAATGATTTTTATATGAAATCATTCTGTATGAAATGATTTTGGGAATCAAGCAGTTGGAGTATATAGAGTGATTTAAATTCCTCACTATGGTTGTCTAGCCACAACCTATCACATACTCCATCCAAAGCACTACTCCTGGAGCCTTGATTGTTAACTGCGCCAACATTGCAAACATGGTGGATCTTAATGGATTCCTGAAGGGTGACGCTTTTCCCACTCCCAGCCACCACTGACCTCTTCAGCATCCCGGTCCACAGCCGATGGCTGTCACAGCACTCCCCATCCTGCAGGAGCAATGGCAGATGTTCTCAGTCCCAACCTGGAACTGGGGCACTGGGACAGTGTATCTTGGCAGTCCTGGGACTCGCCTGTGGCCTGGACCTTGCCTCTCATCAAGCCAGCCCAGTCAGCAGTGCATACACACCAGCTACACAGTCATAGTCAGGCTGCTTCAGAGCATTTGTGTCTGGCTCCCACCTCACGGGACAACTTAAAATAACAATGAAGTTGGGCTTTTTGCTTGGGCTGTGGAGTCAGTGTGTGTATAAAGGGGAAGAATTGATATTTGTATTTGAAAAGCAGTATCAACATTTTAGGTCTTACAGCATAGAAAAGGTAGTTGACCTCTGTTCTGTCCTCCAGCTTTTGGACCTCAGATGTAGATTACAGAAAAGAAGATGGAAGAGGCAGGAGAAAATTTAATGTGATGGGGTTGGGGTGAGCACACAGGGCAACCACAGCCACGTCGGCACACTCCTTGCAGGAAGTGCTTTGATGGCATCTTGCCGCTTGCTCAGTAACAACCTTGTAAACTAGTTGGAGTGGGGAGTGCTATTAGAAGCTCCATCTTACAGATGAGAAACGCAAACCAAAAGAGGATAAATGACTTGCTCAAGCTAATCTGTGGCAAAATCCAAATGTTTTCCACATGTTCAAGTCTAGGGCTCTTTCCCTTCTCATTTTTATCCTCCTCACCACTGCCTTGTGAATCTGGTTATGAGTGTTCAGCTTCACAATTCATATCATTCCTATGAAATAATTGTTCTAATAACTGAGAATCAACACCGTTTGCATTTCAGGCACCAAAGGCCTGAAACCTACAGAAGTGAAGAGCTTCAGCTTAAAACAAAACTGAGCCCTTCCACCTATTGGATAGACATTGTCCTGTCCACTGCTCTCAACAGCTGTGAATAAATATGAGTTTTATTACAGAATCATTTTTGGTTAGGTTTGCCAATAAAAAATCAATGGCACAATCACAGTGGGAATATATACAGAGTAAGGCAGTGTTATTGACTGACATTAATCATTGCACAGCCATAAAAAGGTGCTCGATGCCTTCCTTACTGATACACACTAACACAGTGGAGTGAAGAGATTCAGATTCCTGCACACCGTCATCTGTCTCTACCCAGAGAATCCACAGAGATCAGAGGCAACAATTAACGCCAAAGTGGCAGTCAGCAGCTAAAGACAGACAGATGCACAGCCCACTCATGCCTCATCTGTGCCTGAGCCACTGAGACCATTTCAGCCCTGAGGGGAGGGGAGGAGACAGGTATTAATGTCAGTCAGTCTGTCCTCTAAGAGGCGAGAAGAATCGAAAGATGAGACTTCAGAAAGAGAGACCTATTGTGACTGCAAGTAGACATCAATTCTGTTTCGCATCTTGAAAATGTCAGTGTCACAGCCAACACTCAGCCTAGATTGAGCTCAAGAGCATGGCCTCTGGGCAGACTGCCTGCATTCACTTCTGGATTCTGCCACTGAGGGTCTCTGTGGCCCTAGGCACAGCATGATTTAGCCTTCTGCTTCTCTGTTTCATTATCTGTGATATAGGAATAATAGCTACCAGCACCCACCACAAAGGATTATTGTCTGAATCAAATGAATTGCTCGTGTGAAACACTTAGAGAAGAACCTCGCTGAGAGTAAGTAGAAAATCAATGTTTCTTTTTCCTGTCTACAATATATCCTACAATCTTGGCAGTAATCTAAGCCACCTAGATCACTCAAAATGAGGTACTCACTACAGTCTCTTCCAGCTCTAGGCTTCCCTGATTCTGTGTCCAACCTAGAATACTTCTCCAGGTGAGATTCACTGAGAGGCAGCTTCAGCTTCACCCAGGGTTAGTTAGAAACACAAATTCTCAGGCCCCAGCCTGGACTTACTAAACCAGTATCTTGGGGTAGGTATAGGATTCTGGGGCTTACTATGCCCTTCAGGTGATTTTTTAAAGTTGGGCAAGCATTGTCTCAGAATCTCTTTACTGAGAACCTTCAAACCAGATTCCCACTTTTTGTTTTGCTTTTATGAGACAGAGTCTCACTCTGTCTCCCAGGCTGGAGTGTGGTAGCACGATCTTGGCTCACTGCAACCTCCACCTCCCGGGTTCAAGCAATTCTCCTACCTCAGCCTCCCAAGTAGCTGGGTCTACAGGTACCCACCACCACGCCCAGCTGATTTTTATATTTTTAGTAGAGACAGGGTTTCACCATGTTGGCCAGGCTGGTCTTGAATTCCTCGCCTCAGGTGATTCACCCAACTTGGCCTCCCAAAGTGCTGGGATTACAGGCATGAGCCACCGAGCCTGGCCCAAGATTCCCACCTTCAAGGACCCCAGTGGATGGAACTGTACCGTTAACAGTGCCTATGGGGATCCAGTGTTGTCTTGGTTCCCTTGACTGTGACTGGTGGGAACCAGGGCATTTGAAGGGATTGTTGGGACCCCTGCACAATCAGCTCAGTTAAGAAAAGGGTGATAGTGAGAATGAGAGGAGAATCCTGGCTGGGGCACTTCCCACAGTGATGAATTGGGATAAGTTTTAGCCCCTGTTTTCATATTATTTTGACTTTAAATCAGATTTCTATCTCTGTCCCATATTTGTAGTCTAAATGAGTCTGTAAACTAGAAATTGCAGTGCTGCCATTGAGAACCTTGGATGATGGCCTCAGCTGCATTTTTCATTTATTTGAATTCAGCTAAGGCTCATAAAGGAAACTGGGAGCTTGTTCTTTGAAATAGACTACTGGACAATGGAAAGCCATCAACAGTGTTTGCTGGCTTCCCAAAATTCAAGATACTCAGTAACTAACAACTGCAGAAATCTAAAGGGGAGCAACGAGACATGACAGACATCTTCAGAGTCACCTTTCACTCTCTTTCCACTTCTATGTCTCCGTTCGTCTGCTCATCTCCAGGATATTCCCCCTGTGTGATCAACCAACACAAATATAAAATGCAACTTTTCTAAAATGGGGTTTTTAAATCTCCTATAAGGCATATTCCTTTTTAGTTACTTCTTCACCATCAGTGAAACTATTGGTTTCCAGTTTTCTTCTCATGGTAAAAACTTCAAGGTGTTAGCCAACTCCCAGCCTTCTCATGCATTACCACATCACTTGGGTCTGCTTCTTAGGGTTGCTCTGTGTCAAAGGCATAGTCATCCGAGTTCTTCTCTCCTCAGGGCTACACGGCTTCAGCGACCTCATCTGTACCCTTCGCAGACCAACAGTGCTGTGCCCTCCTCAATCCACACACGACCACTGCAACAGCAATGCCTCTGAAGGCAATTGCAATCCATTGCAATCTGCAATCCACTGCAGCAGCAACATCTTTCAAAGACTTTTTTCTTAACATGCCATTCATGACTTTGACACAGAACATAACTCTACCTTCATTTTTTCTATTCTATCACATCCAGTATCTCTGCCCAGCCTTCAAGCTATTTGCCAAATCTGCTTTCCACATTTCATGAAGAGAATTCTCCATATTCCTCTTCATGCCAGGAAATCAATGTGTTGTTCTCATCACTCTACTTGTTTCTTCCCACCTCTAGAGCATCACACTTGTCACTCGCCACAATCCCCCAATGATATATTTCACCCATCCGACATTTACTTCCTCCTTTTTTTCCATCTGTCCTCAACTCTCATTTCAGAACTCCTATTAAGCCTTCAATCCAAGATCCCTCTGTTTTTATATGCCCTGCTACTGCTGTATTCACATTGTTACATGTGCATTGCTTTGCAAATATCCCCAAGTGATCTTTCTATGTAGGTTCTCTTCTAGAGAGTTTATTACTGAAGACCAGAAGCAGAAAATTTCCCATTTCTTTTGTTTATGCTATACTTGGGAGATCAGCCCAGAATGCTGAGGTTGATAGAATGTTTTGCATGAAGTAGGCACTCACGACATGTTATTCACTGACTACAAAAGGTTACTTGATCCTCTGAAGACAACCAGAAGAGAAAGAACAGTTAGGATTGCTCCTAGCTGAGGCATATTTTAGGGAGCTCTAATGAGACCCAATTAGAAACCTTCTTCCTGTTCTCATATGCGTCATGTGAACGGTAAAAGCTGGTATATGAAGACACGGGACTAACTGTGGATTTTGGACTATTACATGCTTCTCTTCTGCCCTGAATGCTTGCCTGGTTTGCATTACGATTTCCTTCCTTGCTGGAAAACATAGACTTTCTTCCTTTCTTTGGAAGAAGTGGGACCTGTTGGAAATCTGAGGCTCCAAGATTCAAATGCATTGGGCTTGGCTGTAGTACTCTGTAGTGCACTTCTTGACGAGTCCTGAAAAGACTATTGAATTCTGGCCTGTGCTTTTCTGCAGTGTTTGGATGTGTTTCAGCTGCAGTGTTTGGCTGGATAGAGTAATCGAAATAGTTTTTTTTTTTTCCTTCCTCAGCAATCTTATGTTACCATTTCATCCTTAAAGTTAAAATGGAATATTTTACAGTCATGCAAATACTTTTGAGTGCAATCGAATTATAGCTCTTTCACAAGCAAACAGCCTATCCTTAAAAATTGTTCATAAATAGATCAAAATATAAATTGATATTGCTATCCTAATAGAAAAAACTGGCAAACATTTGGTGAGCTTGCTAGAGGATACCAACTTGCATTGAAGATTTTTTTAATTATTATTAAACACTGGCATTTTGATGGGACTTAATAGTGAAGAAAATTTTTTTCTCTTTTCTTTCATATGATTAAAATGCTCTAATAATAATCTACACTAGTAATCTAGTAGCAATGTCACTAGTAGATTGAATTTGTGCTGGGCTGGGAGTTTTGATGCTCTGTATTTCAGGCTGTTGTTCTCTGGTAATCTTCAATGGGATGCTGGCCTTTGAATCTGCTCCATATCTAAAATTCTAGCTTCAATTATCAGATTAGCCTGCATTTTTTTTCTTTATGATTACAAAGGGGAGAAGTATGTTTATTATTCTGCAAAATACTTGAGATGGTAGGACCTCAAATGCTTAATTTCGTTGTAGAAATGAGAGCTGATCAAATTATAGACTCCTTCAAGCTAAGAAAGAAAATGAATAAGTCAGGGAAACAGAGGCACTGAAGGGCACGATAGAAATGAGCATTCATGTGCTGCACTTTGCTAAACAACGCTGGCACTGTGCCTTTCAGGGTCCCTGCAAGTCATGAACAAAACAAGAAAGATTATGGAACATGGTGGGGCCACCTTCATCAATGCCTTTGTGACTACACCCATGTGCTGCCCATCAAGGTCCTCCATGCTCACCGGGAAGTATGTGCACAATCACAATGTCTACACCAACAATGAGAACTGCTCTTCACCCTCGTGGCAGGCCATGCATGAGCCTCGGACTTTTGCTGTATATCTTAACAACACTGGCTACAGAACAGGTAAGAGATGACATTTCTAGCCTGTGAACCTCTCATAATATGTCTTAGACTCAGGAAGAAGTGTTGTGTAATGAAACGCATGAAGCTCCAACAAATACCTAAAGGATCAAGTGTTTTTAAACTGCTTGACATCTACCCTAGGGTCTGGGACACAGTAAATGATCAAAATTATTTATTATTTATTAATTAACAAATAACTGATGGGTAAACCAATCTTGTGTACCTTATTGATTCATGTATTTGTTCATTCATACTTAATAGGATTTGGAAAGTTTCTTTAGCTTGTGGTCGTTTTTAGGTCTCAAATGTTCACTTCTACCTTCCAGGAAAGGAGGGCATTCTAATTGCTACACCTCCTATTATTGTTTAACCTACACAGGGCAAGAAGAGGTTTTTTTTTTTTATTGGTTTTTTGAAAATTGGGGACTTCTTTCAAGAGGAGTAGTGAACATCATGCCAGTCTTTCTGAGACAAAAGCAAAGTTCCTTCTGATAATGTTAGCCCCAAAGCCCTATACTCCCAGCATGTAGATGATGTCCTTGGGTTTTTGTAGCATTTCTTCATAAAAGGACACAATGTTGTTCATAGAAGGGCTACAGTGCAGACATGGGTTGTTGCTTGTTTTTATTTTTCCAGAATCACCTGGGTTATTCATAAGAATCAGATATGTTATTATTAAAGCTTGTCCAAACGACTTTCAGGGCTACAGTTTCTCTATTTTGAAGATTTAAAAGTAAAGGAATTCAGATAAATATTCTCCTGCATCTCTTTTACAAGTGAAATTCATTTTTTCCCACTGGACTCAGGAAATATATGGACATTTGCTTCTTTGCAGAGCGCCCTGTTGGCACTTAATACTTGTTATTTATGGATGAAAATATTGATCATGCATGTGATAGCACTGTCACTGGCAGACAGCTCAACATCTCGACTCAAAGAAGCAGCTCATCCTGTGCATCTCAAGGGTGTTTTCTTATGCTGAGGAAAGAAACTAGGTTACAGAGAGGTTACAGAGAGTGCCTTATCTGAGTGTGTTTTCTCACATTAGTGATTTAAATTTATAGCACCTTTAGTCTGAGGACTCTAAAGCAATTTGCAAATCCATCAAGCATCCCTGTAGAGTTCATAGACGGCAGATGTACTTGGCTCTGTTTTATAACTGAGGTGGAGCTTTCCAACATTGTGTGACCAGCTCAGAAACAGAATCAGAGGCAGTTCCCTAATACCTGGTTCCTGATTTTTAACCATCAAATTGTGTTTTGTTTATGGGAAGTGTTGCGTGAAATCAGTGCCTTTCACCTCCCAGGTTCCCTGTAACGTAATCCCTAGTAGCAAACTTGCAACTGGAACGATTGGGACTCTCACATATCCAGAGTGATGTGGATGACATTTGTCATAAGAAATAGAGATTGAGGGTGAGACAGGGCCCTGCCAGGACTTAGAGCAGTCAACTAGGGTTTACTAATTTGTTTCAGGGCTAAATTAGGAAGGGCAAGAAACAAGGGAATTCGATTTTGCCATTATCTCACCTAATTCCTAGGGCAATCTTGAAAGAAAGGAATTCCCCATGTTACTAATGAAAAAACCGGAACTCAGAAAGGCTAATTGTCTATGGTCATGAGCTAGTCAGTGATGGAATGAACCCAGGACATCTGACTCCAAAGTCTTTCTTCTGTTCATTGTCTTATTTATTTATGTAATGATTCTATCCTGCCTCATTCCCAAATGCCTTCCAGAGATACAGACGTTAGAGGCTATAGACCCAAAAGGACCCTGGCAAACAGAAGCAAAGAGTAGAACTAGTTAAAGTCAAGGTGAAGATTGCTGTACAAACTGCTTGCTGTAGGGAAAGGTGGAATATTTAGAACTCAGCATCCAGATAGTAAGAGCAAAAATGGAAACACCATCCATTGTAAAGTTCACCGAGTCACCGGGATAAAAACAATTCAGTTGCCTGTAAACATAATGTTTCCTGGTACCTGCTTCGGTTATACTGTGCTGTATCCACCCTAAGAGGGATTGAGAGAGTTTAACTAAAACTCAAAAGATAATTTAGTTCCATTTCCTTATTTTTAGAGGATCAAATTTACACCCACAAGAATAAAGTGACCGAAGTGGCAGATCTGACTGACGTTCTAATGGGAAGAGCGGGCACCAGGACCTTAGTCCTCAGGGCTCTCTCCAGTGTGCTGATCAAACCTCAAGAATCGGGTCTGGGATGAAACTGTGTACACACCAGAAGGCTTACGTGTTACCTCAACGGGCTGTCACTTTTTTTGTGCAGCCCAAGGAGTTTGTTTCAGTCGATGTCTTCTCCAGGGAGAATAGATTTGCTCCTGGAAGCTAAGTCTGATTCTAAACCTTTACCCCAGGGTTTAGACACTTAGGTAATAATACAATTTATAGTGAGTCATCCTCCAAAATAAAAGGAATTATTTAAGGGAAATAAAGACTTTTCCAAAACCTTGGTTAAGAGTAGAAAAAGGGGCCGGGTGAGGTGGCTCACGCCTGTAATCCCAGCACTTTGGGAGGCCGAGGCGGGCAGATCACAAGGTCAGGAGATCAAGACCATCCTGGCTATCACAGTGAAACCCCATCTACTAAAAATACAAAAAATTAGCCAGGCGTGGTGGCAGGCGCCTGTGGTCCCAGCTACTCGGGAGGCTGAGGCAGGAGAATAGCGTGAACCTGGGAGGCAGAGCTTGCAGTGAGCCAAGATTGCACCACTGTACTCCAGCCTGGGCAACAGAGTGAGATTCTGTCTCAAAAAAAAAAAAAA